>NC_133896.1:13432365-13749926 GCF_964199755.1 Larus michahellis
GAATAGTTCCTGAATATTTTATCATCTAAAGTACCACATCTAAAGCTGGAAAAATTTGTGTATTGCCTTTCATAATTTCGTAGTCACTATTTCTTAATCCAAACAAATTAAACTGGTTCAAATTCTGACTAATTAATGAATTATATATACCATATTTAAAGAAACAAAAGCCTATTTTAAACCAATGCATTTGATAAGTCTGCAAAGAAAAATAATTTGTGTTAGTGAACGCAACTGGACAACTGAGTGGATAACTGGTATTTAGTTCTCAGGAGATTCACAGGAGCCTCGTTCGGAGATTCATATCCATAGTTTTACATTTGAGTCATAAGTTGCAATTGCATTGCCATTATAATAAGGCATTTATTGAAATGTCTCTAGTCATCTTATTACTGGGGCAAAGTTGTCATACATCATTTAGCTGATACATTCTATAAAAAAAACGTTAAAGGAATCATGAGATAACTCAAATTTATTCTGTATGTGTTTAAAATATTAATTCCAAAATTAATACTTACGTCTTCACAGTGCCCTAAACTTAAGATGCACATTCCAACAAGAAATGGATCAAGTGTTTAGAAATCATATCATGGAATATGTATTTGCTGAACATGTAATGCCGCTACAAATTTTAAATTTGTAGCTTATAAAATAACTTATAGTTTTGAGAAATAAACCTGAATGCAGTCTGCATCTAATAATGTGAAAAATACATGACTAGAAGCATCTTATTGCCAGTAGGAAATGGCTATCGTAAGGATAAGAAAGTACTTAAACATGAAAATTGCCGATGAGATGGATTTAGATGTTTGGGTTTGGGATATTATGGCTTTTATTTTCCCATCTTAAAGTCACTTACAGAATCACCATGCTATCCAAATGTAAAGTTATGATGTACTCATCCAGGTCAGTTCATGAACCTGGAAAAGCCTAAATCAGAAGGTGCTGATTTGTTTTCCGTTATCAGTTAAAATTATATTTTCACTGCTAATTATCAGAAATTATCTTAATGCATGCTATTTCATCAGTGGGTTTAAAACGAATGATGCTAAGAAATGAAAATACAGTAAATAATATGTCATCTACTTCAGTGGTTATTCCTTTGGGAATTGAAATATCCCTTCACTTTAGTATACTACTTGTTTGTACTCTAATTTTACTGATTTTTTATGGTTTGTTCTGTGTTCTGGGTATTTGGATCTCAGCAGATACATTAACAACCAATGTGAATACTTGTTGCAGTATTTCCATAAACATGTTGTTTCATGATTGTCCTCCCTCCATTTAGGATTCTGCATATTATTATTCCTGTTACAACCCAGAACACATGACCTCTCTGTTCAAATCAAATCACTAATCACAGCTTAGAATTTTAATAACCCTTGAAATGAACTCATTCATAAACTAGTTACCCACACAAAGTGCTCAAGTAGTAAGAATCGGTAAATTTGAGAAATCATAAAATTAAAAGAAAGACACATCTTTAAAATCATATAGTTGTTTGGGTTTTTCGCTTTGTATGAGTATGGACTGTTAGTATAGTGGGGAAAAAACTTTCCACAAGTGCTTAGGAGAAAGGCTTTACCGTCTACAGCAAACACTTAATGGGGTTCGTAAATCCCAGTGGAAATTTTCTCAGATACTTTCATATCCTCTGAGTTTTTTATTATTACAGGAACCCATCAAAACTCAGGATCCTGTATTGGGAGTCACGTCTCTGGTGTTAAGCAGCTTTGTTATCAATTATCTCAGCATTAACTAAAGTAATGATATAATTTCTGAAGATTTGTCCTAACTTTTGAATCCAGTTACTTTAGGTTAAAAATGACCAGCTCTTAAGATGATTGAAAATACTTGTGGCAAAAATGTTAGTAGTGTCCAGGTGAGTTAGAAGGTTTTCTGTTGAATGCTCTTTAAAGTTTGTATTCAAATTAAGGTTTACAATATTATTTGGGAAACAAATCTAGAGAAAGGAGTAAACTGTAAGCAGTGTGGATGAAGCAGATTGGGAATTTTACCTGATTACTCAGAGTATTTATGTATTTATTCAATTTAATTTTTAATCGAGTCCGGAGAGACCAGCATAATGAAAAGATTAAATGGTCTATATACCTATGATGAAAAAGTGATTGCAAAACATGCTCTCAAATATTTGAAAGGTGTAAATGTCAGCAAGGAAGAGAGGTTATTTAGGATGTTGTGAGGAGTATTAGCAGGATAGCCAGCTTAAATTTAAAAAGGAAGGATTTCCTCTAGCTTTCAGGGTTAATTTCTGACAGCAAAACTCTGGAGTACATAATGTTTTTGAAAAGATGTATCAGAAAATTTCTCATTTAGGAAATTGAAAGTAAACTAAAGCACAGAGTGAGAAAATAATTTTGGGGAATTATTATCCTAATGTGTCTCTGGAAACCAACTCCAAGAACAAAATAAATCTTTTCCATCTGCAATTTTGATAAAAAATGCTAATTTTTATTTGTTTATTTTACAAGACTCATCTTAGTGTCACATGGTGAATAAGTATTGTTTACTTACATTTTATACAAGATTTGAGCAGTTTTCAATTAGTGTTATGAATTAGAATTCTTATTTTAAGCTAAAATGAAAAATCACAGCGGAAACTCACATCTGGCTACAAATAACAGAAATTTGTTTTTCATAGGCACTAACCTGCCTCTGTGTCTCTGGTTTGTATGTTAGCTGCAATTTGTTCTCTTTTAATTAAAAATTTCAGTAGTACTTGATGTTTTGTTTAGATTTTCTTTTGGTATTTAGTGTAGAGCTTCTGAAGGATATTGGATGTATAGACAAGAACATCAAAGGGCTCTTTTTACCTACAAGATATCCAAGATCACCTACACCATTTCAACTAATGACAACAGAGCATGTGTCTAGGAAGACTATATTTTCTAGTTCTTGGCTGGGGATGGTAACAAAACTATTTTCCTTAAAAGATTTTGTGATGCTGACACAAAGGGTGGGAGTCGATTCAGCACTAAGACACTTGTGTCTAGGAGTCTGATGTCCCACTGCTGCCAGTTAATGAGATCCAGTTAATTATCCAAGGAGAGCCTGGAGAGGGATTCAGCTGATCAGCCACTAGATGTCAACTTTAGGCTGAACCGAATCATTCTCTCATCTCCGCAGACAGTTTCAGGCCAGGGAATTTCAGTTGCTTAACCGAAGATGTTTAGTATCATTTGGAAAAACAGAGACGACTATTGCACTAGCAGGTAGCGTGGTAATACAGGAGCAGACCTGTAAAGAGAAACACACGTGTTCGGTGGTCACAGCACCGTGTACACCCAGCAGGTTAGACTCTATTCTAGTCTAGACTGAATGCACCTTGGTGACCAAAGGACATCTTCTGTATTAGTTTCATCAGAAAGGAGTACAGTTTGTGTGCTCTGAGATGGCTTCACCTGCAGAACTATGTATGGTAAATAGGAGCAATGGGGGGACATCAAAGGTGCACTTCTGATACAAACTCAAATGCTAACATATATGCAGCCCTTGTGTATCCCACTGGACTTTAAGCTGCGGTTCCAGAAGAGCACAAGTCTCCTGTAAGTCCTGTTTCAAATCTTCCAGCCCTGTGTGAATGTCCAGGCTGCAGAGGGCGCTTGCACTTGGTCAACTGGCTTGTAATCCTGATCTCTACTGTATATCCTGGGAGTTTATACATTAAAGGGAGACACCTAAGTTAAGATGTTGTTATCGATTGCTCAATTGCTCAATCCCACTCAATGAAATGGATTGAAGTTAAAAAATTCAGTTCCTATGGTTAACAATGAACTTTCTATTGCAGGAACTTAATCTTTTTTTTTTTTTTTCCATTTCTGACATTCCGAATTGTTTCTAGGTTCACTTTGTGCTCTAGTTTCACATACTTCATTTTTCATTTATATTCATGTTTCAGTAATGTAATATTTATACATCTGGTCTTGGCATCCAGTGAATGCTAATGATAGTTAGACATTCTCTCAGTCCCAGAAGAATCAGCAAAGACTTTTGTTAATTACACATTGCTTATCACATAAAATCTCAGACAAGTATTTGGCTGTGTGTCAAACGCCTCTAGCTTGCAATCGTAGAATTAAACTATGGAAGATTTGGGAGTGCTCTGTTTTCTGCTTTATTTTAGACCAATGTTTCCACTTTCTATAATTAGTAACCTTGTGGTCTTTGTTTTATCCAGGATCTAGCCAGACTCCAGAGTGAACTTTGTTAGTTAGTCATGTCTGGAGTTTGAGAGGGTTTCCTTTACGCAAATTATAATATTATTTTGTTCTTTAGATAGCTGCCTTCTGCAGCTTTGGACTCAGTAAGATACCCTGGACATTCACACAGAGTTGGAAGATTTGAAACAGGGCCTACAGGAGACATGTGCCCTTCTTCTCGGAAACAATGATGAAGAACAGGTTGATGTAAAAGTTACTGTGAAGTCCACATCCACACTTTAGCATGCCCAGTTTGGTACATGTTCCCACAGTAATATGAGGAAGAAAGAGTCCTCATCACCTATACTTACATCAAAGACACATATAGCTGTGCAGGATAAGCCGTCTTATCAAAGGTGACACTGATCTGTAACTATAAATGCTGAAAAAATGGTGTTAATGCTAAATGACAAAAACAGACTGATGACACTCCATCCAAAAAATTACAAATTTTTTTCCTCGTTTTGTTTCCCTTATATCTTCCACACCATTGAAAGCCATGGGAAAAATCCATCCGCAGACAGAATGACTACTGTAGGATGTCGTGTTAAAAGGACTGAAGTTTCGATATTTGTCTGTCAGACTCTCAGGACTTTCAGTGATTTACTATCAGAGTCCCACCAAAGGAATTTCACTGAATCAGATTCACAAATAATCAAAATTAATTATTTTATTGAGAGCGACAGTCGCAGATTCGAGATTGCTGTTGATAAATTCACTAACTACAATAGCGCTAATTACTTAAGGTTAATATTGCTAAAAAAAATAACAACCTGGGGTAACATTCACCAGAGGGTGAAAGGCGCAGCGCTTACCCAGAAAGGCGTCCCTGCCTGGGGTGGAGGAAGAGAACGCAGCCCGTCGACTGCTCTGTCAGGTATCAAGTTTCTTCTCTCCCAATTTAACAGTCATTTTCTCCATCCTTTTATCCCCAAAATTACAAGGTTTCCCTCCCCTAGGTGACGTGTAGTATGATTGGGTGGAGAGATGAGCGCTATAGTCATATATGTTTAGCATGATCTCTAAAATCTTCATTAGCCTATGCAGGGGTGTCAACTTTAATATGCATTTCACAGGTAATGAGGCAAAGGTCCATCACCGGACATGGCAGCCTCTCCAGGAAACAAAGAGCTACACAGAGTCTCTGTTATCTTGATTTTACTGTCTCTGCTGACGAAAAGCAGGGTTGTCCTGGCTCCCCAAGACTCCCCCGTTATTTATGTATCCTGTGATAGCCAGACAAGCCTTCACTCCCCTGGGTTGCACAAGAGATAGCAAAGCCAGTCTTAATTGCTCTTTGAGCACAGAGACTTCACCTCATTATCCAAATTCCACATAGGATGAGCTGAAATGTTAAGAGAAACCTAAAATAGTGAAAACTGACGCCTGAATAACAAGTCTGGGGAGAATTCAACTGAGAGCCAACCAGCCACAAGCTGGTCTGAGCCTTCTTTGGAGTGTTGGATCCAAATGGCCACTCCATTCTACAGTCCAATCATTAACTGCTGCTTTTTTCCCCAGGTCTTGATGGTATTGAAGGTATAACCCATGCTTCTCTTAATCTCCTATAAATTATGGCTATCAGATCAAACTGCTGGTAAAAATGAAGCGTAAGAATATTTTGCACACAGCCTGACACAATAAAGTATCTCCTTAAATGACTCACTGAAAATAATATGAATAATTCCAAATGCTGGCGAATCTGAGTCATCTGATCCACTAGTTTATAAATAGCACAGATACCTTTGCTTGCTTTCATGCTGTCTCTAGCCATTACAGTTCATTAAGATCAGATGCGTGTTGCTTTTCTCTGCTATTTGGATTATTCAAGCCATTAAGAAGACACAGGAGTGAGAGAGAAAATCATGAGAGCTTTTGTGTCGATGTTGTTGCTAGGGAAACCACTTTCTTTTTATTTCAGTGCATGGGACACTAGTGTCACTTTGAGTCTGACTTGCAGAAAGACAACTTCAGAGGAAGGTATCAGGGATGAAAAGCAGAATTAATGAAATCCTAAATTTCCATTGTAAATAGAAAAAGAGTTATACAAGATGCTTCAAAAACAGCCTGAATGATTTGTGAGTTTATTTTTTTTTTTAAACTGACTAGAATTTTGAAGGGGATGTTAAAGACGACAGATATGAGAGACTTCTGGGTCTCTCCAGGCATGTCTTAGATAATCTCGCATGCCTTTTTTCTGTATGCGCATCATTGTGCTGCATCACCATTTAAGCAGAATGGAGAATATCTGGCTGGAATGACAAGGAATTTTTCATTCTCTCCAGAACTGTCCTCTTCTGCTCACAGATATCTGTACAACCTCACTTTTACCCTCACATGCCTGGAAGGGTTTCCTGACTTAATCTAACCAGTCTTCAACCATTCTGTCCTTTAAAGCCCTTTATAAACCACATTTCCTTTAAGAAAACCTTTATATGTATTTTGTGAACAGCAATAATAAAGAATTTAGAAATGAAAACCAGAACAAATGCAAACCCAGTCTAAAGCTATGAAACCTATATAACACATGAGAGATTTCACTTATGTCATTTAAAGGCCTTTTGCCATTCTCATTTTGATCAGATCTTGAGAATTAAACTGTACATAAAAGGAAGCTGAAGCAGCATCAGTAAAATTATTCTAAAAGTAATAATGTTTCTTCGTTCTTCAAGGGGAGGAAAGGTTGACAGGGAAGAACTATTGCAGCAGAGCAACCTGAATGGGTTTATCAATTTCAGTGCAATACTTCCAAGTCACAACATCCCTCTGCCTCTCACCGTGAGGCATCGGCGTATTCATCCAGTGGCCAGATAAAGAATGTGTAAAGTGCTCTTTTCAAATTACGATACTTGTTAGATTCTGATTTCTTCTTTCTCAACAGAATTTATCTTAACTATATGCTTTTCTTTCTTTAGGGGGATTGGATAAAAAAAAAAAAAGATGAATTAAGATTGATTTTATACTGTAATTACGTTTAAAATAGACACATAACGCTATAACTGCAGTGCAAGAAAAAAACTGTACTGGTAGGGGCTGAACTAGATAATACTATGGGTTTTTTTCTGTCTCTCATTTGCTATGTTCTAGATGAATAGTACTAAATAAATAATAAGTTTTGAGCGATCCTTTGGAACACTAAAAAGCATAAAACTTTTTAGAGTTAGTGGGGATTTCACTTATTCATAAATAAACCCAAATAGGTTCCTAACATCAAAGCTTGCTGTCTTCACGTTGGTTTTATCTCCTTCTTACTTTTCTTCTTTCCGTTTCCCACTCAAAATAAACATGAGAAGTGGAAGCCAGTTTTTCACGAAGAAGTACCAGAATCAGGTTACAGTCAGAGACAAATTTACATGCTAAGGCTTTTTTAGTCATTTTGTGAAAACGGTAGTTTTTCAGCTACATTTATTAATGTGTCCTTGACACAGCATGTTCTCAGCATAGTCTCTGAAGGTGTCTTCATTAACAAGTCACATTAAACAGGTGAAAACTGTACATCAGCGTAGCTTACAGCAAGTCAAGAGGATTAAAGGTCTGATTCCAATCTTTCTTCCACGGCAGCACATACTATAGCTATAATCAAGTATGTTCAAGTATGCTATGGCCTGGATGGGTGTACAACTAGATGAGTGAAAACTGGTTGGGTATTATTTATTATATAATATAGAACTATATAATGATTTTTATAAATATTTTTAATGCTTTATTAAAAATATTTATTTTAATAAATCCCAGATGACAAACAGCTAATTATTTTGGTAGCCTAACTAGGAGACAAAATATCCAGGGAGTTTCTGTAACATGGAATGTTGATAACAGCCTCCATAAGACTATATACCTCTTGCTTAAGCACTTGAAAAACGATAATTAAAGTGAGAGTAAAGAATTATATGTACATCAGTAAAAAGTCAGATCAGTTGAAATTTGACTCTGCTTGCTTGGTCAAGGTTATAGTGTTTCAGCGGTCTCTGATGCATTCAATATATTGTATATCATTTATTCTTCAGTTAGAAAACTGTCGAGGTAGCTAATATCATCTCATGTATCATTTTTCCTCCAGTAGTTTGTCATGCAGTTGCTGTCAATAATAGGATGGAATCCATGCTTATATACATTTCATTGTTTTTTAAGGTTTCGACATAGGTCTTCCTGTTATGTAAACTTTTGTACATCCAGCCCTCTGAAGGTTTCTCAGTGATAATGACTCATTAGGAAGCAGAATATTTCAAAAAAGTATTTGTCTGTCTGTGTTAGCCTGTCACTGTTAAGCTTAATTCATTTTATTCTCACAGCTCCATCTGTGCAACGCAGCCCCACAAATATCTTTCTTATACATCAGTAGGTATGAAACAGTATATAAAAAGTGTGTTCTGATAGGCAAAAGCCATAGCTTTCAGTGCTTTCAGTGTGAGTTTAACTGGGTAATACACCACACAGTCACAGAAACCAAAAAGGCTTTTTGTAAACAGATGTAAACAGATGTTTTGTTGAGTGGAGGCCTGGGTGCTGAATGACAGAAGACTGATTCAGACACCTGCATTAGGTGATCTAAGTACATGATAATAGGTTGTAAACATAAAGGGGTTTTATGAAGGAACGGTTAGTCTGGGGCACATATATACAGGTCATGATTTTTTTTCTCATAATCGGTGGCAGTTAAAAGTTATAAGAGCACAGCAAACCACATTAACTGAATGTGAGCTCCCGCTCTGGTGTTAGGGCAAAGAGATAACATGATCAATAACGGAGGATTAGACCAGTAGGACCTGGGAGGTTCCATCCCCTTTTTGTGTGAAGCTGCTTGAAGCTCTCCTGGCTGTCTCCATCCAGTTGTGGTACACGCAGTTCAAGTAGGAAGATGACAATTTAGAGAAGAGTTCATGAGAAATATTAAAGGACTGGAAAACATGATTTATGTGGGATACTCAGACCTGAATCTGTCTTCTGGCTTAGCGAAATAAAGCTGAAGGGGTAAGTGTCACACTTTGCAAGTAAATCTGTGGTGTCTGTAGAAACAGATATCAGGTAATGGATAGCTCTTCAATCTCGCAGCCAAAGTATAACAGGATCCCCTGACTGTAACTTGAACCTGTTCAGATTAGACATAAAGCACATGTTTTTAGCAATGGAGGCAATTAATGAGATACCCAGGGTTACTGTGTATTAATTTTTTAAAACTAAAGTCGATTTTTTTTCTTAAAAGGCAGTCAACAATTCAAATGGCAATTAATTCATGGAAGTTCACAGAAGGATGTGTCCACAAAGGTACCATGCTATTTTACAGTCTGAGAACCTGGATGTGATCCCCTTTTACCAATTAATAAGATTCCTGTGGGGAAGAAGAGAGACAGCTTGTTTCGGGTTGCATTAGCTCTGGTGGAACCCTGCTACAAGGAGTATTTCACTGTGTTGGTACATCCCCAACAGTGACGAATGCCAGCAGCCTGGACGAGGTCAGAGCTGGAGTCACCCTGTGGCAGGAGCCCTTTTTCTCTCCGAGCGCAGGTCAGAAGTTGTGACTCGCCCGGCGCAGTGCTGTTGCACAGCATCACGAGTGAATCTATTTCTGGCATCCTCCTCGCTCGCGGCAGATGGGGCCATCTAATAGTTTTGGCATTCCCCCTGTACTGCCGCCGGTGTCACACTATGGCGCAGGCAGTTTTGTACGTGAAGAGCTACCCTGAGGATGGTTAGGAGCTAGTAGGGTTAATGGGCATTGCCAGAAGGCACTGGGTGAGGTGCAGGCACGTCCCATGCCGCCACAGCCAACTTTGGGGGGCACTTGCTGTGTGCCAGGAGCCTGCACAGGTGCGTTCACACCCGGGCCTGATGCACGGGTATCGCAGGGCACGGGGGCCACGAGGCACTGCAGAATAGGGCTGTCCCAGAAGGACACGCCGTCTGTTTAGTCTATAAATGTAAAATGTCCGCTTAAAATCCGCAAAGAACATTGGAGCACGCTCTGCTTTTATAATGCCAGAGGTATTTGGCACCATCAGTGGAGCACCTTCGTCCAGTGAAAAGCTCCCTCTAGTTTTCTTCCTGTCCTTCCTGCCCTGTTCCACTCTGCATCCAGCATCGTCAGCCAGGAAATGGCTTCATTTTCAGTCAGCTTAAAATAAGTACCAATGTTTTTTAAAAAGAAAGATTCGCAGAGTGTATAGAAAACAACTATAAGTTGCAAAGCACGTGTGGGCAAAGCAGTTCTTTAAATATGGTTCTTAATCTCAAATGTCTTCTTTTATAATACATTTACTAAGAAGCTGTAATCCAAGTTAGGAAGACAAAATATCAGGATGCAAGTATGTAAAATCTTAGGATAGATTTGCTAAAACAATTTGCACCTGACTGTTTTTCTGTTCCTTTAAAAAATGTTCTCAGTTCAACAATTTTTATTTAAATTAAAATGTAATCAGCTGAATGACAAATACCTGCTAGCTTTCCTCATAAAAAACAGTTCTGCGTGTTAACTTTTCAGTTTCAGCTAATGAAATGTTACGTCTGGAGAGGTAAAAAAAGTAAAATAACATGTGGCTGTTAGTGTGTTTAGCCAGTCACTTGGTGACTGACATCTACATAGATAAATCAGATTTAGCTCAAAAGCTTCCATGAAGAAAGTTCTTATGCAAAAATGTAAATGCAAGGAAATAGATAACTTCATTTTTTCCTGAAAAATACAGTCAAGTCATTAATCAGCATGGCAATTTATAAAACATGTCACTTGGGTGAGAAAAACATCGGTATTCATGGCAAACCATACTTTCTTCAAATAAAATCTCCGAATGGATTTTGTGCAAGGGTCTCTAACCTCTGTTTAAGCGGTTAATTCTGTTTTAAAGCTTTCTCTCCCATAAATAGTCTTGAGGTTTAGTGAACAGACAGACTGACATACAAGCGGTCAAGTTACCTGTCCCAAACCTCATTCTAAGTTACAGGAATTACTGGCAAAATCAAGCAGCCCTGATTTTTAATTTCTCATTTACCCAATACAACTTTTACACTCATTTACTACCCTTCAGGTTTCTGGATTTCCAGTTATTCATTTTTGCAAGGCAACCATGTACAATGTTCTTTGTTTTACAGTCATCTGAAGGACATTTAGTTCTGCATTTAGAAAGCTTTTTTTGACTACTAACCTGAAATGTCTGTATTTAATCCAGGCTTGCAAGAAACTAAAGAAGGTTTAGAGATAGATCAAATCTGAAAGAGTCAGATGTTAAGGAAATACTAGAGCCAAAAAAAGACCTAGTGGGTTAAAAGACACATCCTTTATTGTGCACTGTTTGAGTTGAATTAATTGCGTTAGTATGACAGCTGGATTTCACTCCTTTGTTGGGGCGTTGACAGACATTCTCCCCAGCACCAGCTGGCCTGGTGGAGAACTGGCCACCTTGGCTGCTCACTGTCGCTTTCTCCCACCCCTCTCTTTTCCATAGTTCCCATTCATCTGCCAGCAGAGCAGTTTGTACTTGACAACCCTCTGGTCTGCTTCAGAAAAATCAGCTAGGAGCACTCGTGCGAACCATCGGTAAGGATGATGGTCCAGTAACAGGGCAAGAAAGAGGGGTGCGGGTCAGGTACAACTTCCACTAGCCTTGGGTTTTGTTCCAAACTTGCAACACTGCTGCAGTCCAAAAGCTATTTTGGGAACTTTACACAAAAATAAGTCTTGCTCAGCAAGGTTGGTGAATATAGTGACAATGACATCTGTAAAAGCTGTAAATTTAGTTCTTCTGGAAAAAAAGTGTGCATAGAAATTCCGCATTTCCAAAGAAAACACAAAAACTTTGTAGTAGGGAGGCACTGATGGAGTATGTGCTAACACAGCACTTCAACTAATGGCACACAGCAGCAACTTTTAGGATCATTCTGAATGACACTTTTAATGTGGGACATTCAGCTTAAAAATCAGAACCGGCAACAGCTCTGTAAGTTCTTCCTTGCCGCCTGCTCACTAATCATTGATCTCGTCTTCTGTCTGAGGACATCATTCCTGTGCATTCTCCATGCCTGTGTCACCTTTGATCTTCTGACACTGGGAACCATTAGTAGCAGGGCTTACACGATGGACTTATTTTTTAGTAGTAAATACGCATTCCTTTGATTTACTATAGATTTTGGTTAGAATATATGTAGTGCCCTAGCAGGGGCAGTGTCTGAATCACATCGTTATTACGCTGATGCTGGTAGTAGCTTCAACCTGGCAAATCTGTAATTCTGTAAACTTTGCTGTTTCAAACTTTTGCTGTTACTGGTTCAAGTTCAGCTGTAACAACTGGCCACAACAGCATCGAAGCTTTTTAGAGCTGAGCGGAATTTATAGGATTAAAGAAATTGATTTCAGTGTGCTTTCAAAACTCTCTCTCATGGTGGTGCATAAGAAATCTCGCTTAATCATGACATTACTCCCGTATGTGTGTGCATAACTTCTGTATATGCATGTGCACACATCTCGCTGCATGAGTTGCCATTCTTTCTGATGTGGAGAGGACATAGGGTGCTCCACAGATTATTCCTATTTCGTCTGCTAGTTATTATTTTCTGTAGGGGACTATACATCACGCTTTTGCACACATCATTTGCCCACAAGCTCATAGACCAGCACTAGAATCCAGAAGGAATTTGTACCTACCAACCAGCTGAAGACTGACTCCCGTGTCTAGTCCCAGTCATGTCTAGTCCTTCTTATCCTTCTCTCTCAGGGACAGGAGTGTGTCCTGTGGGTCTCAGAACCTGCAGCAACATCATACTTCAGACCCTGTGAGAGTAACGAAGGTCAGCCTTTGCACTCTGCCGCTCTGGTACGTGAAGTAACTGTAGCTGCAGCCTCATCGCTGCCCTCGGTCATGAAATGTAGGCTCTTACTCTTTGCCTTTTATCCCAGAATCATGGGTACAAATTGAAAGACATTATAGACAACTCTTGTTTTGCCTTGGTGGGTACATCCTTTCTTGACCCATCATTGCTTGTCTGACACCTTTATCTTAGTGATGACTCTGGACCATCCTCTGTCACTAATCGCTGTAACTGCATATGCCCTGCGCATACAGATGCCCAGCAGTTAAAAGGGCAGAGTTAAGAAATATTGCTAGGAACTGAACTGGTAAGAATCCAACCTCCTCTGTAATAATGCATCCCGACTTTTAAGAGGGAGAAGTGGCAGTGGCCTTTTGAAAATTCATAAGGCTTTTCCAGTCTAGGCTGAATGATGAGGAAAAATGTTTCCTGCCTTTCCCGCGCAGTCCTGTGTTCCCTGCTCTTTATCCCCACCCCAGACTTTCTTCACTGCTTCTATCTGTTCCTGTTCTGATTTCTCCAGGTTCGAATCACAACTCCTTTGCTTTGAAGCTCAGGTCAGCACTAGGCAAGGCACCGGGCAGTACCGTTGCTAAGAGCAGCCCGTCCTCTCCCAGTTGCATGCTTGTGCGTTGACGGGGTCAGAGCGTGATTGAAGGGTGAGAGATGCACAAAAGCAGAGAAGGCTTGAAATTAAATAGTCTTTGAAGCTTTTTCTTAACTAGTCTCACTCTGGCACAGACCCTTGCCTTAGGGGGATGATCCAGTGGAATAGCAATGACCTAAAGCTACTGCTCTGCCCACTCAAGCGTGCAAGGAGGAGAATTTATTTCAAAAATGACCATATGAGAATATCTGGGCTGCAAATAAATGTTTGTAAAAGCTGTACATTAACATTAAAAGAATTAGGACTTTATTTTTTTTCTGAATAGAACTGTTTTGTTTTGTTTTGTTTTGTTTTCTGAAATACTGAATGCTACACAGAAAGAAAAAATGGAAAAATCCTGGTGGGTGAGACCTTTATCTCTTCTCTCATTTATTACTAGTGCCAATGGAGTAGCTGTCCTAATTAAAAAGAACTTGCCCTTTCAAACAGAGGAGCTGGATTCTGATCCAAATGGCCTTGTAGAAAAGAAATTGCTGAATGAAGTCATTACTCTAATTAACATTTATGCTCCTAATGTTAACAATGTACTTTTAAAAGGAACCAGTAGCATAGATATTCCTCCTTTAAATCATCTAATGGTCTGGTGTGCGTAGTGATTTTAATTGCCCTTTGGTCATCAATTTAGACAGATCTACTAGGGGTGATCGCATTGTCAATCAGGTATCTCAAGAAAGTCATTAATGAGCTAATGAACGATAGATGTTTGCAGTGATGAACAGCACAGCTGATAATGCTTATTTAGCCAAGTGGTGTACTTAAGCGTTCTGTGTTGCATGTGGAAAGAAGTGACCATTCACCAGTAACTAGGTAATAATGTATTAGTTATTACTCGGTCTGCCCCATGGTTTTATCTTCCGCTTCCCAGGGTCAGCCCGGTCCCCTGTGCTCTACATCCCTAAGCTGTTTCTGTGATTTGTAATTCACTGAACTGTAGTTTGGCGCCCTGCATCTCTGTTTGACTTTGTTTATATATTTCTTGTCTCCCTTTGCATAAATCATAACGACAGCTTAATTGGTTTATATTTCTGAAGCCGTTTGAAATGTGAAGTGTTGCATAAGTCTTCAAGGTTGTTATTACTTTGTGACTCTTCCCAACCATTTTCTTTCCCGAATGAAAATTAAAGAGAAATTATTTGCCATTTACAAGAGTAAATATGGTGAATCCTGTCATAAGTAATCACTCAAGGATCACCAGAAAAACCCTGTGTTTCACAGAATTGCACTTTTTAAATGCTTGAACTTTGCATTTCCTCCATAACACAGTAAATCCATTAACTTCACTGAAAGTATTTGACTTATGCTCACGCGAACAGAGAATCAGATCTTTGATATCTGTGGCTGTGAGAGGGTAGTTTCATGATGGAATAAAGGTCCTGGAAATGGATGGAATACAGGTCTTCTGTAAAGGTTTTGCTATAATTAAAATGTTGGACCATTTGAAATACTTAGAATTTTAGATTATGACTTCTGTATTTCACAGGAGGAACACGAATAATTGCACCAGTCTTTAAAGTACAGTATTATTACAGACTGGAAAATTCCTTCATTCACAGATGCAATTTTGCCTAAAGAATGTACATATACCAAACTGGGGTTTTTGGGCTTTTTTTTTTCCATAGAGCAGTGTTGACTGGAGACTAACCCTCTAGCTTTTCCTTTGGACCTGGCCAGCCCTTAGCATTACCAGAGAATTTTTATCAGGTGCAGTGTTCAAAAAATAAAGTCACACAGAGACAGATGTTTGTGAATTTAATTCCCTTTGTTGCTTCAACTGGCTCACAGCGCAGAGTCAAGAGGTATCCATGACAAAGTAGAAAAGTCTTTTACCCCAGAACAGGATTTTAGGATCAGAAATGAAGCAGGCAGGCAAAACAAGGACAGCCAACAAAAAGTAGCCTGGGGCAATACAGTGTGTCAATGAGAAAGAGAGAGATAAGAAACACTTGGACAGTTGTGCATGTTGGCTTCAATCTGTAATGACTGTGCAGACTACACATCAAAAACATTTGGCCGACCTTGACAGAGAACAAAAAAAGCCAAGATTTTTCAGCTAGTACTTCTTTTTTTTTTTTCAGTTGAAATTATTTAAACAGTCAACTACTTGGTGAATAACAATTCATTTATTGTACCTCTGGTTTTAATTATTTGTCTAACTGCCTTCAGGCAACTATTAGATGTCTTCTTAAAGAGACAAAGTGAAAGCTCTCTTCATCTTTTAACAACCACTCTTTCTGCTGTTGATCAGCTGGATTTACAGCTCTCACTGGTGTAAATTCCATTTGTGTTGTATCTTTCCAGAGTAAATTAAGGGCAAAATTTGGACCATCAGCTCCAATAACACTTAATTCAGTCAACACTGACAGCTGCTGCATTTCTGCAGTTCCATGCATGCAGAGAGCTTTTGGGACCAAAGTGTCTATTTGTGCCTAAATTCTGTCATAGGCAATAAATGAGTGGAAGCACCAATATCCCACACACTTCCACAGCAGTCTTATCCATGGTCAGAGAATGCATAATACAAGCTGTCTGCATGGCAAAACACCCAGGCTCTCATGGTGGTGATGACGCTTTCTTGATAGCTTCATGGCCACTTTCTGGGTAGCCTCATGGCCAAAGAAAAGGGGCAGTGGAAGGTCAGGGTTTATTTATTGTCTCACCTTGCACTCCCAGAGAGTGGCCTAGCTACAGGATGAAGGTGACCCTCCATTCCTTCTTTTGGAGGACTTGTAATTTGTGGAGCCTGAAGAAGGGCAAACAAGAAGTGGCCTCATTATATAGTTTAGGAGTGAGAAGACTCATCAAGTGTGGCCAAGTTCATTTGTTAAAGCCTCATGGACTATCTCTTTCCCTACTCTTTTCTTCTACTAACATGTGATAAACTCACCCCTGGAAATATCTATTATTCCATTGCCCAATATTTTTTAGTTTTTTCTTATCTTAATTTTTCTGAATGATTCAAAAATAATTACTTTAGTTTAAAACAAACTTTTTTTTTTTTTTTCCTCCTGGCTGAAAGTTGTGTCACAACACAGGTAGGCTGCATTTTTTTAGGACAGGTTTTTAGGACGGGGGATTGCTTCATCATGCGTCTTTATGTAGTAACTGAGCTCTGGAGGAGCTAAAGTTCCTTGTTATACCACAAGAACTCATTAGTAGTAAAGTTATGGATTAAACCTCCCATGAGAAAAGTAAAGCTCTATCTATCTGTCATATCTGGACCAAGGTGGTAGACAGCAAATTGAGTGAAAATATACCAGATTAAAGAGAGATATCTTACTGGCTTTAAGGCAAAATGGGAACACAGAGTCTCCATTAAATTTTAGTTATTGCTTAGTATTTAGGATCTATAATAGCAAACTACCTTAAAAAAACCCTGATGATTTACATTAATGTGGCAAAATAATAATCTTCTGTCCATGAAAACAGAGTTTATGTAGTGTTTTTTCCGGGTTGTTTTTTGGTGGGTTTTTTTGGTTCTTTTTTGAAGTTTCTTTGTTTATTTTCTTTACCTGGAATTACTGGGAGCCTCTGAGAAGTATTTTTATTTATTCTGACAACTCCTTAAGGGAAGAACCAATAGGGAACATCTGATTTATTCACGTTGTGCAAGATGACTATCCAGGACAATCTGCAGATGCCTTTTTAGGCACATAAGGCAAGGATTCCCTACGTACCTTTCCAATTGGCAAGATCTCTCTCTCTGGTAGCAGCTTGAATAAATGAATACAAAAACTGCTTCACTACAGAGATCTCTTTTTTTCTTAAAAAAAAAGTTTGAAGAAAATGTGAGATGAAATTAACATCCTACAGTGCCTTCTTGAGGTTGTCAGGGAAGTTGGAGACAACAGGTTTCTAACTATAACCCAGAGAAAAAGCCACTGTGAAATTGTATAAGGTATCTATAAATGCAGCTTTTAAAATAAGCCTAAATTCCTATAAAAAAAAAAAAGAAACAAACTGATCAAATCAGGAGTGGGGGCATTAATCCAGCATCTTGTCTCAGTCAAAGACAGATCTCAGGACTATAAGACCTCTACAATATACATTTTTGAGTAAAATCTCCTGGTCCCTGTTCCCCTACACATAGCATTTTCAGATGGATCTGGAGCAACTATGGATCGATTTAACATGCGGGTAGTATCTCAAACATTTCTGGTATAGTAACTGTATGTTCTGGAAACTCATTCCCATTTTTGACTCAAAACTTGATCTGAAAAAATTCAGAAGTTTTACAGTTTATTTCATTTTTGAATGCTGGTGCTTCCTCTCACTGACCTTCAATTTCTTGTCTTTAATTTTATGTAAATTTTGTAGTTATTCCTTCCTTTTTACCACCTTATTACATAAATACATTTGATTTTTATTATAGGAAGTTTATAATTTTCTTTGCTTTTTTTCAGAACATCTTTTATTTCTGTGGTTTTTTTTTTCCTTAAAAAAGCCTGTGCCAACACTGTATGCAACGAAGTTCTTAATGACATTATTGAGCATTGTATTACACATCTTCTATTCCTTCCATAAGCTGCCTTCCAGTTTGCAGTTCTAGCTTTGCTTATTATTTGGCAGAGGGAAGCTGCCGCTGTACAGTCATCTGCCCTAATGCCAGTATCTCTCTAGAAAGGACAGTCATTTTACAACCTGATGGTTCCCTGATTGTATTTATCAATAATAAATTTCAGTGAACATGATGCCTTCCCGTACACTCATATTTTTTTTCCTTTTTTAGTCCTTCTGAAGCTTCAGAAATATCCATTTCTGTGGCCCAGACTAAACTAGATAAAATTTTGTCTATAAATGCTCTTAGTCTCTTCTCATGTTTCCTTTCCGGATCATTTACAAGGTTGTCAAACCATCTAGGCGCTACTGTCAAAAGGGAGGGACTCTGCTGCAAGCTGTTCTCTAATATGGCAAGGGACTTTTACTTCTACAAGAACCTTTGTATAAATTATACAAAATCAGAGTTAAAGGGAAGTAGGCGATCTCATAGTTTGTTAAGCCCAAATGTGTAAATGATGTCAGAAAGCAATAGCATGATGCAGTGTGTTGGGACCTTGGTTATTAAAGGTCTCAATCATCTCATCTAGCATTAGCCATCTAAAAGGTGTCTGCACCTTCTTGTAAGGTCAGCAACCAAAACCATGCACGCTTCCAGAGGTCAATTCATCCCACCTAAATTCGCTAGCCAGGGTAGGTGGGTGGAGAGAGATGGTTACTTTAAACCAGACACCTAACTTCTAAGCAGCAAAAGTGAAGCGACTTAAAAACCTCCTCTCTCTTACCATTCAGGGATCAGACACAATGAGAGGTGACTACTCAAGGGCAGAATCCAGACAACAGCCAGCTCACAACACAAAAGATCTATGTGCTGTGGAAAGAAGTATTTTGGTATCTCCGCTTAGCTGCAGCAAAGAAGATACTGTTTAGGAAATGAACCATGTCTCTTTTATGGGAAAGTAGAGGTTTCAGATTGCACTATTGCTTTTAAGAAGATGAGGTCAGATGACAGAATTGCTTTAAAATGTGCAAAATACTATAAAATAGTTACTAATGTATTTATCAAGCTGTATTGTTGCGCAGTCTTATTCTAATACCGTGCATTCGTACCTCTATGATTCTTGCTTGTGAAGCCCAAATGCCCTTTTGTATTAATTATTAATTCCTGTGCCTTTGTCCACAACTTTGCTTAAATCAGTAAGAGTAGCCTTTTAAAGATCTCTATCTAGATTTTTCACTTCTGGTATGCTGTGCTAAGATCAAAACATGGAAGTTAAAGGTCACTTCATATTTGCTGGTGGCTGGGAGACCTGTGATGATGTGCAGTGCGTGCAGCACACCGCTGCATCTGATAAGCAGTCATCTCTCTTCTAGGCCATTATCTGAAATTGATTTGTTCTGCTTCTCAGAGCGAAAGAGAAACTTGAAGAATATTTGGGAGAAATAAGGTCAGGACCTTAATCTTTGAGGAATCTCAAAGGAAGCCCGTTCCCTCTCCATAGCCACCTCCTCCTGGTCTTAACACAGGATGGTTTATAGTTACTTTATCTGAAATGTATTTACACCTTCAACCCATGGGATTCCCAGGTCTGATGAGAGAACTGTTATTTCCCAACTGTGAGAGATTTAGTGCTCAAGAGAGTTGTATCTGTTCACATGGTTTTGTCTTGGTAGGAATTAAAGGGATGATGAAAACAGTTCAGGCAGTGTCTGATTCTGTCAAGGTGAAATGGTTCTTTCTACTTGCTTCTTGTGCTTGTACACAGAGTTTTTATGGGTTAGCCTCGCGTATATGCCTAAATTTGTAGACGGACTACTGCAAATAGCTAAAAGAGTAATTAGCAAAATCTAAGGCGTGCAGAATATTTATAGGATAAAACCACTCTAGTATTTAAAAAAAGAAAAAAATAAGAAAGCCTTAGCAAAAAGAAAAAGCAGCTACGTATAATGGAACTATGGAAACAGAGACGAAGAAAACTTAGAAGTCTGAACTCTCTGAAATACACTAAAGCATGAAGTAACATCTCTGAGGAAATTTTATTTTTTAATGAGAATGAACTTTGTACACCTTAACTTGGGGGTCTTCAAAATGTATGAAAACCAGAATTGGTTTACGTCATCCCCTATGCAGATCCAATATACTCTTATCAGTACCCTAAGGTTACAAAAATTGCTTTGTTAGTGATATTTGTCTTGAAAAATAAAAATTAAGAAATCAAAACAAACACATATATCCTTACTTTTACAGTCTTTCCCAGTCTGTCTGTAAAAGAGAGATTCTTACTGGGGGCAGGTGGGGTCCAATAGTAAGAGAAGAGCAGGTCCGTCATGCTGGAAGGTTCGACAGCCCGTCTGCCTCCATTCCTGCACTCGTGAATTTAGAAACTTCCTCTGCTATTGCATTCATTGGGGGCCAGAACACTCTTGGGCAAAAATCCACAGCTATAATTAGTGATTTAATTTTAATGTAGATGAATAGACAATCCTGAAGCCAGTTATTAAAATGTCATTAGTTGACACAGAAGTTAGCATATCTGCCTAACGTCTGTTAGCAGAAGCTGCAGAGACCAACCCAAATGAGAATTCTGCCTGGGGAAGAGTCGCGGCAGCACAAGGTATCAAAAAACTCCCTGCCTCTGGGAAACAGCTGGGCAGCCCCTGCCAGAAAATGCTCAAGTGTTTGCTGGGAGTGCATGGGCAATAACTCTGACCCCTCTGTTCTAGCAGAATCCTTTTGAGTAGCTTTAGCCATAGCTAAAGCCCAACACGGTTAGAAAATAGCAAGGCTGAAAAACAGGCTTTATACCAAGGAGCCCTAGGGATCCCTGTATCCAACAAGTATGGAATTAGTTGTGTATATCCTGTATAACTCATTCTGACAGCACTCCCAAAGTAAATACATTTTAATTTGTATTTTTAATTCAGACATTAATGTAAGAGCAAGGCTCAGAGAACTAAGCAATCTGGATGCAGAGGCTTAGTTAGAAAAAAGAAGGGCAAAGACTTCTCTGGATCTTCAGGCTCTGACTGGAAGTACAGAAACTGAAAGCAGCAGCAAAGATCTCAGTAAAAGTGTAGCTTTGCTTGTAAATATTTCAGAGAACACAATAGAAATTAAGAGCTATTCCTGAAAAACATTATTGCAAATCTATATGTCATAACTTTTTTTTCCTCTAAATCCTGAGAGATCTGAACTACGATCTTTCCTGGCCTCTTTGCCATCTTATTGTCACAAGATCATGAGTAAAGATAATACCAATGCAAAATCTAAAATCTAAAGACTTTAGAAGGCTTCATTTTTTAATTCCACCATACTAAGACTTCTGCAACTTTGATCCCTCAAGCAGCATTGCAAAACCATCATGAAAATGTATGAACCCAAGTACAAAATCTACTCACTCAACCTTACAGGAATGATTAAAAAATCCCTAATTATAGTATAGTCACTCGTCAAAATAAATTACTCACTCAGGGTGAGTGGGTGAAAAGAAGTTTGCAAGGCTTCCTTAAGGAGGTGGTAATTGAGTTTTGTTAAAATACATCACTAATTATGTTTTAACAACGTCTATGTACTGTTTTCCTCTTTGGGAATTTTATAAGGTGGTTGTAAGAACTTTGAGGGAGCGCTTTTGGAATTTTTAAAATATTCCGTACTTTTGTATTTGTTTGTACTGCAAAGTATGTTTCATGGCATACAAAAGAATGCTATAAATGACATGTACAGGTGACCAGAAATGTTAGAATAAAATAACTTCATAAGAAGACACCAATTGATTGGACCTACTTCCATGACAACGTAATGTGTGGATCTGACAGCACAGTGAAATGACAGTATGGTGACACCACATGTTTGGCTCCTGGAGGTCTACACAGAGTTTAGGAGATCCATGGAGCCTGCATTTAGGAATCTTTCCTGTCTTCAACACCCATCGCACACAATACCAGATCCTTCAAAGAAGGTGTCTGCAGCCCATTCACCTGGGCTATGTTGGCCATGACAATTTAGTGCAATGTTTGAAAGACTAACAACCATGTATGTTCTTACCCTGCTGGTTATATTGCCAGCATGTTGTGCCTGCCCTGAGCAATACCAAAAACACAGCCTTTTTTTCCTGCTGTCTTCTGGAGGTTGCCAGAAACCTGCATTTAAATTTGCATCCAAAGAATGGTAGACTCCAGACTGCAGCAGACTTGAGCTTGATGTTCCAGGGCTTGCAGGCTGTGGGCCACTACCACTACGGATGGAGATATTGTTTTTGGATCTCCTTTCATTGTTAAGGTTGCACTTTTTAGTTGCTTCCAAAATCTCTTTTTTTGTTAGTTTTTTACTATTGTTTAGATGATGTTCAGACACCTTCATTATATATTATAAACAGATGCTTCGTGATGTATGCAATAGGCCTCTAGTCATAAACAAATGCAGCTCTCATCTTTGAATCAAATAATAAAATATTCACATTTATTATTTTAATTAAAAAATAAGCTAATTTCTGCCTACCTAAAATTCTGTATACCATTGCAATCTCTTGTTTTTCCATATGTATTTCATAGAATCACAGAATGATAGGGGTTGGAAGGGGCCTCTGGAGATCATCTAGTCCAACCCCCTGCCAGAGCAGGGTCACCCAGAGCAGGTTGCACAGGAATGTGTCCAGGCAGGTTTTGAATGTCTCCAGAGACGGAGACTCCACCACCTCTCTGGGCAGCCTGTTCCAGTGCTCTGCCACCCTCAAAGTAAAGAAGTTCCTCCTCATGTTGAGATGGAACTCCCTATGTTCAAGTTTGTGCCCGTTACCTCTTGTCCTGTCACCGGGCCCCACTGAAAAGAGCCTGGCCCCATCCTCCTGACACCCACCCTTTAAGTATTTATAAGCATTGATATGGTCTCCCCTCAGTTGTCATTTTTCCAGACTAAAAAGACCCAAATCCCTCAGCCTTTCTTCAGAAGAGATTTGTTTGTGAGCTGTTAAAATATCAAATGTAGCTTAGATCCAGACAATAATTAAACTCCCCAGTACTTTCCCCTTAATTATCACTGGTCAGTGACCACAAAAGCAAGATGTAGAGATTTAACATTCATCATAACATTTGCACTTATTATTCTAATAACTGAAAAATAAGGTTTGTCTTTCATTTCCTCGAGTTGTGGCTGACTCACGTAATTTTGACTGATACTTCAGCAATTCAGTTGTATAAACAGTACAGACAGATCAGTCTAAATGAGGGTGCTGAATAAGCAGAAACAGGGGTGTATTTGTAGCTGGGTATTGTTTCATCCCACTCTAAAAATAAGTGTGAAAAGGAATGCGTATCTCATTCTGGGCTCAGAATCTGAGTCACACCATAGTTGGAAGTATTCATATTAAAAGCTTTTGGCTCTGGCACACCTCTCATTTTCTGTCTGATTGTTCATTCTTACTATAATTTCCTAATTCCTCAGCACCACTCTTAACTTTTCATAATACTTATGCTTTTGAACTACACTTTTTCATTTCTTAGAAGAGATCAGCGGAGCTTCTGTAGCCAAGGGCTCTCCCAGCAATAACCCCCTTCCTCCACAACCTGACGGTTCAGGGTGGCCGGTGCCAGGAGCTAAGGGAGTATGTCCTTCTCCACAGCCAGGGATGCAGACCTGGCAAAAGTCCTTCCTCTCCCTTGCCCGTGTGGAAGGATGGAAAGTGGAGATGTCTGCTCTATGCTGCATTTTGGGCTCTTTGCTCGCAGAAGAGGAGAGGGGCTGGGGGTGGTGGTGGTGAGGGTGCTCAGCAAGGCCAGGCAGAGGAAAGTGCATGTAGGTCAGTCCCTGCGATGTACTGCAAAGCGGAGCATGTCATGGGAGACATATTTATAACTGCGTCCAGTCACGGGGATCACTGGATGTCGAGCACATCGGTGTAGTGACCACCAGTAGATCCAAGTCTTGTTATCATTTCAGCCTGATGATTCTTCTGCTTCTTTACTACCACCCAAATGCTTTACCTTTTTTCCTTTCATAAGGGCTTACCTTTCCTCAGTAAGCAAGTCAGGATCTATTGCTTCATCATCAAACACTTCATCGATAAAATAAAAGTCATACTGCTTCCTGACATAGGTGAGCTCAGGTTAAGAAGAAAAATAGCTGGTTTGTCCTCCCTGTTTTCTCCTTTTTCTGCTTCTTCTGACTTTCCGACTCCCTGATTTGGCCTCTCTCATCAGGGCTAACCTCCCCAGTAATTTCCTCTGACTCCCTCGTTGCAGAATCAGGTAGACCTTTTCATACAGCTTAGGGGTGGCAAGGAATACTTGGTAATTGTAACTGTGCAGTGGCTTCCAAGCCGTTTTGGCAGCAAACGGGTTGGGTTAGGCCGTCTCCAGTGTTCAGCTGCGCTCGGGAACAGGCTGGGAGCACTGGGGCAATCAGGCACAGCAGCAAGATGGATTAAGCAGTGGTGGGATTTCCGCAATTAAATACTCGTTCTGCACTGCCTGTCTGCGTGAAGGCTTTTAGTCAGGTCCAGCGCAAAGAGCTTAGCTTGAGCTCTGCTGGCTTAAACTGACCTCTTGACTTTGTGCTGGTGTGGCAGAGGAGGAGGCACACGTTTTATCAGTACAACGAGGAGGCACATGAGTAAGAGAGCGGCTGCGCTCAGTTGAACCAAGGGAAACTGTAGCCCTGTGCTCTGTCTCTGCTACCGCCCCTTGGTAGATGTTAAGGCAAAAAATATAAGAACAGGGAAGGCATGCAGAGATGCATTCTGCACTCCACCAATCTGTATTGTATGGAACTCTGCATTCAGAATTTGTACCTTTAATATTTAAGAGGCTTTCATGGTTATTTTCTTCTATGACTTTGTGTAATTGCTTTTTGACTGTATTTATGATACTGGCAGCATCTGACAGTGAATGCCACTATTCTCATGCTGTGTGAAAAAAACCCACTTCTTTTGCTTGTTTTAAACCTGCTAATTTCATTGGGCATCCTCTTGTTCTCATGTAGTGAGAAGCCAAGCATCCATTCATTTATTTTCTAGGCACTTTCCCAGGGTTCTCCTGATTTTATACATATCTGCCATATCCCCCTTCAGTTGTCCCCTTTCCAAGCTGAAAACTCCAAATCAATTGAGGCAGTTCCAAGCTGTAATTGCCCTTCTTTAGCTCCCCCATGTAATTTTTGAGAGGCAAGTACCGGAACAGCAGGCAGTATACAAAAGGGAGTGGTTTTGTATAGTGCTATAAAGGTGTTTTCTGTTTTGTCCTCCATTCGTTTTTTTTAAAGCTCCTGACTGCTGGGGGGTTTGACTGCCAGTGAGCATGGGATTATGTTTTCTCTTAGTAAGCTTTCTTTTTTTTTTTTTTATTAATTCATTTTTTTAAAGTTAAACACAACTGAAATGATTTATTTAGTGTGCTTTTTGTATCCATAGGAAGCTGAATTTCAGTACCTTATGATTAGTGTTTCGACAGTAACATCTTGAACCAGCCTTGTCCTTTGCTCAGGCAAGATGAAAAAGAGCTGATTTGATCAGAGATTTTCCTAACATCATTGCAACAAAAGTTACAGTGTGTAAACATTTAGTCTCTGCTTTACGCCTAGATATCGCAATTGCTGAGGCTTTATTAGAGAGTCTCTCATTAGCTCTAATTCTAATTTCTAAGGCTTAGGCAAGGAATTTCAAGACACCAAGAAACTCTTTTTGATAGAAGATACAGATTACATTGATTCTAGTTTTTATTTAATGGAGCATTGCTCCTCCATTGAAATGGCTGGGTCTGTCATCCTTTATGTTTTTTCCTTTGGAACTGTATGGACCCCTTTCTTCATTTTTATGATGCACCGATTATGTCAATAGATGTAGACTAGTTTCTTATTTTTATTTGCACTGCTTATGCATGTATTTGAATTAAGGATGGATGGATGGATGGATGGATGGATGGATGGATGGATGGATGGATGGACGGATGGACGGATGGACGGATGGGTAGGTAGATAGATAAATACATAGACAGACAGACAGACAGATAGATAGCAAGTATTAATGCAAAGCTTACTTTTAAATCAATGGTTACTGGATTATAAAGCCTATAACGCTATGTTAGAGGACAGAATTTGGGAATTCTACTGCATTATCAGTTTGAAACTGCAAGAGTGAAATCCTCTTTGGGTCCCAATCTTCAATGTGCTTTTCTTGTTTCTTATATTTTTATATATTTTTTTTTATATATGTCATATTCATAGAAATTCTTTTTTGTTATGACTTTTGTCTCTGTCTCCCACTAATGCATACAGTCAGTCGAAGTGAAAAAGTGTTTAATATAAAAAAACAGAATGAGCATGTCCTTCATTTAAAACATCTTATATTCTATTCAGGATATTAGCATTACTGCTAATTAGAACTGCACTCAATTTTGTATGACAATGTCAAGACTAAGAACAAAGGAAAAAAATCCAAGGTACTGCACTTTTAATTTCACAGTTTGTATCGCACTGGTCCTATAATCGTGGGATTTCTGTGCTGATATTTATTAAATCAGTGAAAATCAGTGCATACTTCACAAATTTTGTGAAGCTTATGGCATCTGTCGCACTGATTAATTTTCAGACTGGTAAAATGGCTTAGGTCAGGGAGGAATTTTTTTAATTGAGGATTCCTTTTTTCACAATATGTAATATTTCAGACAGCCACTCTCACCAGTAAAGGTAACATGGTCTTAAGGAAATATAAAAGTAGACTTCCAATGGAGCACTGCCTTCAAGACTGTTGGTTTCCAGGTACTCTCAAAATACCCTGCACTGTCAGAGCTTTGAAGTTTGATTGTGACCAGATCTGATTTTGACACTGTTTGGAGTGACAGTTTTGCAAGTGGATCGATACAGATTTCCCTTCTCCCCTTAGACCCCAAATTCTGCTCCCCTGCTTTAACCCCGGGAGGCAGAGAGAACTCCTGCAGGCTGTGGGAGGGCAGGTCACAAACAGCCACACAAATGCACAGCTCATTGCGCTCCTGGCACCGGGGCTCTGTGTTAAACCTGCCGTCATCTCATAAAATCAAAAGAAAAGCTTCAGCGAGTCCATTTTTCATTCTGCCATCCCTGGGCCCAGAGTGAGTATGAGGGCCATTTAACACAGCAAATTTTTCTAGTGTGTTACAATTACAGAAACATCTGTTATGAATATTGTTTTGCTAAACCACTGCAAAAAATTCATAGACTATTCAGTAACTGCAAGACTGCTCGATTACTTACCTGTGTTGTGGGTGTCGTGTGCCTGAACAATGTAATTCATTGGAAACACACAGGAATACTAGTACCAGAAATAATTTTTACTCTGCCTGCAAATTGCATCCTATGATGGTTTACTGTGCGGATATAACACATTTCTTTACCTGTGTCACACTCCTATGTGGTTAAAATAGTTTTTTCTAGTTGCTAGTATTATTTGATCACAGAGAAGCCCTAAATTGTGGGATAAGAATTAAAAAGTGGCCATACAGTCCACAAACATCTTCAGCAACTTAATATTCTTACATAGGTGCTTTTTCCTTTGGAAAAAATTTCTCAGAGCTGGACACTATTTTTAGTTTCCCATATTAACTGCTGAAAATCTAGTTGTAAGGCATCGTGTTCACTGCCCTCCAACTCAACTTGCAGATGAAAAAAAATAACTCTGTATAAGTAGTATGTGTTTATGTCTTTATGTTCGCTTTGAGAGAGGACTTGCTAATTTTTTCAATGTTCTTTTATTTAATTACTGTAATACTTTATTTTTAACCATACTTTTAAAGCCAAATTTGAGGTATCAGAAGAATCCAGTTTTGAGACCAGATGTGCTAGAAATGCAAACATACAGATTTTGATAGATAAGATCAGACCGTGGTCCACCTAATCTAATAATCCTTTTGGCAGAAAGTAGACAATTCAGAGGAAGTTGCCAGAAATTTCATGAGAGACAAATAGAGGGTAATCTGTCAGCCACCTTAAGTCTTCTTAGAATTCCTTAGTCCTTTGAGATAATTTTAAACCTTAAAGTATAAGGTTTCAACTTTCTTTGAAAATATATTAGCATTAACTATTACAAATCTGGAGCTCATGAATAGCAAAAAATTGACAAATATGAAAAATGAGACAGTGCAAGCATTCCTGAAAACTGCAGATCTCTGAATCATGGAACGATTATTTACTTTCTAAGCAGGTGAGAGGATAACATAATGAATAGCCAATACTTTTACGGTCCTTTTGATCCTGCAGAAACTCTTGTATTGTGGCATAGATGTTACAAAACCAATTTGTCCTAACTAACAGCTTGAAATAAGAAAACAGCTCTGGTATGCTGCCTATTTGTCACATATTTGGATGAGAGGATTGTTAACTTACCCTATTAAAGCTTCAGGAACTGTTAATATGGTACATACTTGTAAGCATGATTTGATCACTAGTGCTACCACCAAGAAAATTAATTACCATTTCATGAAAGGTGAATATTTAACTTCACAGAAAACATTTTGAACTAATCTTTATATTAGCTGATGAACCACATCCTACCTCGCATAATACCATTAATCTAAGACAAAAGAACAAGAAGTCGCATATGTATTTCTGCATATTTATGTGTTATTCCTTTTCTTTTCTTTCCAGACAACTATTACGGCACTCCAAAGCCTCCAGCAGAACCAGCTCCACTGCTGTTAAATGTGACAGATCAGATCCTCCCAGGTGCCACCCCCGGGGCTGAAGGCAAACGTAAAAGGAACAAGTCTGTGAGCAATATGGAGAAGACAGGTATTGAACCACCGGAGGAAGAAGAGGAAGAAAGACCTGTGGTCAATGGAAATGACGTGACAGTAACACCAGGTCTGTTCTTCCTTCTTACTTTGCAATGCATTTCTGTTATTCAGAGTCCTCAGTTCCCTCCTCCTGCAGTGAGAATATGCATGTTCAGGTAAGGATGTTCTTGCAAGACTGAAAGCCAGGAATCCTGAATAATAGAATTTCTCTGAAGCCGGAAACAAATTACTTAACCTCCATTTTGGGGAGTCATCTCACTTAGCTACCATAAAGATATCTGTCTCTGAACTAGTCCCTTTGAACCCTCTTTGTACACCAAAGAGAAAAATACCTACTTTCTGAATACAGTTCGTGTGCCCTCGTTCAGATTTCTAAGTTAGGAAGTCAATCACAAGTGCCTATTTCTCTCCGTTGACTATAGAGGGAGTCCAGAGAATTGCAATTTGGTCAAATGAATCTAGTCTCTGTGTTTCAGGTCTCCTTGTTCTCAAATGGTGATACTCAACAGAGTTCACTACATTAGGAAATGAACTTTTGCAAATTGTTATGAAATCTTAGTAATTTTGTGGAACAGTAAAGTTGTCATCATACTGGTGAATTTGTGGCAGCGATGATGAAACTTAGCTAGCAATACTATCAGGAAGGACCCTTTTCAGCAATGTTCCAGGTCCTGCATAAAGCTGATAAAGGTTTCAGATGTCTAGTCCTAAAAGGCAGCTGTTGTTTTACCCCTCAGATCATAGTTCTTCAGAAAAAAGGGGGCTCAAGATACTGACTGGTATCCTGAGTGGAGCACTCCAGCCTTTTCCCAAGCAGGTAATCAGCTTTCCCTTCAATGTTTCAGCAAGTCATCATTTTACAGTACTTAATAATTTCTATTCTGAAATACCATTTAAGAAATCATTTTTGTTGTTGTTCAAGTAGGAAATTAAGGAATTCAGACTTTTATATCTCTCCGAGAAATAACGCTGTGAATCCTTTTTGGGGAACTTAGAAATTCAGAAATAAGTTATTGAAGTAAAAGTCTGTAGTGACAATCATATGGATGAGAAGATAAAATGGAATATTGCAAGTTCTCTAAACGTATAGGTTAATGTGAAACAAAAATTCTATTACCTGATCTTCTAAGCACTGTAAAAAGGATTTTCATAGTGCAGATTCTGTATATACTTCTTTTTTTGTCCTATTGCATTAGACAGTATATCAAATTGAATGTCTTCCCATCAAGGATGTATTTGCCACATACTTTTCTGTAGTTGTTGCCTAATGTTACATCTAAGGGCAAATCCCTGTGCCGAATCCATCCCCGTGTACAAGGGGGGTGGCAGGGAACGGTGAGGTGAGAGTGGATCTCGTTCTCCCCTCTCGGCTCGCCAAAGGGCTGCAGCATTACTCCCTGGCTGTTGCCATCACACGTTGTGATGACCTTGCTCATCCCTTCCACACAACATTGCATCTGTTGACAATGCTCTGACCGTTCCTACACAGCTAAGCAGAAAAGGATGAAGCCCAGAAATCCTTACATAAAACATCAGCACTGGCTCTGTTGCCAGGATACTTCCACAGTGAAAGAGGCAAAGGCAGGATTTGGTCTCTGATGTGTATTGTAGAAATCATTAGAAAGATCATTCTTTGCAGTTATTCGAAATGTGCCACACAATGGACCATTGCTGAGGAGCAATTTCCAGGGCAATATGTTTCAGCTCAAACTGGATCAAGAGGCAATGTTTACCTTCTTTCTCCTTGCATTGTACACCCGTAATTTGTTTCTCCCAGGCAAATTCCATGTGAACGATGACTAGGCAGCACCCAAGAAACAGGCAGTGGCATGTGCTGTGCTACAAAATGAAATACATGAGCATCGGTGTAAGGCAGCCCCCCTCCTCCCCCTCCTCGCCCCCACAAAGTCGTTCCTGTAGGTGTGGCCAGCAGAACAAGTGGTGCCTGTGTTGGCTATCATGGTTTCATAAGCAGGGTTTTGTTGTTCGGTTACACTGATTGAGGACTTTGGGGATTGTGGCAAAGCAGCTCTGTACATCCATGCTGTGTTGCCTTTGTTGGGCAGCGTAGCTCCCACGGACCCTGTTAACTGCAGTCATTTTCTCTGTGAGCTGTGAGCTGATAGTCTGAGCCACCTCTAAAATGTGTGTGTGCATTTGTAGTTTGTGTCTTTGTACAATCAGGAAACCCAGAATATGTTTGTGGGTTGTTTTTTTTTAACTCTCAGTGGAGGGAGCAATCTAGTTTTTATAAAGAAGTGACAAAGGTAGGATATTTGTTATTTCCAGTTCTTTTAGAAAGTGTATTCTCTTTTAAAGGCTTCACTTCTAATGGGAGTCTTTTATTAAATATAGGACTCTTGGGGCATTTGAAACATTGATATATTTTTATAGGTGCTCAGCAACTTAATGGCTTATTAACTGCCGAAGGTATCAGAGTCAGGCATCTCAAAGGACTGCTGTAACACCTGGGACTGCTAGGTTGAAACGTAATAGATTTAAGATGACTCTGAGAAAAATAAACCCATCTTTATCAGACCAATAAGTAACATTTATAGTTGCAGAGATCTTTGTGCTTTCGTTTTCGAAAACTTTTCAGTGTCTGTTGAGATAATCTGTGCATCTGTTGAGCTTTACTAGTAGGAATCAATTTTTCATTCATTCACTTCCACACACCTTTCTTCATAGGCCATCAGATTTCCCTCAGATATTGTATATGTACAGACTGGAGATCTTCAATCATGATCCGTAATTGTCTTGTTAATTTGTGCTGCCCAATGTGTTTATTCTTTCTGATTTTGTCACCTGTCCTCAGCCCAGAACCCGACAGGAATCCTTCTTATCCCTTCAGGATGGGGCTTTTGGCCATTTTAGAATGGATCACTCTCAGTCCTTCCTCCTGGATTGAGTTTTCTCAGGACAAAATAGTATTAACTGGGAGATGGGATTTATCTCATCCATCTTTAGTAAATTATATGACGAAATGCCTTACTTTTTGTTTGAGCTACTTGTCTCTGCTCTCTTTATATAAAGTAAGGCGAAAGAGGCAATTCCAAAGAGTAAAAGAGCATAGCTGTTTTAGATACCCATTGTATGGGATCACCTCTACGATCTAGAATGCTTTATTCAGCCTATAGATACACAGGAGCCTAAAATGAAGAATCCTACTATTTATCAAGCAGCATATGAGAGACACAATCTATAGATTAGCTGTTAAAATGGCCAATTCTAGAGTTAGCGTTGGGTTTCTCACACCTAGAGCAATTGCCCACATTACTGGACTTCTGGCTGCTCTGGGTTGGGTATCTGCCATTCACTGGTTTGGGTGAGACATCTTGCGCCTGAGAAGCCTTTCCTGATGGACACTGCATTGAAATCAACGATTTCTGCAAAACTGATGCTTTGACAAAAGAGTTAAAAAGAGTCTTGGTCAAATTGCAACCTGCTTGTCAGACATTCACTTTTCGCTGCTGTTGCTGTTCGCATCTGCAGAGAATTAAGTGTTTCCTTCACAACCAGGATCATGATTTGACACTGTTGGTCATGTCACATTTGCTTCACACTTCTCACTGATTGTTTATCATCCAAATTCCAGAAGAACCACTCTAACACTGAAAGAGTGCTTATGTATGTGCATTGTTCTGACGTTACTTGAGCAATGATAACTTGCACCCAGAGAATGAAAGTTCTGGCAAGCTCAAATTAATTGAGGAATAAGATATGACATAAAGTTTAAAAATAATCATTCCATGCCTTAGGTTGCTAATGAAGCAAAAGGCTAGAGTCCCCATGCCATCAATCACCACGCAAGGTGCAGTAGTCCCACGCAACAGGTTGAGCTTTTTCTTTTATTATTAAACAGCAAAGAGAGCCAGAGGCATGACAATAACAGACACAACATCTAAGAGCCATGAGATTTTAAAAAATACAAAAGTTGGTATCCATGGATATTTCTGTTGTAGGTGTGTTCTTTAAACTCAGTTTATCACAGCTAGGTCACAATGAGTGGCCTACGGAATACCCTGTGCTCACCCAGTCTCCATGTCTCCTGTTTTCCCTCCCCCAGACCAGCTCCTAGTTCTTACTGTGGTCGCACTCAGTGAGAATGGTGCCTCCATGCAAAGCTTCCACCAAAACCCAATTATGGCTACAGCTCTGTGGGAATGGGAGTAGCTCCAAGCCTGCGGAGTGATATTTTCACAGGAAAATAGATGCACATAGCTCGGCAAACATGAGTTAGAGGTGATTCTCCCCCTCTACTCTGCTCTCGTGAGACCTCACCTGGAGTACTGTGTCCAGCTCTGGAGCCCTCAGCACAAGAAGCACATGGACCTGTTGGAGAGGGTCCAGAGGAGGGCCACGAAGATGATCCGAGGGCTGGAGCACCTCTGCTGTGAAGACAGGCTGAGACAGTTGGGGTTGTTCAGCCTGGAGAAGAGAAGGCTCCAGGGAGACCTTATAGCAGCCGTCCAGTCCCCAAAGGGGGCTACAGGAAAGCTGGGGAGGGGCTGTTTGCAAGGGCATGTAGCAATAGGACGAGGAGCAATGGTTTTAAACTAGAGCAGGGTAGGTTTAGATGAGACATGAGGAAGAAGTTCTTTACAACGAGGGTGGTGAGACACTGGGACAGGTTGCCCAGAGAGGTGGTGGACGCCCCATCCCTGGAGACATTCAAGGCCAGGCTTGATGAGGCTCTGAGCAACCTGATCTAGTTGAAGATGTCCCTGCTTACTGCAGGGGGGTTGGCCTAGGTGACCTTTAAAGGTCCCTTCTAAACCAACACATTCTATGATTCTATGATTCTAAACTACCCTTGTATCCAACAGTTATTTAAAACGGATGGGCTTTTTCCTGTGCAGAATTTAACAAATTAGTCATTTAGACACAATAAGGGTATAAAGAGCTATAAGTATTTTCTTTAAGAGCTGCTAAAACCACTCCATAAATTACTATTTAATAATATTTCCTTTCATTTTCTCTCTGCTGATATTACTTAGGTCATATGAGTTGATTCTTTCAGAAGAAAAGAATAAGTTTTTAAACTTTACTGCATGAATAATCTGCAGCATTAAAATAAAGGAATAAAGTGACAAGGTCCTGTTACATATTTAGATGGTAAATTTCAAGAGTTAGACTGTAAATAATAGAAATAATTTGAAGTGCAAGCAACAGTGTTGCTGGAGGCTCAAATTCTGAGACTATCGTAACATAACTACCAGTTATTTAAAAAAAAAAAAAAAAACAAAAAAGGTCACCGTATTGTGTAAGAGCTGTGTAGAGAATAGGAAATATCAACCGGTAATATTTTAACTGCTGGTATTTGCAGTTGGAGTACTACAGAGATGAACTTACAGTATTTAATGGTACGTAGGTATTTTTGACATACACATTATCTTGTTCTCAAAGTTCTTTGTATTCCACGTATGCAATAACTTGCTGGTGCTTTACTGGTGCCTATTCTGTCACTTCCCAGGACACTCATTCTTGAGATACTGTGCTAAACTGGTTTTGAAAACTGGACCGTGTAATCTGTTTTGTAGCAAGACAGCAGCTCTAGCAGGCTATTTCACTTGATGTAAAGTCAATTGATTGTTTTTTTAGTGACAAAAATAATTCTGGACTCATATGATGGTACAATTTTAGGATCTTTTTTTATATCATATATTGCCTGAAGATAAATATTTGTGTTCACAGTGTGTTACTGTAGTATTTCAATCTTTTTTTGTGCATTTAAGACACTGCTCGTTTTTAACCAGAACTCCTGGTTTTTATCAAATCAAACATTATATATGAATATGTATTAGCAGAAAGTAAACCAGTAAGGTATCTACCTTACCTGGAGTATGCAAATGATAGATATATATAACAAAAGATAAGATGACACCGGAGGGCTATATTCCAAATAAGTGTGACTAGAATGTCCATTGCGTAAAACTTAATGTTATAAAATGGCATTAGGCAATTCTACCTTAATTGCTTGGGTTTTAGTCATCATGATGCCTTTTCCATTATCAAAGTAAGCTATTAAAAGATAATGATCCAGTAATTAATAATTCATGAGATTGGCTTTAAAATAATTATATTTTTAAGTTGTTAAATAAGCATCAGGTTCCTTTTTTCCCTGCTATATTTTGATAGCAATCTCTGTTTTAGACAAGCTTAGAATATTTCTTCTAATCCTCAAGGCTTAATTTTCACATTTTTTCTGCCGTCATGATGGCTGGGCTTTGTTAATATCGTTGTTGAAAATCAAGAATCTGACCTCTTCAGACCTGCTAAAAATAAGATCTTAAGGAAGAACACATATTACAGATATCATGCTAAAATCCTAAAACACAGCCATGTCACCACATCTGTGTTCATGTCTGTGAGGAATACAACTCACAGATCTGTCAGTGATGCTTGAGACAGATGAGAACTTAGTTTTGCTTTGCAGAGATAAGAACAAAAAACCCAAAGAATTTATCAGCAATTCCACTCTCCTGTTCTCAAGGGAAGTGGAGACCATATATCCTCTGTGCTTTGCAGGATATTTTTACGTATTTGAAAATGCTTCCCCAATCCATCAGTCTTTTCTCCTCAAGACTAAAACCAGCTGGTTTTCAATCTTTCCATGCATCCAACATTTTTTTTTCTTTTTTTTTTTTTTTTTCCCTTTTCTATCCTCTGGACTGTTTCGTATCTTCTTTGACATGAAATTCTCAAAACTGGGCACAGCACTCCTAATTAAACCTATTATGTACTATTCAGTGTTCCTAATTAAACTTATTATGGTGCTTTTTATTTCTTTTGCAACAGTATCATTATTGACTGAAGATAATGGTTAGACATCCCTCACACATCCCTATTCCTCCATTGTATTTTCACTAGGAGTTCTGCCTAGGAATTTGCTCCCCACCTTGTATTTTTACAGCTGATTGTGGCATTTCGCATCAGACAGATGCCACATATTTTGGAAAGCCAAGATGGGGGAGAGAGGGGAATTTGGGAGTGGTAGATAAGGAGGAGGGAACTTCAGCTCCCCTGGGATCCTACTGCTCTACTGTGGGATGAAACTAAGAAAAACTTGCGCTTTTGTCTCTTGCCAATTCGTTTATTCCCACAGACAGATTCACATTTGCAAACAGCACCAAATGATTGTAATACCATGTAGTTCAAGCATGAGTTAAGATTTAGCAGCATGAGCTGCATATGGCTGTAGAGCTATAGACCATCACCCTGTTCAAAACCGGATCTATTTTTTTTCACGCTATTCTAAAAGGCTGTATGTGTCAGAGTCAAAAGTCTTTTTTTAAGATCATGAAAGCTATATCTACCATTTTTCCCCAAGGAGCAGCACCTGTTACTCTGTCATGAAAAGAAATAAGATTAGTTTGGCACAATTTCTTCCTGAGAAATCTTGACAATTATTTACCACCTTTGAAGAGCTTACATGTAGGTGGTTTGATTGCTGGTCCCAACGTCCTTCTCGGAATTAAAAATAGAAAGATGTGTAGTTACAGATTCATGGGCCTTCCTCCTCCTCTATTACAAAACAATGTAATGGCCTAATTGAGCAATTTTTTTCAAATGGAACGTAGGTGCTCAGAAATTAAGACTATAAAGCTATCTAAAAACCTAAATCATAGATATTTTGCTGAAACCAGGACCGAGTCTGTCCTTTCTAAGTTTCTGTTCTCCATGAAGTTTCAAAGATGTAGCCATTACTAGCCATGAGTCTGCTTCATTGGTTCCCTCAGCAGCCCAGGTTTCATTCCATCAGGCTCTGCCAATTGAGAATGGCTGTTCCGTCTAAGTTTAACCTGACCTGTTCTCTGCCCACTCTACTTTAGCCCTATTGCTGATGTTAATTACGTTAGTCATTTAATCACAGGTAATCTTTTTGCAGTAGTGACTGAGGCAAAAAGAGCACTAACTAACTGCCTTGGTTTTTTATGCGTCATATGTTATTAGCTTTCCTTCCTTCCCACAGAGTGGAATGCGTCTGCTTTTGGCCTTCTTATTGTTAATGCACTTACAGAAAGTTTTCTTGTCAGCTCTACTGTCCCTGACTGTGTCCCATTTTCTAGACTGACTGTTCTGCTTTGCTGTTACATGCCCATATTGGTTTTCTGTGTTCATCCTTAACATCTTAATCTAGTTTTCACCTTTTGTACAATTCTATAGCAAATAGCAGACCATTGAAAAGTCATGGCTTAATCAAAATGATCTCTGATTATAGTCACTATGTTTCTTTTTCATTAGAACAATTTGTGCTTGCACTCTTAGTACTGTTTATTTAATCTTTACTCGTTCTCCTGAACGCCTTTTCCCTTACCGTTGCTTGCCGTAACATCAAATTTCTGTGAGTTTATTAAAACCTGGTTTTTTTAAGACCATTGTTGTTAATTTTTTGTTGCTCTTCTTTCTTACTGTTCTAATCATCACAAATTAGATCATTTCACGCAAGTTCACCCACCTCCTACATGTTTCACACAAGTATCTGCATAGTTCTGTGCTCTGGATGCACCCTTAGTTCATTTAAAAAATTGTCATCTTCCTGAACTTCATTGTAGACTACATTGTTGGCTTCTTTTAAAAAAATATTTTCTCCTTTTTTTTTTTTTTTATACTCATCCACAGATTTCAATATCGTCCATATAGTATTACTCAGAGCAAGTGTATGTATATTTTTGATGGTACAAAACCATATACACTTCCTTCATTCCTTACATATCTTTATGAACAAGCTATAGTAGTCTCAATCTACTCTCCATTACACCGATTATGTACCATTTTGATTAAATACTGGTATACAAGTTCACAGTTTGTTGTCAGTTTTCCTCTGATATCCATTGTCTGTGTCCCTATGACGTTCATCTGCTGGTGAGCTTATGTCATTAGCCTTCATGTAACCTAATGTAAAGCCATGCTCGCTAGGTCTGAGATTCATTTCCCCTCATTTTAACTATCTAGAAACTGAGCAACTAGCCTAAGCAGGACTGAATTTCGTTTACCTAACTTAAAATGTAGGGTCATTTCAGCCGTCTCACTCGGATCCCATCATAGTCAGTCGAGACTAGGTCAATATATTAAAATTGTGAATGTATTTTAGTTGCAGTTCATTTGGCCAAAACCAGGGGTCTGAATACTTTTTCAGTGAAATCAGTCTTCATTTAAGTGCAACAGAAAAAAGGATCCAAGCATGAGTTGTCCACTGAGGCAGCAGGTTACTGCCATATTTTTTAAAGAAATAGTTCACAGAGAGACCATATGATAAAACACAGCTTATAAACACATACCTAGTAGATCAGTCAACCAAATTTATTTACCTCCAAGGATGAAGGAGGCTCTTTCTTTAGTAGAACAACTTCTTTCAAGCATCCTCTATTTGAGCTAGTAGTAGTCAAGAAAAGATTGTATTTTCTTCACTGTCAATAGTTGTGTGCGTGAAAGCCCTGCTATGTGGTTCTCATTCATGCAGATGAACGTGTAAACTCGTAAGTGTGGAGGTAAGTGCTCAACAATGTGGATAAGGCACATTTAGACTCCTAGTGTTGCACACCTGGCCCCTGTTTACCTGATTTTTTGAGGTTTCTTTGTGGTTTTATGTTCAGCTTATGTTTTAATAAATATCGCTAAGTTCTACTACACTTGCTTATCTAAAAGTACATGGATTGGGCTGTGGGAACTGGTAGTGGTAGCGAGACTGTTGGACGCCACATTTTTAATTTCTGGCTTTACGGAAACTAAAATCATAAGAAGTGAAAGGTTAAGTACGGAAAAAACATAGGAAAGGAAGACTTCTTCTTGAATATGTTCTTGGTCACAGCGAGATACAACCGCATTGGGTAGAGGAAGCATTTGGCCTTGACTGTGGGAAACTAAGCCTCCCACAGATTATATTGTAGTAAAATCACAACCACTTTCTATACGGTTAATGTATTGCTCTGAGTTGATGGGTATCGTATTGATTTCTTTGATGTATGGAAAATAAGTAAAGCAATTAGTGTATATACTTTTTTAATTGAAAAGGACCTGTTGTCTGTAGTAAAACAGCAAGGTATTTGCTTTATGGGTGTAGAGTTTGAAAAGTTAAGACACAAGACAATTGTGCTGCTGGATATGAGGCTGTCTTCTGCTCAGTGCTAAGTGCTGGTCTGGAAGGACTCCTGGGACAGAACGAGCCAAGAACTCTTTGGCTTGTTTCTTAGCTCTTTATTAGTTTCTTGTTTCAGTTTGGTTTTATTGCTTTATTTTCTTTTATTGTATTCCAGATAAAATGCATCATCAGAGGGACCCTTGTGTAACCCAACAGAATTTTTCTCTTTATTTCAAGACTTGCTGTTCATAGAGTATTGCTTGGAGACTTGCACCCGGTAAATTCTCCACCAGTAACTTGGATATCCAAAACCTGTAATTTTTCTTCTCTTGTAGAATCAAGTGAACATGAAGAGAAGAGTACAGGTGTCTCCGGTGAGGTACCTTCCACCCAACCTTGTCCTGCACCAGGATATACTCAGCCTGAAGAAGCAAAGGAGGATATGGATGTAACAAAGCAGACTAAACCTGAAGAGAATGACGACTTGGGCCCGCTGCCTGATAACTGGGAAATGGCTTATACAGAAAAGGGGGAAGTCTACTTTATTGAGTGAGTCTCTACTTCTTCTCTGTCTAATAGCTATATCGTTTTTAGCTGGGTGAGGAAATGGTTTATATGGTGGAGTGGAGCATTGCACTCCTCATTAAAACAGCAGGAATGTTCTGGCTGTCAAGGCTCCTGAGAGCTGGTGGCAGTCCCTGCCTTACCGACTTACATTGCAGCATGCTGGGTTTTAAGACGGGCAACGGGACTGCTTAGCACTTCAATGGCAGCAATTAAAGCTGTTGTTTCTTCTGGGGAAAGCAAGGGTTTTGTGCTGTTCTGGTGCTTATGGGAGAGTAGCTCAATCGCTAGGTTCTTGGTTATGTGGACAGAGGTGGAGAGGGTTGAGCTTTTTGCTGCTTTAAAGGAAGAAAGATAGACAGGCTAAAAACTAGCTAGTGAACAGTAGAGGGAGGCCACGCTATATTTAGAAATAATAAAATAAATGAGGGGACAATAAGGAGAATTAATTATGTGTAGAAACTTTTTCCTGTTGGTACGCTATACATACCTGTTGCTACTGTTGCTAATTAGCCAACAAATGGAAATGAAACTTCTTTCATCTCCTAATGCAGTCATTAATACACTTTACCAGAATAAGAACACAGCAAGTGAGAGAGCTGATATAAGCTCATGTTCCAGAAAAAAAGATAGAAAAGAAAATAACAACATCTTCATCAGCAGAACACTGCTACAGAGGCAGCAGTAGCATTTATGTTTGCTTTAAGGAACTGCCCTAAAAATTTGGAGTATTACCCATTATTCAGATTATTAGTAGGTAAAAATAACATTTGATGGTGTCACTTCTGCTTTAAGCCCCTCATTTCATGTAAAATTTTATGACCATTACATGAAGTGTAAACAAAGGATAAGAATAAAGTTTGTGCATGTGATTTTTCATAAACACAGGCATGACTGTAGCTTCTGGCATATACAGGGCAGAAAAGAGCAGTAACTATTAAAACATAAGTGTTTTTGCTCAAAAGGGCAAAAATACACTTATTCTAGAAAAAGTGTAATTATAGTAGCTTTGCCCAGGCGAGCAGAGAAGAACTACAATGACCTCAGGGCTCCCTCAAACCCTTGTTTCCTTCTTACTTCACTCCCAAATTTAATTTTTCTGCACATATTGAATGTTCTGACAGAGAGCAGACTGAATTATCTGGCACTTTTATTTTACTTGTTGTAACAAAACCCTGTGATACGTTTTGGGGGTGGGGGACAGGATGATGGGTAGGTCACCAACACACCAAACCGTGACAGTAGTAAATAGCGCAGCAATTTAACCAGAAATAAATGCATATTTTGTAACAAATACAGTGAATGCAAGTAGCCCTGCTGCTCTGCAGAGCAGCCACTCCACAAATTCCTTTGATGTTACAGTTTGCTTCCCTTCCTGGAAATGCTCTGGTTTACACTGCAGTTCTGACAATGCTCATCATTCACTTCCACTAAATGAATGTTATGTAAAGCAGAGAAATCAATCAGAGGTGCAGACTGGACAGAAGGGCTTATAAGGGCTCCATGCCTCTGGGATTATATTCTCGAATAATGTGATTGCAAAAAAAGTGCAATTACACATCTGTAAAAATGCTAGATTATTTACTAGAATCCTAAAAGGAGCAACTCTTTCATCGTTCGAGTTTTCACATTGCACAGTCTTCACAGGGTTAAGTAGGAATGTAATGCTGTGGGGAAGCTGTTAAATTGCCTCTTTGTTTACAAGTCACTTTGGTTAATGGCATGAAGAGACTCCATTTGCTTTCGCAAAAAACGGAAAGATAAAAAGACAACAAAAACCTATTTGTCTAACAACATCTCCCTGAACAGTAGTAAAGATTGTACTAGATTATTAAATAATAGATGAAAAACAAACATTTTTAAAGTGTACATCACAATGGGTGGAAAAAAGTCATACTAGGCAGCAGCTTTTATAGCTTTATTTGAGGCTCATGTGAATTGTGCCTTTAAACCCTAAGGACTTCAAGCAGTAACGGATCTCAGGTTCCAGGTTGTCACAGGTATACCCAAAGGTCTTAGATTTCGTGACAGCATTTTCATTCATTCACCTCAAACTAACCTCTAAAATTTGTACGTGAGCTCATTTATCAAAACTACCATCAGAAATAAGGGCAGATTTGCAGCGAGAGAGGGAGTGACTTGATAAGAAGATAACTGTCTGTAGACAGTATTATTTATTTGATAATCATTAACGGCCCAGTTAGTGTTTTGTAAAGCACATTGGAAGGAACTTCCTCTGCCTCAAGGTCTAAAAAGAAAAAGATTCACTGGATGATTCAGAGGACAGTTGTATTTTAGAGCAAGACTTGGTCTGTTTCTTCCTTTCTTTTCCTTTTTTAACATAGGTGCATGACCTTAGGTTTACCTATATTAGCATTCACAGACAGAACAGGAAGAGATCCTTTCTTACTGCATAATACTTACCACTGTTTTTCAGGAAGAGCTACTTAAGTACATTTCTTGGGCTGTTTCCAGCCTCCCTTACATATGAATCCGAATTTTCAAATACAGGCACACACCACACAAACAGGAGTCCATCTCCTACGTTTGCTTTCATTGGGAACATATGCTAATGAGAACGTGCAATAATTAAATCACTGTATATAAATTGGAATACCACCAAAAAACCTCCAGTCCTGCTCCTTCTCTCCTACTTTAAATAGGGCTGATGAGTGTGACCTATTTTGGCATGCTTAAATAAATTTCATCACTGATTTTAAATTTTTCCCTTTTCCCAGGGCTTAGGAAAGGCTGCAATTCCCCACAACCTTCAGACCTCACCTTGCCAACCACTCTCAAGCCAAATACTAGAGACACGAGCGTCGTGTTGTCCTCACAAAGTCAGCAGATGTTGGCTTTGTTGGATCCTGGGCAATCGATGTTTGCTGTGTTGGTCCGGTGCAGTGCTGAAGGGAACACAAAAGGACCAAGGCTCTCGGTGCATCATTATCATGTGCAGTCAGCCTTAAATGCGGCCCTCACCCAACTCTCCAGCTCCATCACGTACACCATGACACTATAGATTCTCCTGTAGAGATGGTTACACATTATGGTTCTTGTTTACAAAAGGCAGAATTGATTTTGCCTCTCTCTCCAGGCCTCTCTCCACCTATAGGCAGCAGAGCTCCCTGGAAGGGGTGTGGGGAGAGTAAGACAGTAAATCAGGAAAAGCTGCAGTTTGTGAAGCTGAGCTACGACTAAGCCTTGATGAATAGTCTCAAGGACATTACATACCCCATAATAAAAGCTATTTAACTCTGTACAGTTCAAAAGCACGTATGATTTCCTTTGCTTATACTATGTTAATAATTGTTTTGTTAGTGGAGAAAAGTCTGGAATATAATCAAACGTCTGTAATACATCTTTAAATTATCAACTTCTTTGACATGTGGTGATGATTTTTAGGAGAATTTGGCCACATGAGGTTTAACAGACCACTTCCCAGTACATCTCATAGACATTCAGTCTCTTCCTACTTCAGCACCTACTTCTCGGAGCAGTGTAGTCAGCATTGCTTTTTGGACTTGTTGCAGTATCTTTTTCTAGTTGTTAAAGCTGCTTTTTTATGAGAGCACCGTAAAAGACTACAAAACAGCTATAAAATAGGCCTCTTCCAAGGACTCTCCTCTTCGCAGTAAAAAACAGCCATTAAGTTTTTGAATACAGCTGGTGCTATTTCAGGTGTTACCTGAAAAGATGTACAGCTACACATTGGAAAAGTAAAATCCTGACCTAGTTTGTTTCTAAGAATATTGCTCCTGACTTCAATGGGATCGGTATTTCTTCTTAGTAATTTTTAAGGGAGGAAAGTCTTTTGATTGCAGGAATAACACGTTTATCCTAACATCTTGCTTACCTGAAGAATCATGATATATTTAGCTGTTCCTGGTTGCTCCATCAGTTCACTATCAGAAAGCAGGATATATTAGTTAAGCCTGGCTACACCGTTACATTTGATAACTTTATCTTTTGCACTAAAAGATACTACAAGTACTGAGGTGGAATACACCCTTCTACCTGCTCAAGATTACTTCCATATCCTGCAGTAATTACCCAATCTCTTATAAACTAGCTTGGCACTTTTGCGAGTATGTTATATCACCAGCGTATCAGTGCATAACATTGAATTTCACTGTGTTTTGATTGTGTGGTTATTTCTGCTACTTTAATTAAGCAGCAATTAAGATGAAGGATTTTTTTCACGTGCTGTTTTAATATTCACTTCTGACAGGATTCTTCTTCTTTGGGAATCGAGCCATTTTATATCAGTATGACATTATTGTGTGGACAATTCTGAATCATCAGGGCACTTGTGAATATGACCGTAGATATCCATAATTCGTTTTCCTTGTTTATATGTTGTATTGGATAATCTGTTTTGCCCAGCGTAACAATGATCAAATCTGTAATGCTCTTTGGACTTCAACATGACATACAGTGGGACGGGCAACAGAAAAGATCTCCCTTGGTTTCTTTCTCCTGAGACCACTTCCTTGGCTCATGACAAATTAATTAGGAACGGGGAGATGGTAGAACTGGAAAAAATTTGGGGAATGCTGAATTTTTTCTTCTCTTGTCTTTTGATGTCATAAAGATGTTTTCAGTCTGCACTAGTGCTGTATTGTCCCTTGCTCTCACTTGCTGTTTTTATCTATGTTGACGTCCAGGTCAAACTGCCAGCTCAACTCTGTTGTCTTTCCTCATTTTCTTATTTCTTGTCTTTCCCACAAAGGTCTCTGTTGCTCTGCTCTGCAGAATTCCTCTTCCAACATCTTTCCTCTGATGTTTGTACTGGAATTATAATTTTTCTCTTTGGTATTTATTGAACTAGAAGATTCAGCTCACCTGGCTTGCCATATACCATTAGGCATCTAGCATAAACCAGTTGTCAAGACTCCTTCTGTGGTCACTGGAGAGAGATAATTATCTCCAGAGGCTGATTCATCCTGTCCAAAGATAAGGGCAGAATTTGCCTAAATGTCGGTGCTTCTACCAGTAAAGATGCCCTCAGATATCCAAGGGTACATCTGCAGTAGTATATAAATTTGTGTCAGGAGTACACTTTTGAAGCAAATCTTCCAATTTTCTCAATGCACTGTGATTTGGTTCATGTTTCAGAGTACATGAACTGGGTTCCTTTCAGATGAAACTTAATTTAAGTCGATCTCTAGAAGTGCACGTAATTGTCTTCAGTTCCTGAACCCCTGAACTCAGTCCAGTTTTAACTTTGAGTTAAAACCGGTCTGAATTCCTTCTGATCTAAACCATGTCCATATCTAAACTAGTAACATCAGTAGACTGATATCAGTGAAACACTTGGTGCTGATGACCCAGCATCCACAGCTACTAGGTCTTTTCAGGTGCCATAGTCTGCATGCCTGTGAATGCCTTGTAATGCAGTAGGGGAGCTCTTGCTGTGCAGCATCTGGTTTAAATGCAAGGGAAAGACGCTTACAAGCTGCAGGAATGCTCAGCGTGTAAGTGAAGATAACCGAGAGATTCACTTGAAAAGTGACCTCCTGATCTGAGCCAAAGCACTACTGTGGAGGCTTACTAATAGCCCAAGACATCTCCATGAACCTGGCAGATATGACACAGAACCTGTCAAAACCAGCGCCCTTCTGAAGTGGCAGCCAGAGGCCATTTGGGAGATGCCATAGCACCTAGCATGTCTCTAAGAGCATATAGTTAGGTCCCCAATCCCACCAGAAGCTAGGTAAGATAAATTATTCTGTGTAGGTGCTTCTCCCTTGAATAGAGAGGAATCTCACACAATTAACAGTTTAATTTTTAGATGGCTGAAGTCACATGAGATGAAGCCCATTCTTCGTCAAAAATTAACAGCCTGAGTCAAAGAGAGTGACTTAAACCGCAGAAATTACCACAGGAGACTTTAGGCATTTAAATATTCCCCCCAAAAATCTTCCATAAGCATCTTCTGCTCCTGGAGCCATTGTGTTTGGGCTGAGTACGTAAGTGCTTACCTACTGCCCAAGGCCATCTGGGATTCACAGGATAGGCGCCCCCAAACCTGTGTCTCTCAAGGACCACATACTACGAGCACATCTAACAGAGTGGCAGCACGGAATGCAGTGCAAACGAGCAAACTGCTGCCACTCAAACCATAGCCAGAGGATGACTCCCTTTTGTATCTGTCCCTACATGCGTGCAAGAAGTTCAGGTAGCATCTGACAAAGGACAAATTGCGAAATTACCATTTTAATGTTCCGTTTTCCTGTCACTGCCCCGCTAGACGTAAATTACTTGAAAATCATTATTGTGCTATCTGAAAAGCTCTGCAGATCTACAAATCTCAGGCATAGAAAAAGGAGGGAGGAGTAAGCAGTTTAGAAGTCAGGTGGCCTACAGGGCATTTTGTTTTTCTCTGTCTCATATACTCCCCTTTGCTCAAGCTGTTGCGTTGAGGACCATCTTGAATGTAATGTATTCACAATAAAAACCCAAACAAACGCATATGTGCTGTCCCCAAATACACTGAAGCAGCACATTGGTAAATACCCATTTTGAAATGCCTTTCACAATAATGTGCAAATTACACACCTTGCAGGAGTCACAATTTAGAATAGGTTTGCAGAGTTTTCAAAAGACATTAAGGCTATTGCTGTCAGTTAACTACTTTCTATGTTCCCTTCAAAAATGTTTCCAGAGATTGTCTCAGGGCTTTGTTAGTATAAGAAACTTTATCTGTCAAAGTGCTTTAAACTGACAGATTGCTAACACAAATCCATTATATTCAAATCCTAAGTAAAATAATATACTGTCTAACAAATAATTACAATAAAAAGATAATACAATGTTAAATAAGAAAAGCCACACTCCTAATGTTTTTTATTTCCAAAAGGTCTGGATGAGTATCCAGTGAGATTTCCGGAGAGGGTCTGGTCCTGGTACCTGGATACAGTGGTGAAAACTGGGAGCTGGGGCATAAACAGTCTTTGAAAAGTCTTAAAAGCAGAGTTACAAAGAGCTGGAAAAGAACAGGGGGTTGAGTTAGGGTTTCTGGGAAGTATTCTGAGTTATCTTTCACTCTGTGTAAACCAGCTGAATAATATTTTTTTCACATATGTTTAAAATTGTCTGTAATTGATACTGGGGAACTGATTATAATAAACTATTTCTGCTGGATGTAAATAGTTGGTAAATAGGGAGGATTTAAGATAATTCAGCAATAACTATTTTATTGACTTTTGGCTACAATATTAAGCTCCACTGCTTTACTGAGTGCCTTTTTTTTAAAAAATTCTTTTTCAAATTTGCAATACACTTCAGGCCTATAAGAGGTTTCTATTTTGTATAGCAGGTAACAAATTAGGATTAATTTTAAAATGTCATGCTTTTCCCATTCTCCCCTGCTTGGAGCAAAACCAAAGGGATCCTTCGTTGACTCTTTCAAAGGTTCCAAAATTAGGTATTTGCTCTTGATTTTAAGACAGATTCTAAGATGTGCATAGTTGATTTGCCAGCACTTAAATCTTAGCTCCGTCTTCCTAGCTAGTAATTGAGATCACTGAAATTGTGTAAGGATGGACTTTCTAAACCTACCTCTTCATGATGAGGTATGGTTATTGCTGAGTAATGAAACAGCGGCCAGTGGAAAATGCTGGTGGAGCTACAGCTGTATTTCTCACAGGATGCTTTTATTGCATCACTTCACTCTCATTCAGTCAGTGACAACTGCTCTAACTGCTTGTTTGTGCATTTATTCCACAACTGCCTGGGCTATTCATCTGCAGTTCATTCATAACTAATCTGCAAATCCCCAGCCCCTTTTCCTTCTCATCTGTCTGTAAGACTTCCCAAATGGACACAAATGGTTAGACCTAGTGGTAAGGCAGGCAAGTTATACACCGTTCATTTTACAAGGGTTTGTTTTTTTTAGTGCTTAAGAAACTTTAATGTTCACAGCTCATGCAGCAGAGATATGTTAATGTTACTTTTGCCATTGGTGTTAATTTGGCCACTTTACTGTTCCTTCTGTCTTCTTTTCCATTGTTAAAAGTTTCCTATCAAGGCTTCTTTAAATTAGATTAAAAACTCTTTAGGTGCTAAATATTATTTCCCTAAATATTGTTATTAATTAAATATTGTTCTGTAAATAAAAGCTTTAGCTTTTACAGATTCCAGTCCATTGCAGAGCTGAAGAGGGAACAGGGGACATGGTGGCTTTCCTGAGATGTCCCTGCAGCCTACCCTGGGACATTCAGCAAGCTGGCACCACCATGCTTTTGTTCTTCCTCTCATTCCCAACACGTCCTAGCTGCGTGGGGAAGAAGCCACCTCTCTTTTTGTCTGGGGTTGGCTAATCCCAATTCTAGTCCTTGGTGGAAGACAGGTAATAGGAGGTTACTCTGAACAACACTGGATAGTGCTAGGGCGGCAGCGGCCATAGCAGGAGCAGCACCTCTCCAAAACCCACAACTCGAAAGTCGGCACAAGAGAGGTTGCAACAGTATCCTGCCAAATAAACCTCCTGTATAGGACAGAAGTAGACACATATACCAAAACACTATGCTGTAATGCAGGACTACTTATTTCCCCCATTTACTGAAAGCAGCACAACAGTAGTCATCTCTGTCTTCATTGTGGGAGTGTTTGTGTGTTGTGTACCTGGTTGCTAAGATGATCCAAGCAATCGGTATTATGTTGGGCTAAAGAGGACATTGAGGGTACTGAAGAGGTGTTAGAAGACAGGTAGGGTTGATTCTGCCTTCTTTCAAGTAGGGTCTGTCTTCAGAACAGGAACATTTTTTTTACCCACTGGAGCACCTGTCAAGAAGCAAGTCTGTCTTCTTCTAGAAGCACCTGTCTTTCCGTTGCAAGACGTACCATGCGTGTTTAGTGGAGATGATAAAGTGGAGAGGCAGAGAAAGGGAGCAGGCATGGACATGGGTAAGGAGAGAGGGATGATTTTCAAAAGGCACTTTGCTCCTTTAGTTCATAGAATCATAGAATCCTGGAATCATAGACTACCAGGCTGGAAGGGACCTCAAGGATCATCTGCAAAAACATGGTTTAGATGAGATGGCCCAACTGTATCTTAAAAGTGTCCAATGATGGGGAATCCACCACTTCCCTGGGGAGATTATTCCAATGGCTGATAGTTTTTTGAAAATTTTTCCTCTTGTGCCCAATTGAAATCTCCCCAGGAGTAACTTGTACCCATTATCCCATGTATTTTCCATGTGACTCCTTCTAAAAAGGGAGTCTCCGTCTTCTTAGTAGCCACCCTTTAAATACTGGAACATGGTGATGAGGTCTTCCTTAAGCCTTTTTTTCTGAAGGCTGCACAAACCCAATTCTGTCAGCCTTTCCTCATATGGCAGGATTCCCAGTCCTTTGATCATATTGGTGGCCCTTCTCTGGACCCTCTCCAGCCTGTCCACATCTTTTCTGTGTGGTGGGGACCAAAACTGAACACAGTATTCCAGGTGTGGCCTGACAAGTGCTGAGTTGAGTGGGATGATGACTTCTTTATCTCGGCTGGTGATGCTCCTGTTGATGCAACCCAGCATCCTGTTGGCTTTCTTTGTGCTGCAGGACACTGTTCACTCATGAGCTTGTTGTCCACCAGGACCCCCAGGTCCCTTTCCACAGAGCTGCTCCCCAGATGGAGAGATCCCAGCCTGTGCTGCACTCCTGGATTATGTTTTCCCAGGTGCAAGATCTTACACTTCATAAGGTTCTTCTTAGGCCCCTCTTCCAGCCTATCCAGGTCTTCCTGTAGGGTGGCTCTTCCTTCCAAAGTGTCCACTTACCCACTTAGTTTGGTGTCATCAGCAAACTTCATTAGGGTACATTTGGTCCCATCATCCAGACCACTTATGAAGATACTAAACAGCGTTGGGCCCAGTAGCAATCCTTGGGGGACCTCACTTGTGACCGGTTGCCACTTTGCAAAGGAGCTATTTACCACCACCCTCTGGGTGCAGCTGGTCAGCCAGTTCCCCACCCCCGGCACAGACCACTTGTCTAGACCATAAGGCAATTTATTATACATAAAAGTCCTTGCGGATGACTTTTGCTTTTACTAAGTAGCTGAATGGGTTTGAGAGACGGTAAGTAGAAGAGGAGATTGAGTGCTGTAAGAGCTGATCTAGACGAGATACCGTCTTCATTCTCTGAAATTTCTCTGCAGACTGAAGGATCACTTCTGTTGGAAACGATGTTGACTTTAGTTTGTTTATGGTTTTTAGAATGGCCACAGTGCACAAAACTGGAAGACATCAGTTTATGGGTTTATGGAAGCCACGTTTATGCTGAAGGGAAGCATAACTGCTTGCTTGCTGTTGTTCTCAGTTTCAACAAAAGCCTTGGAGGCTGTAATTCAACTAATTCACGTTTTAAAATATTAATACTGAATTGGGCTGAAAGACAGCTTGGCACCTGTCTTTACACATGCCTGAAAGCTCGTTTCTCAGGTCTATTCTAGAAATGTCACAGGGGTGTTTTCAGGGCTGGTGAATTGGCCTGTTCTGATGCTGTGTTGACTTGTGCGGAAAACACTGGCCAGCTGACAGGCAACAGCAGAGTTGCTTCTAGAACTGGCTTTGCCACTGGCTTGTTTGGTGGCTGTGGACAGTCACTTGATGACTCTGTGACTCCATTTTCCCACCTTTGAAACAGGGGTGATGGGTTTTATTTCCTTTGTAAAATGCTTTGCGATCCACTTTATGCCACAGCAAACATTACCAATGGTAGTCGTAAATATATAAGCCACGGGAAACTATCTGTGAATCCGACAGTCCCTGCAACCGGTGGAGGTCCCTAAAATCATTCAGAATGAGCAGCTGGGAGAGAGTGGCTGTTGTGCAGACATGCCCACGCTCCAGACGTGCGTCTGCAGCTTCCACAGGTATGTCCAAGCTGTCCCTGAGCTCTGGCACCGCTGACGGGGTACCCATGGAAGCGGGGGGCTCGGCGAGCGCTGCTGGCTGCACCCAAGTAGCTCAGTAGACGCTGGGCTGAGGAGCCCACGCCGAGCTCCGTGCTGCTGCAGTGACCTCGTTGCCAGTCCCTCCCCTAGTTAATTTAAAGCTAGCTCAAGTATGGCTGCACAAGCTGCAGTTAGGCTGTGACTGCAGTATAAAAATACACCCTACAGGAGACCACAGGCAGCCGGAGCTTCAGAGGAAGCGTCTTAGTTACATTTGCAATCAAGCATGGGCTGCAGGCATCGTTTCAAATTTACTTTACCTTTGGCTTATCATTCTTCATACTCTGCAAACATAGCCCTGCTCTCAAGGTGGGGGAAGGTTTTGTTTATCCTCTTCACCTGTCGTGAATGGTGTTCTAGATTAGGGCATGCTGAAAATAGGAATTTAAATGCCTCAATTTTCATTTCAGTTGCCACTTTATCCGTACATAACTCTCATCTACCTTTTTCCCCCATCCAAAATGTGAAGGAGGCTTTAACATTGTGACGGTAATGCTGAGAAGTGGGTAGTATCACTCTGTTTTGAGAGAGAAGAGAGAGAGAGAAATCGAGGCAGAGGGTAAGTTATCTGCCATGGACTTGACAGGGAGTCAAGGTGGGAGGAGGAACTGGCTCTACGCATTTCTTTTTTTCCCTCGGGGAACCAGTGGTGTCTGGACCACATGGACTGTATCGGTTAATCAGTAACTCACCAACTACTAATTGCATACTAATCCATTTCTTGCCAGGTCCTCTGTTTTTGTATACCTTATACTGATATTTATAAGAGAAGTCTTAAGTACACTTTAAAACGATACAGGAAATTAATAATACACTAAATAATTCAGTACTATATAAATTGTATAGAACAAGCATCCTCCTAGGATGTATCAGATAAATAAAACATGGGTTAGAAGTGACTCTGAATGATGGTATTGTAGGAAAGGCATCTCAAAAAATAAAGGAGTGATGATCACATCCTTTTCTGTTTTATAGTCTTCCTTTCTTAACATGTTTAAAATATTTGGCTGCAAATTCTAATGCTTGCGGGAAAGGTATACATTGAAAAGACGTGGCTTTAAGTCTCATTAGCTGTGCTCAGTATCAATTCATTTGGCAAAATATTCTCCCCGAAAACAGTTTGTGCCAGTTCAATGCTATTTGATGGCTGATTCCTCAAAGATCTATTCTGAGTATAGAAAGGAGCCACATGATTCATTCAGCTTGTGCATATCTATTTTATCTCGATGGAAGGATTATATATGGAGAGATAAAGGTTTGTTAAACAAAGTATCATTAATCACTCTGTCCGGAAATGTAGACTTTGCAGGAGCATGCTGTAATTTGCATCACTTTTGCTATGCCTTGCCAGTGCTGCTGGTGAGAAATAACAAACCTGTATTTATGAAAAGGACAGGTTTAAGATAAAAATAATTCTATCCGAAAACTGTGAGAATGCTACAGAATCCTCTCGCCTGCACTCGTTCAACGGGAGAACACTGTATTTGTAATAAATTCCTTTTGCTCTGGATGAGTTCTGCATTTTCAATGAGGTTAACTTGGCAACATTCTAGTTGATTTTAATAAAAATAGCTGCTTTGAGGACAGGGAGCTGAGGTTGCCAAATTTACAGCTGCCTTGCACAATTACTCTTACACCTCCTTCAGGGCTACTTAGAACCAGTAAGCAAATTAAGTGTATCGATTGCAATTTTGTTGGACTAACCCTTTATTCTTAAGGAATAAACTTGATTCCTTTCAGTATGTGTCTGCTCAGAGTGATCTCTTTTCTTTTCAGCCATAACACAAAGACAACATCATGGCTGGATCCACGACTTGCGAAAAAGGCTAAACCTCCAGAAGAGTGCAAAGAAAATGGTAGGTTATTAAGTTTTCGTTGCTGCTTAGAGGGGATTTGCCTTTGTGTGTGTGTCTCTCTCTCAGCTCTTACAAAAATCAGGCATTTGGGGGAATGAAGAAAGGTGTTTAATTGCTGCTTTGGTTAGAAGCCATAAGTGATACCAGTTCTCAGCGTGCCATGTGTTTCTGCTTTTTATTCCCCTTTCTGATGCTATCCAAAGCTGAGGATCACAAGTGTGTTTTCTGCCTGTTGTGTGTGTGACTCCGGGACTGACCCTCTCCCTCATCTCCTACAGAGAACTTTGGTCTGCAGAACAGAATCCCTTTTCAGATTCTGAGCTTTTAATCTACAGGCGACTCAATGCATAAGGGAAACTAGCAGCACCGTGGGAATATGAATATTGTTTGATTTGTATTTAAAGGTACAGTGCTATGCTATTTAGTAGCCAATTTAAACAAAATAGTGGCTGATAAAACAGGCTGTGGGAGGGAGAAAAGAGATCAGCGTCGGTCAGAGTTCAGGACTGGATTTGGGGGGTATCGCATTGTTAAGGGTTTAAAATTTAAAAGCGTAAATACTGTCGAGGGTGCTTAGAGGAGCTGTAGCTGTTGTGCAGGAGAGATGGCTATATTGAGAGATTCAGAGATATGAAATAATACAGATCTTATCGAACTACCTTACATGCATTCAGTATAATTTCTGCTTTTTCTCTGGTAAAGTTTCAGTCATCAAAATCATTTAATGAAGCCTAAGTAAAAATGTATTGTAATAGATCTTTTTCTGCGGAGGGTTTTTTTTCATTGTTTTATAGTTCAGTGTCAGTTCAGTTAGACAGCTAAGAAGTGATGATTTGTAAAGGCTGCTACTTATTTTATTATTGCGAGATACAGAGGATTAAATGCATGCGTGCTATGTGCATTAATTCAAAGCATTTTTAAGTATTTTAAATGTGTTAAGAGGCTTTCATGTACTGCATTTGATTTATTTTAATTTTTCCAAAATACCTTAATTTGGTTAATGTAAATACTATTAACAGAAAGAAAGCTCAGTGCCGTTTCGGGCTGATAAAGAGGTCACTGAGGAGTTGCTGGCTTTATGAAATGCAGGGTCAGTGGTTTGGTAAAGAATGTTCCCTGGTTTTTTTTTTGCATATGGCTTCATTTTGAAATGTTGCTATATTCCAAAAATCCCTTCCTTATTTCAGCAGTAATTCTGACGTTCTCTTCTGACATCAGAAATTACATGTCTGAATGATTTTGTGATGCTTATTCTAGCACTGACAACACTAGCTCCCGGAGTAAATTCTACAGTGAATACAACAGAAGCGTCTTACTGAAACATAACAAGGGCACAGGAGTTTTGCATTATAAATCTCTCACATTACTTATATGAAGCTATATCTTTGCCTGCTCCTCAGGGAATACTAGGGGGAAAAGTAGAAGAAAAATCCACCAATATCTACGGAGTAACATATCACAGAGTTACTTGGAGTAAATGCGTGTTCCTTTTTTTTTTTCTTTTTTCTTTTTCTGTTAACGGTTGTATACTGAGATCACAACAAACACCGAAATATTAAAAAAAAAAAAAGTCAAAGTGTCTGAAACAATTTAAAATGAAGATCGGTGCAGTAAAGAAGCAGCATTATTTTGTAGTTATTTGACTACTGGATTATTGAATTACTATAGTATGCTGGGTCATGTTGTTCTTTTAAGAGTTGCTCAGCTCATTAATGCAAAGTACTCAAAGTGAAGCATAAAAGACTTTAGGGAGAGATCTTCTAGTCTTACAGAGATTGTTCTTGCAACATCCTCTCTCTTCCTAAGGTTCTTCGGTAGTTCACATATGTGGTTTTGGGGTTTTTTAATCCAATACTTGCAGAAGAAAAGGTTCTTAAAAATCACTAATACGCCTTAAAATGAGTGTACCTTGCCATTGAGGTCCAACAGCAGGGACTTTGTTACAGCACACAGGGATGTGGAATTTTTGTTTAGATTTAATGTCAGATCAAGGATTAATTTCACGCACATTTCATCTATGGCTTGGTGGGTGTTTTTTTATGCCAGACATCTTTTCTGTTACACTTTATGGTTTATTCTGGCACATTTTACTCAGAGATACAAAATTTTAGAAAAACATCAGTGTTTTAGATAGGAAATGATACTTACCTTGCTTCTTTATCGCTATCTGCATAACTTGTGTTTTTCATTAACATTCATTTTGTCACATCTGAAACTTGTATTGATTCTCTGAGATACATTATGATGTCCTTGTCACCTACCAGATTCTGCTATCAGGTTTTCATTCTGAACAACCCGGCTTTTGTGTTCTCCTTTCAGGGCAAATCCTGCCAAATCCTCCTCCTTCATTCTGCCACCAGCATGCAGTTTCCACACCAGGCAACATCCAAGCAGCGTGCAATATTTGAGTCCTGATGTTCTGGGATAGCAATATTGAGGGCCCCCTCCGCTCCAGGCTTTTCCTCTCTTCCACTTTCATCTCTTCAATACTCCTTTGCCAAATACAATTTCTTCATTTTCTCTGGCTTCTGTATCTGCAAATCCCCGTGCTTGCTCATTTCTCTTTGCAAAATCTGAACCAACCTTCCAGCACATCCCTCCTCTTGGAAAAATTTTCACATGCTTTTGCCAAGAGATTGACAAGCTCTACCAAGTCAAGCTTTCTTTGCCTCCGTGCTGTGGACTCTTTCTGTTTCCTTCAATGACACCCACTGGTCTAAACCCCTTTGTAGGTCAGGAGGTTTTAAAGGCTGATCTTTATTTCTGCCTCTGTCATGGAACTTCTGTGTAAGTTTCAGCAAATTACTTCGACTTTTGCTCTGTCAGATCTACTTAGATGGTAGGTCTTTGAAGCAAGAATTGCCTCTTACTGTCTGTTTGTATGGTGCCTACCTGAGTTTCATAATAGCAATAAGCAGAGATAACGTAATTCTTCAATAAGAACTAGAATTTTGTAGACGTTTCTGATTTCCTCCAGAAAATCTTGACTTTATTAAAAATAATTGTGTCTCCTCTCCTGAAAATATGAATTAAATATAAGAGTTTTCTGAATTGGAATACTTTTTTTAAATTATTCCTTTTTTATTTTTCACATCGAAATTGGTTAACCAATTTTTATCTGTAGAGTACTACAGAAGATCTCGTTCTGCCCCCTTTGTTTCTGTGAGCTAGATTCCCTGGTTGATACGTTTTCTGTAAAGTCATATTACATAGCATACTCACAGGATTTACGTGATTACAGGTATATTATGTGAGTGGTCTACTAACAGAGTCTGTTCTTTGGGAGAGAATATGGAAAAGAATGGCAAGTCCCATAAGGCAGTAAAAAATGTAGTTTAATATTAAAAGGCAGTTCAGCCTTAATGGCGTGAAATATCATAGGTTTTATAAAGTTCATTTTTGTTCAAGAAATGTAGTAATTAAATTTTTCAAATTCTTTAATTCATTTTAGGAAACTTTCCATTCTGGACAAAAGTGAACATTTACTACTTTATCCAATTTGGGGATTAAACGGTTGTTGAAATTTCCTGGGATCAGAGACATAAAATTTCACTTATTTCATGACTACAAATTTTACTTACTCTGTAGTCTCCATCACTCTTAACTCTCCCTTTGTTTTTATGTCAACCTCCTTTCTCCTATCTCTTAGTTTTCAAATACAAGTAGGCTTAAGACTATAAATAAAGCTTTAATTTCACCTAGCATTCATCTGTCATCTGTCTTTCCATCTCCTCTACACCCACCAACTTGACTGCAAAATATAGATGTTTATTTAGGGTGAGCCGAGTTGCCTTTAAACTTCATTGACTGTGATTATCAGATCTGTTTTGACAATTAGAGGGCACAGATATCTGGTTCACATATAAACACCTGTACATAGACAAACCATCTTGAACCGAATCCCACCCTCCTGTCACGTTTTGTCGGGTTATCCTTTTCCCCATTCCGGTAATCAATGGTGAGCTCACTGCCATGCACAGCTTCAGCGCTCTTTCTCATGCCAACGACACACACATCTACCCTTGTCCTCTTCATCTTTCTCTCCTAATTGAGCCCCTTCTTTCATGCTACATATGACATCTTCCATTGGACATCTCCCATCTTGAGTCCTCCAAGCAAATTTCCTTTTGCTAATATCAGTACTTTCCACCTCCATATATCCTTGCCCTGCCACTTCATGGCATATAGGACTTCTCCCTTTTCCTGTTCATCCGAACAGCAGAGTTCCTTCTCAGGGCTTTGCGTGGGACATGGTGTGCACATGCAGTCACAAACTCAGGAATTCATCTCCCTTTCCTTCTTTAGGAACACTGTCATCATCTTGATCAATCATCTCCCAACATTTCAGAACTTCTCAAAAATTAAATAAATTAAAGCTGTAGATCACAAGGAAACCGATAATCTTTTATAGAATCATAGAATCATAGAATTGCTGACGTTGGAAGGGACCTTTAAGATCATCGAGTCCAACCTTTAGCCTACCCTGACAAAAGCCACTTCTAAACCATGTCCCTAAGTGCCCCATCTACCCTTTTTTTAAACACCTCCAGGGATGGCGAATCCACCACCTCCCTGGGCAGCCAATTCCAATGTTTAATAACCCTTTCAGTGAAAAAATGTTTCCTAATATCCAATCTAAGCCTCCCCTGACGTAACTTGAACCCGTTTCCCCTCGTCCTATCACTTGTCACCAGGGAGAAGAGGTCAGCCCCCATCTCTCTACAACCTCCTTTCAGGTAGTTGTAGGGGGTGATGAGGTCTCCCCTCAGCCTCCTCTTCTCCAAGCTAAACGTGCCCAGCTCCCTCAGTCGTTCTTCATAAGGTTTGTCCTCCAGACCCCTCACCAGCTTTGTAGCCCTTCTCTGGACACGCTCCAACACCTCAATGTCCCTCTTGTAGCGAGGGGCCCAAAACTGAACGCAGTACTCGAGGTGGGGCCTCACCAGTGCCGAGTTCAGGGGGACAATCACTTCCCTAGTCCTGCTCACCACACTATTCCTGATACAAGCCAGGATGCTGTTGGCCTTCTTGGCCACCTGGGCACACTGCTGGCTCATATTCAGCCGGCTGTCAACCAACACCCCCAGGTCCTTTTCTGCCGGGCTGCTTTCAAGCCACTCTGCACCAAGCCTGTAGCTCTGCATGGGGTTGTTGTGACCCAAGTGCGGGACCCGGCACTTGGCCTTGTTGAACCTCATACCATTGGTATGAATGTTCATACCAGGTTCACTTGAGTAAAGAAGCCCACTTTTCCCTACTTTTTTCTGAAACCTTATGTAGTGCATTTTTAGCTGGACACGTCTCTTGTGAGACACAGGAGCACCTTTGTTAACTGCATGTTCAGTTTGGAAACCTTTAAACGGCACTGAGATATAAGAAAAAATGTTTTCAAATGATTTTGTGATATATTTTATGTGTTTTAATGCTGAAAAATGCTTCTTTCTCAAAACCTCACCATTTTACGTACAGTCCCTCTTCGTGTTCCTCTTCTATGCTGCTGCCTCACTATTTTTACACGTCGCTCTGTAATCCTAGAAATGACTGAAGCCCAGCAATTAGTCTGCAATCTTGACTATTTTACTTGTTTCCGGCAAGTGTTCCTCCTCCCTAAACCATCAAACTGTTAGAAATTAAACTCAGACTTCCAGTGACAGAGGAAAGTTTATATGGGCACCTCTATTGTTATATTTCCACAAACGTCACCAGACTCTGTTAAAATTAATAACTTTTCATAATATTATTAGATTGTTTGACTGTTGGCATGAAAGGAATAAAACCTAGGACTGTCTTTCTCATCTTGCTTACATTTAATAAATTTTTAATTTCTTGTTAAGAGTTCAAACTGCATAATGAACCATTGCATATATCCATTTTAACTTCAGCTGCCAGCAAATAAATCCCGTGCAAAGACATCCTGTAGATGTATGAGGTAATATTATTATTATTATGAGGTGAAAAATCCAGCATACTCTACTGCTTTAAAAAACAAGATTTAAAATTCATTTTTTCTATTTTGTATTTGCTATCCGATATTTTTCTTCCTCCTTTGAGGAGATTATTTATATGGAATAAAAATAAATAATGAAAAGAAAGAATGAATAATTGGCATTATCATTAATCTCCATAATTCCTGTTTCATGATGAGCATCCTAAAAATGTGTTTGTGTTTGAAACTGTTTTGTTTTATTTATAAATTTTCTTTTCACTTGTAAAGATTTTGCAACTGAACATGTAAAATGAGTAAGAAATGGTCTCAAAACTGGAGCACTTGCTTTCTTGTTTTAATTCATACTGAATACCTATCAATATTTCTTTTCATCAAAAAAATAGATGTGACTCAGGCTGCTTTATGACACAAGCAGCTCTTTTTCCTTATGTACACAGGATTTTTGATCATTTCTGTCAGGATCAATCTGCAGCTGGCCTGTCTGTATACACCTCCTTACTTTTAGTAGGTGTGAGCTGCTCTATAGTTAAGCATATGCGTAACTCTATCCAACAATGCAACTAAAAGTAAATCACAAAGATAATAAGAAATAATTTGTCATTGTTTACCTCATTCTTCACTATGCTGTAGTAAGACATATCGACCCTTTATATTTGTCCTTCATAGATGCATTTGGGCTTAGGCATGCTGGTTTGATGGGTAATGCATTACTTCTTGATTCCGTTATACGTATTTTCACTGGAAACCTAGTACTGAACTTTTATCTTATACGGATACCGTTTATGTGTGCCGATGCCACTAGTGGCAACTTGTAGCACAGAAATACTTATCTACAAATAGGTTTTCACTTGATTGAAGTAGTAGTAGCCTTGAGTTTAAAACCAAATCTTTCTGCAGTCTAGGGTACAAAGGGGTGTGGGACTTTTGGGCTGATTGGGATGAGTCCATATCAGAGATTTACATGTGAAACTTGGATGGAGCAGTGTTGTATGCGGATGTGGAATGAGGAGGAAGTGTCCTACACTGTTGAGTGGACAACGCCTTAGATGGACATTTTGCAACTCCAGATCAAGCCCCTATTTCTTCTGAATGAGTGGATCCCAATACAAACTGGGAGAGGAGGCTACTGTTTGGTCTTTGTTCAGTGAGCGCTGTGTCCCTTGACATGGTATTCTGCTCATTGCTTCCTACTAATTTTTCTCTTTGTGGCTTGTAAAAGGCTTTTTTTGTTTTGTTTTGGTTGTTTGTTGGTTTTTTTTAAGTTGTCTCTGCCATCCAAATTGGCTTGTGCAGGCCAGACAAGTACCCGCTGAGCTCAGGGTGTAACATTGTCTGATGCAGGGGCAATGTATTTATCTTTGGGACATCTGCCTCAGCTAAATTTAATTGAAAACTAACAATAGATGCAGACTTAAAGAGAGGGAAATGGTGAACAGACAGACAGGATGAGCCCATAAAGTTCATTTCCCCAGGAAACCAAAGTGGAAAGGGATATCATCTTCAGAAAAGTAGGGTTTTTTCCTAATCAAAACAAGAACTCCTAAAATTACACAAGTCATGATTGATATCTGATGCTAAGTGCTAGTTACATTGTGTGTTAAATGGTACCATTTGTTTCACTGTAGTCAAGGGTCTACCAGCATTACTATTTTAAACCTTGTTTCCAGGGAATTATATTTGCTGTTGGAAATATGTTGAGGAGAGTTTCTTTTTTAGACTTTGCACCAGCATAGCGTAATTCCTTTCTTCAAATGTTGGAATGTTGTTGGTTATTAAATAGGTCACCATATAAAATAATACTTTTATATAGAATGAGACATGACTATATTTAAAGAGACCTTTGCTTATTTTGTTAGCAGTTCATATGTGTATTTTTTCAGGAAAGATGTCCTGGAGAATTTTAGCTTAACGTTAATTATAACATATGACTAAGCCACAGATAAATAAAGGCCACAGAAGTGTCTAATACGGTTTTCAGTCCATGGTCCATGGCAGCCATGCAATTCATAAAAATTTATTTAGTCTATGTTATCTTTTATTATTCCTGTTGGCCTCAGTTAATAGAAAACAGCTACCAACCACATTGAAAAAACTTTCTGTCTGTCCACCTGTCCACCTCACATGAGATTTCAGAAATATTTGAAGTAGGTTTAACTCTTCTTCGCTGAAGCCATTTGGAGGCGGGATTCTAAATGCTAGTTAATATTTTCCATGAAAAATACAGAATCATTATGCCTGAATACGGTCATGTTAAGTGATTTCAAATGGAAGACGGATAGGAGATGGCTGAGGAGGCGGTCACACTGTGAAGGGAAAAGCCACGAATACCCCATCGTAGCTGATGTACCGGGTACTTGCTGCAACATCTGGTATGTGATAACCCAGGGCCTGAAAGGGAATCCAGATCCCCGCATTGGGAATTTATTTGTGGGTAGGGAACTGAGCACAGGATGACAAGCCAGAAAGGCTGCACAGTGAAGAGGGAGATAGCTGAAGACAGAAAAGAGGAAAGGTTAATCGCAAGCTTGTGCCTCGAATCTTGATCCTCTCCAGAGCTTAGCAAAATATTCGAGGCTCTGAAGTATCACATCCATCTAACGGCCAGAGTTTGGCCTCCTCTGCATCCGCTGTTGAGGATGGGGCTTCTATCTGTTTCTCCAAAAAATGCATGGGGACCTACTTTTTTTTTATTTTAAAACACAACAACTTTCTCTGTTACAGCCTGGAAAAGATACTGTCCTGCAAGTGAGGAAAATCACGTTGTGTAAGCTCCTCTGCCAGGTGGGGTGCAGAATATAATGTCAGATTAATCAATCCAGAGAGAAAATAAGAGAGCAAGGTAGAGCATGACATTGTCCCTAGACATTTTAAACCATCTCCTCTGGGATGGTTTGAATTGCTGTGCCAAGGACTTGGTTTTTTTCCCAAGGGCAAGTTAAGCAATGCTTACAGAGCTCAGCGGAGAGTGCCAGGCACACATAAGTAATTTTGCTGCAAACTTTTGATACTGCTCTGCAAAGGCTTTTCAATTCAGACATCAAAACCCTTCCTGTTCCAGGCCTGAGTCACTTCTGAGTAGGGACTGCCCATCACGCACTCTGGCCTGGTGGCTTTGTGATAGGAACAAATGACTCGGAATTAAGAAATGGATTGACAGACTACCAAATTCATTTCCAGTTTTGACTTAAATCCAGGTGTTTCCAGATGATAAGAATATTGCACCTTTAAACTACAGAGTTTTTACTTAGAACTCTATTTTGCAGTTTATTAACCCCATTTTTAAGTAATATTTAATGCCATCAGTTCTGTAATGGAGCTGGCATTACTTGTAATAGTGTTGATCACAATGAATTTTTTCTGTCATTGAAGTGCATATCGATCATGCTTTTTTCAGCTAGTATTTTCAATTTTGGGTCAATTAAACAATATCAGGAAATTTCTTGAACTATCATGACGTTTTGAAGGGCTTTTTGTGCTGGCAACACCAGCTGGACATCAATGACCAAAAAAACCTTCAATGCCGTAGTCACAATAACGATAATCAAAATAAGAAAGGGGGCAGCTCACCCGTGTTTCTTCCTGGGAGTTCGGAAGATACTTCTCCGGACAACCTGGTTGCTGTGACACAGCTTGTAAGAGTAATTCTTCTCCATCCTCGAATAACATTGAGGACAAAACAGCTGTCTACATGTACATACCTTGGCCTTGGGGCCAGCCCTGGGCAACCTGCTGGTATCCCCCTGGGGAAAGTCTTGGGTGCACGGAGCACTTCCTTGGAGCACACTTATCAGTGTGACAGATAAGTCCTTTAAGCTGTAATGGACTATTAACTATTACTTCGCTTTCAGAACCATTACAGTTTCTCACAATCTAAGGCATACAAATCCCTGTGGAGTACTAACCTTAATCTTAAATAGAGCTGGTAATTGCAAGGACAAGAATGAATAAAAGTATAGAAAAAAAAATGTCTATTTCCCTTGATTGCGTAGCTAGCGCTGTCTTGTACTCACTGCTCTCACTGCTCACCCACATTGGGTGTTTAAATGAGGAGGTGCCCGAGACCCACAAGCATCCTATGGGCTGTACAGATATTTTTAGCCTGTCTAACTCTTCCAGTGACCTGAGGATTTTAAAGGTTTCTAAATGCAGGCTGAAGAAGCTACTAACTGGTCTCATGGTCCTTGATAAGGAAAATCACAGGCTTTCATCCTAATTAGTTCATGATGTGATGAAAACAAATCACTTCAAGTTTCAGTGTTTTATGAAACGGGGTCATGTAAACACACCTTTCATGTGGCTGTGAAACTTATTTGCTTGTAAAATGCTTTGAGATTCTCAGCTGAAAAATTCCATAGAGATAAGAGGTATTATTTTTGATACATGGCCCTTTACAGTTTAAGTCTTTATTATAACATGTATAGGAAATACACACTGTAAAGAATGCAGCATGTTTATCAGTGATGCAAGATATAATGAAAAATACATTTTAAAATGGCAATAAAGGTTGCCTGTTATTTTGTAAAACTTTTTCAAATTACAACTTAATATCAGAATAAAATAAACACATTCCCCAAATGTGATGGACCCCAAAACAGAGCCAGAAAATGGGAGCTAACATGATAGTACAGTTTAAACTAGACTGCAACTGAAGGATGGTCCAAGGCTACGGGACCACCACAAAATAGCTGTGGTAGCTTGAGTTTCTGCTGGTGCTGCGGGAGCTCCTCATGTCCAGTTTCTGATAGCATCCCTTTTTCATTTTGCTGCCAAGTTAAGTGGCTAAGCTTAAGCAGTTTTCAGCTGGAATGTGTAATGAAATTTAGAAAGGGAGGGAGGGAAATTTTTTAAACTCATCAGGAGAAACAGGGCCAGAGTTTTAACAATTCACATCCTTAACAACCTATAAATTGGATTCCACTCACCACTGAAGCAAGAAGCAAAATTCTCACTGACTTCACGAGGTTGATATTTGCCACTAAAACGCAAGCATTGTGTGGTATGAGAATAGACGTGGCCTGAAATATTCCTACAAGGACCATTGAAAGGAATGCTCCAATGTGGGAAATTCTGAAAGAAAATCTTTTCACATAGAAAAGAATTCACAACACCAGATTTAGCAACAATCGTACTCAAGGCCTTGATGCCCATAAAGAACAAAAGGTTGAAATTCCTTCTGAAATATTGTTTAATCATAAAGAGAAATCAGAGTACATGATTCTATTCCTATTCTCTCTATAGACTTAATCCTTCAATCCTTGACTTCTAAATGTCAATGAAGCATGATACGTTTAACAAAAAGGGGCTTGTGGGATTATATTCATTACAGTATGTCCAGCTGCCTTCATTTTTATTATTTCTCCTCCCTCTGGCTTTTTTATGAAAGCTATTGTTTTTAACAGAGATCGTTAATAAAAAAGGAAAGGCAATCTTCTCCTTTTTAAAAATTAATCTTTATAATGGCCTCGTTTTAAATTTCATCCAGAAGGTCAGCAATTTCGTTGAATTTAGAAGTTAAAAACAATTTGGCGTTCTTCGATGGAAAGTTCACCTTGTTGTGCAGACCTGTTGGGTATTTCTTGGTAATCCTTTCAGAGCACATTGCTACCAATTAAGAAATATAATGACTACCTAATATTTCTAGTAACATTCACTCTTTTTCATATACTTATAGAGGCAGATGATTTGTCATTTTTTTTCATCATTCTTTGGTTGTTCTTTGCTTATAATGCAATGCATTTATAGACAAGTGAAGACAAATCCAAACTCTTACATACCTTTAGCAGTTGAGCTTCACAAATACAGTTACCTCAGGGTTTCTACTTAGTATTAACTGAACTCCTTATACTTATGACTTCCTGGCTTCCATTTTCTTTTTGGTTTTTTTGTAATATGCTTTAAAAAAGGTCTCAGTAATTTTCCTTTTGTGAGACCTGGGCTTTGATTCTAGCCTAACCCCCTCAAAGCGAGTGCTGGAGTCCCTGTTAAATAGAGCTGGAAAATCCTGCCTAAGCACAGATGTCCTGTATTTAAGATTTGACAGGTAACTCAGCGCTTTAAAAAGCCCCTGTCTTTCATGACTAATACCCTTGCGGACCCAGTGGCAGATAAGAACTGTTTGTGGGAGAGAAAAAAAAGATATTGTGGTAACATTTCAAGCTTTTTGAGAAGTGTATCTGCCTGAGTGGGAGGAACACATAGGTATTTAGTATGTGGATGGTGGCTGCTGCAGAACGGTTGGGAAGGAAAGAACCTCATTTTCTGAATTAGTAGTGGAAGGCTTTAGAGTAGAATAAGTGCCTATAAAAGGTGGAAAGTATAAAAAGCAGAAATGTGGAGAATGTGTTGAAGGGTATATAAAAAGAGATTTGGATTCGTGATGCATTAAAACATTGGAATTATTTCAGCATAAGCATAGGCAGATAAAGAGGGAAAAATCTCTATGGATATGAGAAACCCTGCCCCTAGCAAAGATAGGAGCAAAGGACTGGTGAGGCAAAAGGGCAGTATTCTGCAATACAGATGGGAAATGTTGGAATTTGTTTCTTTTAAGCATCAAATCTTTATATGTAATTAAATTACACAGAATATAGTCTCATATTTTGTCAAAATAATAATTTCAGATTACACATTCTGGTGAAGTGTTGGATCTTTGTTGTCTATGCAACTGTAAAAATTAAAAGCCCATAGAAATGCAGAGAGATTCCAGATAAATGTAGTCACTTGCTGTAAACAAACACAAATGAGCCGTACTTATGTATCTACATATGTGCATATTTCTGTAACCACGCGGTCCAGATTCCGGTGACTCCTGAGACTGGGAGGCTGCCCAGGGAGCTTCCCTCTACAAAGGGCTAACACCCAGTTCTTCCATTGGATCCTCTTCCTTCTGCTGCATGAATGAGGGAAAAAAGGCCATATCTTACTGCCAAACTATTAACACCGGTGCAAGCTATACTACCAGTTTTGTCTGAGAAGTTATTTAGTCTAGATAACATCTCCCTGTTAATAACCTGCACCTTTCCTGTACTGGCACTGCGGCAATAACATGGTTTGATCTGCTTGACTCTGGAGAGAGCTCAGAAGCCACAGCTTCTTTTGTCTACATAGTTAAATGTACTGGACGTTGGAGTTTGTTTCAGTGTATTTTTGCTCAAAGACAACTTTGAAAAACGTGAGAACCGTTTTAGTTTTAGAATTAATGATTTCATCTTTCATCACTGACATCACCATGACAGATATGAATCCTCTGTCAAAATATTCTGCTTTTCTGGGGGGAGGGAGCAAGGGGTAAGGGAGGGTTGGATTTGTTTTTTTAAGCCAGCAGACACCTTTTTCCTCTTTCAATCCCAGATGAATCTCTCTTGCCTATTTTCTCTGAAGTAGTCCATGATTTTCCCTTTTTACAAGAAAAATTTTTGCTTATGGAATTTAGAACTATAGTTTACCTTCTCTAGAAAAGAACACTTAGTTTTGGGAGCAAGGTTTTCCCTTACAGAAGAATACAATTCTGCATTTTTTACTCCTTTAAGAAAATTTCAGTGATCCCAGTTTTCCTACTACAGGAATAGAAACATTCTATCCGTATGTGAAAGTCCTGTTCCTTCTGTCCAAAAAACATCCAGAATAATTTCATATCACTTTCATAATTAAACACTTTTAGAGATACTACGGCAACCCCTGATAGATCCGTCATGGTCAGCTACTGGATCTGAAAGTGTCTGACACTGCTCTCTCACAAGGCAGAGCTCATGCTTGTCATCCTATGCCTTTTGCTTGACCACCAATTTATCTTCAATTTATGTCAGGTTTTTTTAGAAATTTTCACACTTACAAATAGGGTGAACAAAGTCAACTTTAGCTATTTTGGGACTGATATATTTTGTATACTCAGACATTCATCTTTTAAGGGTTTCTGCCTGGAATTCATCCCCTAGTTTCCTCCATTGAACTAGAAGAATCATTTAGTTTCTTTCTGGTTCAACTGTAGAAGTGGGAAAGCTCAGCCATCAGTGGTGGTTTGTGGGGCAGGCGATTTTGTAGACTTTTCAGTCTCATCATTGTTTTTTCAGAAGGTTTAATGGGGGTCATTAGGCTACTGCAGGTTATAGCCTCCACTAGCATTCATTAAAAAGGCGATTTTTTTGGCGGTCCACTTTTAGTTCAAAGAAATAGATGTTTCCATGTACTTTTCTACCCCTCCGTTCTCTGTGGTCACTTTCAGTGCCGTGATATTTTTGCTTGGGCATTCTGTCCCCATCGCCATTTGACTTATCTTGCTTCTTCACAACTCAAAGAATATGCCTGTATTTGCAAGCTGTACATTAATATGCAAGACTGTACACTGTTGCTCTGATGAGCACTGAAAAATGGTACGGAAAGGCCTTAAATTGTATGGCTTCCCAACTATTAAAAGTCATGGTAAGTAGAACCATATTGCCTTCTTCCGGCTTGCTGGACTGCTTGCTAGAATTCGCACATCACTTTTTTCTTTAAAATATTCCTGATTGTAGCTGGAATGTATCTATTAACATGTAAATTTCTATAAAAAAACCAAACATGTAATGCTAAGTAGAAAAATATAGTCCTAGTTATCCATTGCGGTGAATTGCATTAAAATTTCGTTACACCCAGCTTGAATTTTCTCTTGTTTTGCTGACTGAAATGGAATCTAACGCATGGTTAAAAAGAGTAGAATTTGGTCTAGCAAAAAGTAAAAGCAAACAATCTTTCCCCCCTAATCTTAATGCTGCAAGCAATAATGTTTTTAGTTTAAGGAATATTTCCTTTAGTAAAGAATTGAAGTATTTATTCTATCTGCACTGTCACTAGGTAGGCAAAAGCAGAATTAAAAATAATTGTTAAGGATAAAGGAAGGTAATAAACATGCTTTCATCTCTTAGTTAAGCATCAGGAAGATTATGAGTGACGCTAGTACAAGAGAAGAAGAAAGCTGGCAGATCCTGCTGTTGCTCATTTTTTTTCAGGTTAATGTTGAAAGAGCCCTACAGATTTATTATTTTTTTAAAGAAGCTCAAATAAACTCTCAATTAGTGAAAGGTGACAGGGGACTTCTTCAAAACCCACTGAATGGCTTCTGTTGAAATCCACCGAAGAGCATTGGATTAGGTGTAAAAATATGTCATCTGAAAGAAGGAGGTTTTGCCTTTTTCAGTGTAGGCTCCCGTTGTTGATTGACATGAAGGGTTCCTTATTCAGATGAGGAGTGTGCTTTCTGAGATTTTGTTTACACAGCACCAAATATTGTAATTATGTCTTCATGAATATTCTTTGCAGAGAGAACAATGTGTATTCTGGTGGCAGTGCAATCCACATGCAAAATTTGTGTGCAAACTGTTTAGTCTGGATTGTGGATGCCTTTGTGATAAGTTTTCCTTCTCTCACTTCTAATAGGTTTTGAATCACTGTGGCAGAGGTCACTGACAATTAATGATGGATGGGCAAATTGCATGTGTGCTGGCTTTCTTCCAGCGAGTACTGGGACACTTAAAAAACTAAAATCAAGCCCCCCCCCCCCCCCCCCCCCCCCCGATTTCTCTGCCAACCGTCATCTCTGAGTTACTGTTCTTCTCATGCTTCCTTCATTTGTTCCTGAGATTTACAAAAATGTAATAACTTTTTCTCCCCTTAGAATATTTTTTAGTAATGACGAGATTGGTATGAAGTCCAGCTAGAATATTTAGTGTGTTCAGGATATTTTTTGTTTCTTAGCTCTTAAGCTGAATAAGAGACATAATTGCAGATTCTTATTCCTTTCCTGGGATAGCAAATGTGCCCTTTTATTGCCATAGTAATTAAGTTTGGCATTGTTATTACAAATACAGAAATACAGTTGGCTTTGAAAAATCAATAAGAAAACTTTTTAAATGTTTGCCTGGGGGAAAGGTGGAGCTAATATTTATATAATGTCCTGCTTTGCAAAATAAATACCTGTGTTCCCAAAAAGACGACTTGCATTAAAAAGTTAATTGTGCTTTATGTTCCTGTTGCACGTGCAAGGTTATATAGAGATAATGAATTTGCACGTATTTCAGAGTGCATTAACAGTTACTAGGGTGGTCAATTTAATGCTTGTATTTCAGGCAATAGTGAGGGCATGCTCATCTCATGTCCTTTTCACCTAATATAGCTATTTCTACCATTCTAATCACCATAACTTTTGAGCCGCTGGTTCACTGTTTTGCCATTTTGCTCTCCTTATGTATGCAGATCTCCCACTGACGTTGCTGTAGGGATCTATATAAGGAAAGCAGAGTATCGAAATTCGTTACTATAATGTGCAACTGAGAGGAGATGTTTGAACTGGGAATACTGCCCTTCAGCTTTTGCTGTTGTACATTGCCTTTCATACGACTCAGTGCCCATCAGGTGAGATTTTGTACACTCTTGTGCTGAATTTGAGGCTGGAATAGTGCCACCATGGTTTTGATCCTTCTGAGAACTGAGTCCCAGCTCTTATTTTTTAAACATTATGTGTGGCCAAATGCTAGTTCAGCTTTGCATATATTCATGTGCACAGAATTTTGCAACACCAAGCAAAGCAAGATAAGCTTTTACATTAGTTGAAAGAACTGTGGATTTCTTCTTGGAGTTTCTCCCTCTATGTAATATATTCCCATCACTGTAAATCTTTGAGTTTGAGGCCAGAGATATATTTTCTCCACAAACTTAAAACATTGCCTTTGGGAATTGCTCATCAAAGGAGTTGAACTAAAAGGATAAACGTGATCAGGTGTTCCTAGGCTGCACAGCTCATACAATGTGGATTTTTGTCACGCTGTGATGAGAGTCCCTGATGAGAGACGCAGACGCCAAGTTCCTTGCTACTGTTAAAATTAAAATCATGTATGGCTACCACTCAATTTAAATGAATTTGGAATGCCTACCTCAGCTTGGATTTTACAGAATGTTCCTAGCGTGGTGGGCTTTATCGTAGTTTTAAGTTGCATTTTTCTTTGTAAAGTGCTTTGGCATAAATATTTTTTTCTTGGAAGATAAAGAAAGACAACTTGCTCGAACCTTCAGCACCAGAATAATGCACTGGGGTTGTATAAAAGCAAGTCTATACGTTGCAGTTCTTTCAGGCATATTCAATGTTGGTGTTTACATGGACTTCAGTCAGAACTGGGAAAGTATAGTCCTACAAAACCTTTTATTACATATCTAGATGACTAGCTGTAGAAGTCTTTTTGTTCTAAACTTATTTGTGATACTGACCAAAAAATTGAGAGATATCCATAGTTTTAAAGCCGCGTTTATTCCCGGACAAATGAAACCTGGTTTTCATTCTATTTAAGCAACTATCCAAATCGTTTTAAAAATAATACATTATTAAGTGAATTAGAGTTATTTGTTTATATTAAGTTGTTAGAATTAGAATTAGAATTCTGGAGGTTTTTATTGTGATTCCATAGCTGAAAGAAAGTTGGATCTTGTGCTGAATAAAGATAAATTTCCTACTTTACACATAGTCAGGAAAACATAGTAAGAACATAAGGTCTGCTTTACTGGCTCAGAATAGCTCCCTGCCTAACCTGTATCCTGTCTCTAAGTACCGCTCGGAGCAGATGGTTGGGAAAAGACTATAAGGAACAAAGCAGACATAATCTTCTCTCTCTCACACCTTCCTACTTCCTATCTCTCAGTGTCTTAAAGAATCTCTGAGCTGGAGGCTGCGTAAGGATCATTGTGCTTAACTATCCTTTATAAATTCATCTAATTCCTTTTTAGGGCCACTTAAACTTTCCTCTTTCCCAGCCTCCCCTCCCGGGGCAATGAGATCCACAGTTGAGTTATGTGTTCCTGGGCGGGGGCAGGGGCGGGAACACAAAACAAAATCAAACCAAAAAATTTCTGTGTTGGGTACCTGCTTGCTGATATTTTCACTAGGTAATCATGGCTTTTTTATTATGAAAAGTGTTAAATAATAATTCTCTTTGCACTTTATCCGTATCATTACGAATTTCCTATGCCATTATCGTATCCCTTGATGTGACATCTGTTCAGCAGGAGAGTCCTAGTCCACCAAACCTCCCATTTGCAAACGAGCTCTTCCAAGCCTCTGATGACAGTGACTGTCCCCCTCTGCACCTCTGCTAGTTCTGCTTCGTGGTTTGTGGGTTGAACGACCCGAACTACACGCAGTACTTGGGATGTGAGTGCACTATCGGTGGCATCACAGTGCTTTCTGTTTTAGCCTCAATTCCTTTCCTGAGATTGCTAACATCCTGTTTGCTTTTTGAATACCATTGGGCTTAAGCTAGTGTCTGGAAAATCTTGAGTGGTAATAAGTACTTTAGAGCCCATCATTATGTATGTATGTGTATGCACAGTTAGAGTTATTTTTTCCCTTTGTGCATTTCTTTGCATTTATGGAGATTAAAATTCATCTGCCATTTGATCAGTCAGTATTATGAGATTGTTCTCCAGGTTCTCACAGGCAGCTTTAATTTGATTATCCGGAAAAAGCTTTTAGAGTCTTTAATCAATATCTCAGAATCAGGAAGGTGACTTCAGAATCACAAGATCTTAAAAAAGAATGTGTGGCAATTTTTATTTACCTTCGTTTTGCTTGATCCTTTAAGATGACTATTTGCATACTTTTATCCACCAGTGAAATGGACTAAAACCACGCTAAAAAAGCCAGAAAGAGAGTTAATACATCATCTTGTTTCTGAAACAGAGGCTTTAGGAATGCATGGTAACAGCAGCTCAGTTTAATTAGCTGAATTTAATTACTCCACAGAAATGAAACCAGCTGGCCCAACTTAGCAATGAAAAAGTGGGATGTTTGAAATCCAGAGCTGGACACCACGGGCTCTTTGTAGCTGTAGGCACCTCCAAAGAGTGTTTCATCTCACCCTGAGCTTTTATGCTAAATCAGGTGGATTTGTCTTCTGACACCCTTGTCCTCCCAGTAAGGGGAGTCAGTGGGGATTGACCCCGAGTGAGAATGACGCGGGGGTCTTTGAAGTAGGTGAGAGGTGTCCTGAGGTGTCTAACCAGGGAGAGGAGTTTCCAGAGAAATTGGTTTCCTGTGGGGTCTCCTTCAAAACTGGCCTGAGGCAGCAGCAACAACAGCCGTTACCTTCCTTGTCTTTCACAAGACACGAAAAGCCTTTTACACTTGTCCTTTAGCTCCACTCCCCTGCAACCTCCTGTTGATGCCGTGCTGCTAAAGAGCCCTGCAGGAGGTGGATAACAGGCAAATTTGTTAGGGAATGGGCTGCTGGCTTCACTTCATTGCCTTGAGAATATTTTCTAGAATCTGTTGGGTGTCTTTTTCCTAAAGGCAATAGGGTTATGCTGGGATAGAGCTCTAGATTCAGTACTGTGTTTTAAGCACTGCAGGTGAAGGGCAAATTTTGTTATAATAATAATTTTGTTATATATATATAATTTTTTAATTCTTAAAATAATATTTCCAGATATTATCTATTAATTGAAGAGCTTTGAAGAACTTTTAATGAAAATATAAAAATTTGGGACTAAATTTAAGCTAACTTTATCCTCTGATATTTTTTGAAATGCGAACACTGTAGTAATATTGAAAATGTTAAACTGTTCTTCAAGATTAAAAATGTTAAGAATTACAGGACATAGAACTTGTAGCTTTAGAAATTTTTGCTGCTGTGTTATATCTCTAGAGTAAATTTAGACAGCACTGAGAAAAAGAAATAGAGAAAACTTTGTATTAAATGAACTTTTCAAGAAATAATGCTAATTTTTAATTGCAGCTTGGTGATCCAGTACATGGGTTCTTTTGGCTTATCAGGAATATGTAATATTCACAAATTCAGATTTGTTTGTGATATAAAAGCATCACACTTTAGCAAAACTCTCCTATAGCTTAGTAAACTGCAGGACACTGCATCTGGGAGTTTCTGAATAATTTATCTGAAGTAATGAGTATCATCATGTGATGCTGTATCAAAGCAACTGCTCGAGTGAAAGCCAGCTGGGTACAGGCGTTGTATATCAAATAGTTGCTTGAGTTGTCTCTCTGGAAAAATTAGAGAGCATAATGAGCAAAATTAGAAAACCTGGGGAGCAGCCTCCACGGATACCTATTAGCAAGAAGTAATTTGATTAGTGTGAAATCTGTGGAAGTTCATTATTTACAAAGTTTGCTATCGTTATGAGAAAAATGCATGTCTATATACATACATCTACTTATACAACATGGACATACAAATATATAACATATGAGGTGAGCACTGGGTGTACTTATTTTTCTATATCAGCTTTATGAAACACTAATAGGATATATATTTGCTCAGAATCTAAAAGGAGCTCGTTTAATGCCCAACCGAAGCTTTTGGTTTGAGTTTCCCAAAAGGCTTTATGTAGTCTCAAAAAAAGTAGATGCTTCAAAAACAAGATCCAGGAGAGGCTGACAAAACACGTTTGCTAAGGGAAAATGCACAGCTCTATTCAGTATTAGACTGATGCTTTTATGAGGCATGTATTTTTAAAGTGCCGTTTGTGCACACTCTGCACGATGCTGACTGGGAATACAGAGCCGTGACGTGCAGAACTGAGAGAGAAGGACAGACCTGCAGAATTTTCAGCGGAGTCAATGGATGCTGCAGCTGGTCGCATCTCTCGGGATCAAGTCCTGCTCTAAACATTATAACTGCTTTTACTAGCCAGTCTCATAGTAAATCTAATATCTGAATGGTTTAACAATGAAGTCATTTATGACACCTTCTGGATCCACCATTTAAGACCGCAAAACCAATTTGGTGATATATTTGTGTCAATGGCTTTTGTAGTAGCTATGGCTCATTGTTTTTTTCTTACAGACAGGAGAGAAATACTGCTTCATAAGGTTGTCATTAGCCTGGGAAAAGAGAGGCCATTGATTAGAGGCATGAATAGAATGGCTTGTAAACTAAATTACCAGTTGGGGATTCCCGAACGGCCAAGGGCGCAGCCTGTCTGATCTAAGCAAAACTCTGCATTGCAGTGGAGAACTCCCTAAAGGATGCGTTGTCTTGTGGTGTTGACCTCAAATCAAGACTTGTTGTTTGAAGTAAATAAAGCAGACGGCTTTTATTTTCAATAACACATTTAAGTACGTTAATTCAAATGTGATCCAAAAGCAAAAAAAGTCTATAGCAGTTTAGAGCGACAGACATATTTCTTTGACATATTTAGGTACATTTCTGTAGTGTATGAAAGCAAGAAATGTATTCTACTGAAGTACATGAAATGTGGATATTGCAGCATTATTCTATTACATGGTAATTGGAAAGTGGAGGAATACATAATAATTCTCTAATATTATAGTCTAACATAAAACAATGACATTCTTAAATTTTAAAAATAACCAGAAAAGTATAATGTACATTATTTTATAAACATATGCTTTTCAAACTGATAGTGCCCTTTGGCAGACATTAAGAATGACAAAGTGGAACCTTTAGTTATTCAAATCCAAAGACCTACTGTTGTCCTATTGAAATTCACTCTGCTAAGAATGTAATATAAACATGGAATGTGTATTGGAATGTTCTTATCATCTGTTGAATTTAACTAGGTAATATCTTTCTAAAGAAATAAATATTAGTAAATTCCCTGACCTCAAATGTAAAATGGTCCATTGAACATATAGGTACAGAGGTGTGCATCATCAGTACGTCAGCTTCTTTACAAGTTTATGCAGAAAGGTAAAATAAAAAACTTCAATTCACAAAAGCAATTTAAATATTTACAGCCTGAATTAAGCTTTTTATTATTTTCTGTCTTTTTACATTGTATGTCATGAAGGTTAACTGAGCCAAAATGCAAAGTACAAACCCAATCTCTTTCACAAAATTTAATCTGGCCTACAGATGCTGGACCATTACAGGAACACAGATAGTTGTAGCGAGGCCCACAGTATTATGATTTCACAGAATGTCAGATTTTTAATTATTATAGTTAAATTGCTAAATCTGTGGTGAGAATACAGAGATTTCATTTAGTATTGTGAATCCCATCCATAGCTCACATCTGCTAGCCACGAGGAGCACATTCTAGCCCCAAAACCTTCACTGAAATCCCCAAGTTCATTTCTCAAGTTCAGCATACCTGGGTAAGGCTCAATAAGGCCTTTTAAGAAGATACTTTTAACAGGAGCTTCTAACACGTTGTCCTGAGAAACACAAAGCACTCTTCTAACTTCTCTTTTGTGGAAGGTGAGATTGGTAAATTGTTCTGCAACACCTCTGTTAGCAAATGCTATTTATTCTACAGAGAGCTACGACAGTGGCTGATGTTTAAGGACCCTTTGGCTGTTGTTTTTTTTCCCTCACATATCCCACAAATACTGTCTGGTACCACTCCTTTTGCCTTTAAACTGGATTCTGAGGTTGAGAAGTACCCTCTGATTCCCACTCCCTCACCTGTCAAGGCAAGGCAAAAACAAAGATCGAATTTAGTCTCTGCTAAGTGCTGGAATTAGTAGTGTTAAATACTTTATCACCACTGGGCTGAAAATTGAGTTATTTATTATCAATTGGAATGTCATTCTGGAGTTCCACTACAGTTAGCACTGTGCTACTTTCATTATAAAATCAATTTCCTGGAGATGCCTATCTCCGTTGGTTTAATATGTACCAGATTGAAAGTTGGCATAGAGGTGCTGGTGCTCTTCCAAGGTAGAAGTACTGGCTGCTGAAGAGGAGGTGCAGTTAAAATAGGAAAAAGCAATAGATTTTTCCATGTTTCAGACTGGCTGGTGTTCTCCCAGCCTAGAGGACACGGCTCAGCTATTTTGTACTTAAAAGTACATCCCCATTCCCACTCCGTTGTATGGGAGACAGCTCCCATTCCACCCTGGCTGTCTTTCGAGAAGTACCTCCTGATTAGTCCTAGCCATACTTTTTCTCGCACCTCTCAATTGTCCTTCAGTGGGCCTTTTCACAAGGATCTCCTCCAGACTTCAGCTTCAGTAGCCTTCACTACACCAGTATGGAGGAGGTGGAGGCGCCGAGCTCCTACTGGGATCGTAGACGTGGGCTGCCAGGCTCAAGAGGGACCCATGTTTCCCTGGGGTGCAGAAGGGAGATGCTGTGCTCAGCTTGAAACAGCCGGCTTTACGTGGTGCCAGCACGGCCACGCAGAGCTCGGCAGGCTCAGCCACCCGGCGGTAAAAATGGGATCACCTGCATCCTTCAGATTTCAGACCAGGAAATCCCCATAGTAACTGAGGGCATAAAACTTATTCAACATAGAGAAGTTTATGGCTGCCCTTGCTTACGCTCTGGCAATGTCACTGCAATCACAAGGTTACAGGAACGACGAGGGCACTACATCATGCTATTAATATGTCTGGGTTTGGGCCGTTCTAAGAGGATTTTGCAGCTTTAACAGTTTTACGTGCCTACAGATACTCTTAGTCATGGATTTATTAGGATATTTTTTCTCTTTAAGTCTTATTAGATATATCTTCAGAAATGGGGTTTAAACCTGTCTTTTTGAGGTAATTTCACATGTATAAAAAGCCTAACCTCCCTTCCTCTTGACTAGAGGGCTACTTCAATAGATGTTAAACTGTTTATCATCCTCATAACCTTGCTTTGCATCATTTCCATTCATCCTATTTCCTTTTCCATCCCTCTTCTCCTCCCCACCATTTAAATGATCTTAGCACACGCTAAAGACATCAGCCTAATAGCTCTGCAGATACAGGCTCTCTCTTGATCAGACCTTAAAGACATTGTTAATTCAGGAGTAAGCAGTGTCCGTCCTGGATCACAGATTATCTGTCAGGGACGTTACCCCGGCCCCTATTTAGAGAAGGAAAATCTATACAACGTGTTCTTTATCTTCCTCAAAGGTGGATGCTGAAATATTTGCAGATCGACCACTGATGATGAATTAGCAGGTAACAGGTATATGCTAATCTGCCTAATGTCATTGTGTCAGAGGCTCCAAGTTTGCTGGCATTTGGGCTACTAGCCACTTACAATCATGCTTACTTAGTACCTGTACCACATAATACCCCAAATAAGTCCACTATAAATGCATCACTGAAAATGCAAAACTGAAGGCCTCAAACACTGAGATAGTTAGGAGGAAACAGTGCAAACTTTTTTTGCATAATTTATTAAATTCTGCCCTAATTCCCTCTTTTTATAGCAGTTTAACCTTTACGTATTTTTCTTTTGCTGTGTACCGTAAACCCTGCCTATTTTCTCCTTCATTTTTCCCTTTCAGTAACTTCTGCCTGTTTGCTTTCTTGATGTTTCTTTTATTCATTAAACTCCCCTTTTCTGCCCGCGTGTCTCTTAATTAGGCATTTGCCCATTGTCACTCCTTCTTTGGCGATTATTTGAACGCTAAGCCCCTAATTCCATCGCCGGCCCTTGAGTCTCTGCCGGCAGGTGCCTCCTGCCCAGGCACAAACCCAGTGAGGTACAAGGTATTGGGAATGTTATTAGTCTGCCTTTTGTAGTTTTGTCTGTATGTAAATTGTTCTGTTCTCTCAGCGGTTACTATTTTCCCTAGATCTTGTCGGTTTTCTAATCAAGTTCCTCCGACACTGGGTGTCTTCAGCCGGCAGACAGCTATGAAGCCTTTCTGTATGGCAGGAGGCTGCACGCTCTCGGTGTCGGGTGTATAGAGCTGACTTCCACTCAGAGCACCGAAGAAAAACCTGGCATGTGATTTTAGCTCTGCTGGCTCCCAGTTCCATCGTTTCGAGAAAATTGTTTGGGTTTAGGTTGTTTAAAACTAACAAAACCATTACCGTTGTTTATCAAGCTAACTGCTTTAACTTCAGCATGATCATCCTCCAATAAAAGCAAACCTACAGTCTATTTTTGCTCTTGTTCTATCAAGAGATAAATTAATACACTAGTACATGAAGATAATCCTCGCCAGCTCCTTTTATTTGTTTAAAATGCCTGTTTAAAATCATCACTATAAAAAAGGCACATAGCAGTTTAGAAGTTTTAAATATCAGTTCAGGAATCCACCACCATTTTAGAATCTACTGTTCAGGCAATGAAGGCCAAAATAAAAGCCATCAACTGCAGAGCAGGTATTATTATGTAAAAATAGTAATATACATTTAAATTTAGAGCTTGGCGGTTGGTAAAAGATAGTCACCTGTTTGGCTGTTATGTAAGGGCATGTCCAAAGCTATTAAGCTGTTTGTTTAGACATTTTCTGTTTGGATGTCAATAATGAATGCAGTAATTTTGGGGAAAGTTTGCTGTGTTATCCAAGGGGAAAAAAAGTTATGCCTGTTATTACGTTTTTGTTTTTAAATTCACATTTTGCATCAATTTAATTCTGCGAGCGCTATCATCTTTTACTGGGCAGGTGTACTTTGCTGGCTAGTCCTAACCTCTAGCTAGTCCTAACCATCTAGTCCTACCTCGAGCTCATCTGTAACAGCAGTTTAAAGTCTCTTACAGGAACATCTTTGCAGCTGAAGGAACTGCCCGAGCCCACACATTCTTCTGTGGTTGCAGTTGTGGCTATTGTCACACATGGGCTTTGGGGTGACTTAGCAGTAGAAAGCAGCTCCAAAGTCTTCATGGTACTACAAATACCGCTATTCAGCAATTTCAGTTTTGTAATTGTCACTTAGGCTTGCGTTACCCGTTAAATGATCAGCTTTTAGTACCCTCCTCTCAGCTGAGAGGAGAACACTAACTGCAAATTTAGTTGAAGACAAAACCAGGTTAGTTTTATATTTTGGCATTGAAATTTGACTCTAAAAAAGTGCTTGCACAGCCATTTTTCATGTTTCTGTCACATTATTTTACTAAAGTGGATGAAAGGCAGAGATAAGAATCTTCCTAAGTTGTTACTCACCTATTCCTGACGGTGAAATCAGTCCTATTCCCTGCTAAAGATGATGACAGTTAACTTGGTAAACTTTGCACCTACATGGGGGAAACTATCACCCAGCAGAACCACGTCTGAAGCTGGTGGATAAGCAAACATCTGGCGGTACCTTGAGTTTCTGCGTAGCTCACCAGTGCTTTACTCTTTACAGAGTAGCTAAAAATACAGCTCAGACTCAATATGACTTGGACAGGGTTTCACCTTCCCAAGAGAAAGGACTTCATCAAATAATGGGAAAAGGCATCCTGGCATAAGCAAAGGATTTTATTAAGTGGACAGACAGCGGATGTTTTGTCTGCTCTTAGACTTGCAGTATAGACCTGTCCTTAAAAGTTGTGACAGGGAAGTACAGAGACTTTTGAAGACCAGGTCTTTTGTACCAGCTTCTGTATCACAATGAATGCTAATTCAGTAACTTAGTGTTCATCTGAATGCATATTACAATGCGTAGTCAATCATTTTTCATTTAATAATTTAACATGTCATTTTTCCAGTTTGCCATTTGCAGCTGGCACTTCTGCAATACATTTTATTTTTCAGACATCTTTTAGTGAATCACCAGATAGAGCAGCTGTGACAGCTATCCGTTAATTATATCTCTGTATTAAAGTCTAATGAAAATATGACTTCCAAGGGAAAGTCTCCAATAGTGCCTAAGTAGTGGTAGTTAAACTACCACTATCTGGTAGTTGAATTGGTAGTTGATTAAATATTTGTGTAGATATTCTCACAGTTGTATTAACCTCAAATATTATTTATGAAAAGTTTGCCTTTGGGATTAGAATGAAGAAAAGCAACAGAGTTTTTTTTGTCTCAATAGTAATTAGTATCTCCTTGATGCACATTTACACTGTGCCAATCACAGGCAATCCAAAATCATCAACATGTGCCGTGGCCTTTCGCTTGATTTAAGGCACGTCAGGCAGGACTACTGCGTTTCAAATACAGGAAAGTAGAAGCGAAAATAACAAAGGGGAGTCTAGAGGTCTTTTAAGATAGTAAAAGTGAGTGACACGCAAGATGAAACCAGCTATTTTGCTTAATCTAGAACCAGAAATTGAAATCAGAATGCAATACATAAATGCATTTATAATTTTGTATCGCAGCTCTCCGTAGTCTCGTGACTCTCCTTTCCCAAATCCCTGATGAAAGCAGACTTGCTTTCAGATATGCTCAGATATGAGCAATGTGGGGACACGTTATTGACCTAAAGGCCAGACTCTCCCTGTGGCTGAGGCTGGGGAGACCCCGCAAGCTGAAGCCACTAGAGGGAGGCATAAATGAGAGGAGTTTAATTACAGACACCTACCCAAGATATGGCTGGGTCTGGGGGGGAATTCCCAGGAAGAGACGTAAAAGCCAAATTCAGTAGGTTTCTATTCCAAGCTCATTCAAGAGTAGCTAGACTGAAGCTTATGCTGGGGTGGAAGACCTGTTTCATTGATTACCCGAACTTTCTCATCATCAGTTTATATGGTTTTGACCTCTTTTTTAAGTGAAATGGAAACTTTTCAATTTCCTCATTGAAAATAGAGGCAAGTGCTGTCTGCAGGAACCATAGACACACCATTTCTGTCAGCTTTGTGATTTTTCTGTCATTTTTTTCTTTTTGTTACTGATATGCCATAATGCTGACAGCTTTTATTCTTTGAACAAAGCCTAGCAAGGAAGTTTCTGTTGAAATGTGATTATTCCTTTCACTGACACAGATGGGGACGGTTCCCACTTACTTCTGATTCTGTAACTGTGCTCATGAAACAGTCGCCCTTCACCTTGTTGGGTTTTTTCAGAAACCAAATATTTTCTGGGGCCTGGCGGCATGCCAGAGAAAGACCTGCTCTGCTCCTGCTGAAATGCTCAGCAGAAGTTCCGTCTAATTCAGCTGCAGTGCATTCAGGCGTAGATTTTTGCTTACCTCAAATACTGAATATTCCTTTACCTTCTACCCATTTTTTTTCCCTATGAGGCACAAAAATGAGCTTCACTACAGGTACATTTAGAACACATTTCTCTTTAAATGCTATCTTTTCTCAGTGCTGAGAAATCCACATCTATGCATTTCCTACACTTTTTTTATTCCTACCAGAGGGAAAAGGTGGAATTAGTATTGCAGATTTATTACTACCAAATTTAATACTTCCCCAGAAAGAATATATCTACTAGTTTTTTTCTTGGAAATATAGATGTTCAATGATGGTTTTCAGTATGCCTCAAATGGTTGAAGAGACTCAACATTCATCTCACCCATTATACGGCGCCCACAGCATCTCTGGTAAAGCAATTTTAAGTTGTCAACAGAGAAAGTAGCTATGAACCTCAGTCTTCACCCTACCCCAACTGGATGTGCATGAGCCCATCTCTCCGCTCTGGTCTGTGAGCTTCAATTTTTCGTGAACTGACATGTTGCTTTTGCATAGGAAATGGCATCCATAGAGGTTTTGGCAATCTAAATGTGTACTTTCTATATGTGAACTGCAAAGAAATTCCTAAGACGAAAAATATGGTGAGCTTCTCTCGCTGTCTTTAGAAAGATCAAGGAATCCTGATGGTAATGCAGCTGAAAAAAAATCCATAATTAAGATCTGAATTAAGATATAGTTCCTGGTATACATGACACATAATATCACCCCACTGTTAAGGAAAATAGGACGGAGGAAAATGGGATGGAGGGATAGATAAACAAAGATAAAGGGGCCTGTCCAAAGGAAGGAAGGGAATCCAAATAAGCAGAGCACAACAATGGGAACTGAGGCCTTGGTTTGGGAAATAGCCGTATCTATAGACAAGGAGGCATGGAACTTTCCCATAAAGAGCTGGTTGCAGGAAACTTTTTTGTCACCATTGTGGCTATGATGACTTCTAATATGCTGAATGTTTAGAGACAAATGAGGAATAACCTGGAAGGCAAAGTGCGTTGAAAGTGCATTGTTGCAAAATTGACTAGGCTGGACCTGGAAAACAGGTAAGACCTATCAGTCCTCCTCTGAACACTTCCAGTTAGTGAAATCACTAGGTTAAGAAAGTAGGGGTTTGGATATAGGTCAAATAAATAATCCCTTACTCCAAATCACCTCACCTAATCCCTTTACCACTTACTGCAGCTGTCACAGTGAATGCAATGAGGCTGTTGCCACATAGTCCTATTGGTGGTTGCTGTTGCTGGATTACAAACTCTGACTACGGACTCTGAGCACTGCAAACCATGACCATGATACTCCTTACGAAGGAGCAAAGAACAAGGGATAAAAGATTTACACTAATAGATTATCTTTGATGTCATCCCATCAGTGTCACAAAAACAAATCTAAACAATATCTGTTGCTTAAAGAATTGGCACCTCCTGCCATTAGCATTTCTCCTTCTCTTCCAAAATGCTAGTAAATTCAATGACAAAAAATAAGCTTATAACTCAGCCAAAGTACCCCACATCCCAAATCTCAAAAAAACTGTGGAAAGGAATCATGGTCATATATTTTAACTCCCTTTTCTAAAGAGCAATGCCCCAATACACCCAAATGCTCATTTTATGCATCAAATATGTCATGAGGCTGTCCTATACGCCATAGGGCCATACGCCATAGGACCGCATATGCGGTCTACTCACAAAGTAACCATAACTGTTAAATTTACTGCACCTGTTTACCTCCATCTTCTGCTACTGAACATTATGAACAATTCAAAGTTGACATTTCAAAAGAGATGTGTACATTTTTCCTTTGAACCTCAAAAGTTATTCAAAGACACTTGATCTTGCAAGATCGTATCAACATACGCCAACTTGTTTTAAGTGACCTTTTGGAGAGTTAATACTCTATACTGCACAATCACTCAACACTTAGAATGGCTGTAAATTGCTTCCATTAACTATTGCCAGTGTATGAAACACAAACTTCACTGAAACATCCTCCTTTCTGGTAGGAGCATGGGCCTCAGAAGCATATGATTTGTGTCTCTTTCACCCCTGATATATAGCCAGTAATTCATATCAAAATTATAACTAATAATAATGAAGGCAATCACCATAATGATTACATATGGTAAATACAGTTTCTTGCTGCTAGGTTTAGGACAAAATTATGTTCATGCATAATATATTTGTGTTCTTTCCAGTTGATTTCCTACAACTTTCAAGTAATCCCTAGACTTCTTTCAAGATTTCTAATATTTAGAATTGTAACTTCCTATATTCCTCCTTTAGATTGCATCTTCATCAAGGAAGCTTTGATGAATATAAGGGAACCCTTCGTAGTTTCCTCTCTATTCTTTCAGTTGGGTGAAACAAAATGTAGTCCATAATACTAGGCAATAGTGAGGAATTACAAAAAGTGTTTCTAAATGCTAGTAATGTCAATGCTTTTAAAATAAGGAAAGCAGCGTTACTCTTGAAATTAATTTTCTTAGGTTTACCGCTTTCTGCTTCTTCTATCTATAGTATAAATCCACTCCTCTGTGCCGCTGCTATTAAACATCAACTATGGATACCAATTACACATTTAGCTCTGTTAACATTAGAATCCATGTAACATAAGCTGTCTGGAGGTGATATATGTCCTTCTCCTCTGCAGTCTCAGAACCCCAAATCTAATCAAGTTGCTAGAGTCCTAGGGGAAAGGCTAGGATCCAGCACTGCTGTGGAAAATGACAGACAGGAGTTGTATAAAGGACAGTTTATTAGTTAAAAAACCCTCTTGTCTTCTTTGTATTAACTGTTAATACTTTCTAGAAGAAAATTTTGAGCAAAAACATTGAAAGACTTACTCCAGTTCAAAAAAAAAATTAAAGTACATTTTCCACTATGATTCTTGTAGTGCTCGTTTTAGATAGCGAAACCTGCACAGAGTCCGCAAAGTAGAAGAAATCATTTGACCTTTATAAGTTTTCTGTAGATCAACTCAAGAGTGTAGTGGTTCTGACTATTAAAGGACTACGAGCATTGATGACTAAACAATGAATGCTCAGGATTTCTTAGCGGCTTGACATATTCATCTTAAATTTTCTTCTACGGAGTTGGTTTGATCTAGAAAAAAAAAGATATCTATCTAATGACAAGAAACTACTAATAATTCAAAACCTAATTTGATAGGGGTTTTTTAATTCATTGTGGGGTTTTTTGTTGGGTTGTTTTTGTTGATTCAGCAATGCAAAGAACTTTAACACAGTAAAAGGAAAAAATGCTTATGTATACCAAACAAAAGATAAACCTGATTGTCAGTTTGTGCAAGAAAGGTTTTGGGTTTGATAAAAGGGCAGACAAAAGATTTTCTTTTTTTTTCAGGATATTATAAAGGTTAAAAAAAGTTATTTTGTCTTTGCAAAACCAAGGCAATACACTGACCAGCTTATTTTTTTATTCCTGATTTTATGCAAAATGAATTATCATTAACCTTCTGCTCGGGGATTGAAAAATGGTGTTTCTAAAATTTTTATGTTTAATTGGAAGTGGTGGAATAAATTCTTTTTTTGGTGAGCTGATTTAATTCTGTATGGAAATCCCATTTGTCGGACACTATTATAGTTCTACTGTCCTGAAGCGTACAGAGAAAGCAGATAGTCCGTAGTTCTTGCTGGTTTGGATTTTCTCTTTGGAGCCAAACACCTTGGAAACTTCAGAGAACGTTGAGTAAGCAGATATTGATGATCCCAGGTGTTTATATCACATTGTGCGTTCTGCTCTAAGCACTGTACACTGAATATTAGACACTGTAGCCCCGAACTACATGTTTTCTTAAATTCTGCTTTGTGGACCTAGCTTTCCATGCTTAGGCGTGTGGGACATTTAATAACCAATGCTTCAAGGTTAGTTATCACCACAAACCAGAATTCATTTGACATTTGTGTCCAACATTAATAACAGCTCTGCTGTATATGAACATCAAGACTAGGAAGCTCTCCATCTGAACTTTTCCTTTGGATAAGCCCGAATTAATAGATTTTAAAGCACACACAGTGGGCTTAGAGAAGAATTCAGCGTGTTTAAGAAAACTGTGTATTGGTTAAAAACACTGGAGGTATAATCTTCATTGAGAAATAAAAAACCGGAAATGGAAAACAAATCCTATGTAGTTCTTCATTGTGATTGTTAACGATAGTGGTATGCCATGCTGTTAATAACAGAGAAAAAAAAATTAAATGAATTACAAACAACTTGCTTTTCTGCTTTGGTGGACTTGCTGTATTGTGTCCCGCAGTCTTTATTAATACACTCCACAAAGGATAATGGTAATGTGTTGTCCTAATTTGTCATTTAGGAGACTAAAACCACAGATGGGAGAGCAAATAAAAATTACAATTTACACTGAGTCATATATGCCTAAGTTTCTGCATTATTAGTTAATCCAGTGACTAAATAGAGCAATAGAAACAATCTTTTCTCACAAAAATCTTAGATCTAGGCGGACATTTATGCCCATAAAAGCCTCATCTACCTCTCACCTTTGAGGAAATATTACTACTTTACTATTCCAAACAGTGAAAATTAAGCCAAGAAAAATGATCTGTGGCATGCTTGTTTAAATTTGAGTTAAAAATGGGGTAAAGAAAAATAAACATATTATGAAATACATGCAGCTTGAGTCAAGGCGGTGTAAAGCGGTTTGGCTGTGTAACCTTAGGGGGCTGGAACATGCCAGGCTGAGGTCTTCACTCTTGCCATATAAGTAAGGTCAGTGGGGGATTTCTGATCTCAGTGCAGAGAGTGGTCCTGATGATTTGTTAGAGGGCACGTGTTTTTCGGGCACTCCTGACCCAACTGCCTAGCTTAATAATGGGGATACTTTCTGCTGAAATTGGCAGAGATGTGAGACTGGCCTTTAGCATTTATTGCAAGGGTAAAGGCACACCAGTGTACGCAAATCCCATCCATTCCAGCGTACAGGCTGAAGTAATACATGTGTAAGAGCTCCACCTCTTGTAACACCTTCAGTACACCAGTTGCCCGCTGCAGACCAGGGTTTCTTCAGGACTGGCTCCAAAGAGAGTGTGATAACTGACCGAGGGATGTCACTAGCTCCTAGTTTGTGTTTGGTCCTCATTCCTCCAAACTCTGAGGACTGAATTTGAAATACCCGAGGAAAGCAGTGCTTTGCCGCAAGGATCCACATTTGCCTTCCTGGACCTCTTCCCATCCTCTCCTATACGCCTTTCTCACCCCAGACTGAAATATTGTTGGCTCAACTATATGCCTATGAGAAAGCTGCTTGTGTGTCAGGGGACAACTGAATTCCCTCAGCAAACTGGATAAGGTTTTTGGTAATGTTGTTTAGTGTTTTAACAGTCTCTGCAACTTGGCCACAGCAGGAGGCTCTGTCAATGTAGGGTAAACAAGAGCTGATTGATTTTGTAATCTCATGAGAGAGGCCTGCCTTCACATTTGACTAAAGCTCTCATTTCTTTTGCTCTAGTAAATCTACAAGCTAAAGAACAAACTGCACTCTAGTACTTCATATGTTTAAAAAAAGAAAATCCATTTCCATCTTCCAAAAGACAGAATTGCAGGTGCAGAAGGTCAGCACAAGTTTCCAGGCACTCTGTAACACCGTGCTCTTGAAAGCAGCTGAGACAATTTTAGCATCAGCTCACCTGTGGTATGAACTGCGTCTTCCTTACTGTACAAACTTTCCTTTTGTACAATTGTATTTGTATGAACAATGAGAAATAATTTTTGCAAAACCGAAAAACAGGAGGAAAACAGTTTATAGGTGTTAGAGAGTAATGTAAAATTTGTGCTTTTACAAGGAAGCCAAGATTCCCATAAATTATTCTTAGTGTGTTTAGAACCTTAGCATCATAGAATCATAGAGTCATAGGGTTGGAAGGGACCTCTGGAGATCACCTAGTCCAACCCCGTGCCAGAGCAGGGTCACCTAGAGCAGGTTGCACAGGAACGCATCCAGGCGGGTTTTGAACGTCTCCTGAGACGGAGACTCCACCACCTCTCTGGGCAGCCAGTTCCAGTGCTCTGCCACCCTCAAAGTAAAGAAGTTCCTCCTCACGTTTAGGTGGAACTTCCTATGCTCAAGTTTGTGCCCGTTACCTCTTGTATTACCTTCTCGTATACCTGTTGAGGACAGTAAAACTGTCTTCTATGGCATGTGCCCAGATTTTGGAAAAGGAGATCGGTTAAGGGCTGAGGCTTTTGGACATTCATTATTTTATCTTCCACTCTTGTTTCAGCACTCTGCACCTTTTTAATGCTTTGTAATTATCACATATTTGGGGGCTTTTTGCAGTGCTGTATTTTCCTATAATCTACAAATGTATTTTTTTTCCATTATTTGTGGTGAGTTTAAAGAAAATCAGAAGTCTTCAAAAACACTAGTAAGAACAGCTTTTCAGAAATTGTAATTATAGAAAAATGTTTCAGTTTCATTTTCACATTGACGGAGCACCTTCTTTATTCCTAAGGAGCTGAGAGCAGCCCCAGGAGTCACGGTGTCGGAGCTGAGGAGCCGGGAGCTCCCAGCCCCCTCCTGTGAGCAGAGGGCAGCTGGGTGCATGCTGCGACCCCACACGCTCCCTGGGAAGCTCTGCTGGGGTGGCAAGCCGGTTTTCATAAGTCTGTTTTCTTTGAATTCAATGGATTCTACCCCCTTGGCAAAATTTAGAAGTGTCCCTGAGCCTGGTTTTGTTCTCCAGGCTGCACCCTGGGCCCCGTGCTGTCTTTTTGCAGTGAAGTCCCAGTGCAGGTTCTGCGCATCACCAATCCCAATATTAGTTTCAGTTTCTTGTAGAATTCAGGCAGCAGATGTGTCTCTGAAAGCTCTTACTAAACTTATACAGCTCTTAAATTTACAGTTGTGTCCAAGATGAACGCGTTAAAATAATAAAGTGGGGTGGTTTTTTTTCAACATTAAACACCCAAGGGTGAGGAAACACCAAAACTTAGGCTGCATTGCCAGCTCTAGTCCAGTCCTTTTTGTGTGAATTGAGGTATATGTTAATTGCATGTTTTTATTAAAAAGAATTCCTGATCTCATTTAGTATGGCAGACACCCAGCACATACAATTTCAGGTTAAATGGTTAAAGATTGACAAAAGCTTTAAGTAACTGAAGATTTAAAATGGGATGCATCAACCATCTTAAGTCCTCAATAGCTGTGCTTTTCTTTGTGCTATCTGTTCGTCCCACTTCTTTACCCATAGTATTCCTTCAAATTTAAGTCTTGCTAGATTAACCTGATTACTGAAATTGAGATTTACCATGTTAAATGACACTAAAATACAAAGATTATTTTACATCCTTATATATCTATATTTTAACATGTCCAAGTTTTTTGAAAGAAAATGAAGTTTCAAACAGTTTCAGCATTTTACCTTAAATGCTAGCAAGTTTCACTCATTTTAATGACAAGGAAAAATGCTCATCGTGAAGAGCAGCGGCTAAATATTGCAAGGTATTTTGAAAGGAAGATCATAGACTTTGAGTTAATTGACAGCTGAGTTATGGTCAAAGGAAAGTATTTTTTTCTTTAGCATTTAACAAAACTTTCACAGCTGCAATTGTGTTGAAAGATAATTTTAAATTCTTTAAACTTCTAGTCAGCCTGTCAGAGAATCAAAGCACTAACTAAAATGGTGTTCTAGCAATTGAGGTGCAGTCTCTCAGGTACTGTGTATGTGTATCCCATCTCTTTCTGGTGCCATTGGGAGGACTGATATTTTTTAAACCACTTTATTGCCATTTGTCATAGAACTGAGGTACCTCTATTAGTATTTTCTCTTCGTGTGCCAATTGCTTCCATTTTAAGTCTTGCATGGGAAGAAATGGTAATATTAAGGAAGCAAGTGCAATATCCTAGGTGAGAATGTATTTTGCAAGTGAGTAAAACAGAAAATTAGTATGTAAATTTGCAATTACAAAATAAAATCAATTCTGGTTGGGTTTGAGTTGTTTGTTTATTTTTTTTTCCTTTTGGAGTCAGTTTCAAAACTGTAAGAAAAAACATCAGGCAGTGTTAGGTCCTTAATCTTCAGGTTTTCCTCCTCCAGGCTGTCATTACTCATTGATAGTCTGTCTGATGGGAGCTGGACAACTTGCATGATATTCTGAAGTCCTTATTTTGATAAGGCAAAATTAGTAACATTTGCAAAGTGCTTAACAAATCTCTGCTTTATGTGAAAGGCGACATTTCTTCCTTCAGCCCAGAAGCCCTAAAATTGAGGATGCAGGATCCCAAGGGAGGATAATTCCCTTCAGAGAGAAGTTCATGTCAGCTTTCCCTTCGGAGACATGGATGAATTTTAATTGGGTGCACCTGGGATTTCCCCCAGTCCCTCACCGAGTCTCTGCTGACTTCCAGCTCCAGCAGGGTCAGCTCTCCCCAGCTGTAGGGTTGTATTTGATCCTTTGAGAAAGTGTCAGTTGAGATTTCATAAATATATCTTGACAAAGAGTGCCTCCATCTCCATATTTACGGCTTTAACAAAGCCACATCAGAAGCACTAACGTAAAACACATCAGATACTGAAATGAAGAAAGGGAACAACTTATGCAACCCTTTATCTATTGAGGTTAGATAGCCCAAAAAAAAGTATGCAACTTCCAAAATGACAGAGAAACTTACTTAATACTTTTTTTTTTTTCCTCATTCTATACATATCCAGAAAGAGTTAAAAAATCTTCCTCAGTATCAGATTCTCCTGGGCATCCCATCCCACACTATCCCAATACCTTGGGTAACCTCTGTCCCACGCTCATCAATCAGATTCATCCTGGTTAGAGGTATTTGCACCTATGTCAGTGAATCCAATGCAACCAGAAGCTGTTCCTCTGCCACATATTTTGTATTCCATATTTGAAAACATGTATTGATTAGCTATGGTCCATAGACCTTCCCATGGAGCTTTTAGATTTTAAGGGAAAGTGACATTATTGTAACTATAAACTTGTAGGCTTGCCTTAGTTTATAACAAAAGCAAAGGACTGGTTTTCTTTGAAAGTAGTGCTAGTGAATGCATGGTTCTGGTTACCCCTCAAAAGGAAAAATTCTTCCAAAGTCTTTGATCCTTTATGGCAATAAAGTTTGATCTCATCTCTGTCCTTCAGACAGCCTTGCATCACTCCTCTAGTACATTAGTAACCTTCGCCACCCAGATCTTACTGAAACATCAATAATTATCTGCCATCTAGAAACCCAGTACCCCGCAGGAGGCTCGTGTCACTTCTGAGAGAGTGTCTGGGTGAGGAACGAAAGCACAATCATGTCTGACTGTTTGCCAAGAAGGCAGGGGAAAGCGGTTTTGCCAGCGAGGGCAGGGCACTCGGTGCAGTGATGCCGGAGGGTGGGAGCGGCAGGAGAGGGTGGGTACCTTGCCCTGAACTCAAGGTCAAGCTGAAGGCAAGATCACAATTAGTCCTTTTGCCATGTTTTTTTTTATTCTTTCCATTCGTAGTATTTTTTAAGAGAAAGATGACATCAGATGGGAAATGCTGAGCCACAGAGCAATGTCAGCTGCTACCTTAAAATATATACCTTAAAATATATTGCCCATATTCGCTGTCTCGGATCTGATGTCTTCCTCACTGACTAGCTGGAAAAGACGTTTGGGAAAAATTACCATGTTTGAAAGTTAGGGATGTCATCAAAAGAGTACAAGGGAAAAGAAGATGATGCGAGAAATGCAAATTTGACATGTACAGTATTGAAGCTCAACCTATACAAGGCTGCAGAAATGCTAAAACTTCATTATGGATGTCTAATTAATATTTGTTCTTCTTGATGTTAATAATATCTATCTTGGTGCTGGATGCTCATGATATCTCTCTGTCTAGCTTCATCAGATCTGTCTCTCATCAGATCTCTATTGAGACAGCCTTTGATAGAAACCCACTAAAGTTGTTCCATAACATGAAAGTCTGTGTCTCGGCAATATACGTTTTTAATTGGTCAGAGCTGTTGTTTATGCTGTACCAGACAGTTCCTTTACAATCTTCTGTTTACCATTTAATAGACTATCAGGAAGTAATTATCAGTTTTGTTTCACTTTTGTCAGATTGGCTGCAATATACTTTCATTAAGGATTCAAATAAGTTTTAAGTGTTGAATTGTGTATACTGTCTGGTGTTCAAGTGGTGAAAGCAGATCCTAATATAACCTGCAGAAGAGGAGTATCTGCTTGCTAAGGGTACCAGATAGCTTCATTGTTACGTGATAATTTATTTCTTTTCTTTTTTAAATGAACATAAAATAACTCGTATACTTAAGCATAGTGGTGCGTCATTAATTCTGTGTAGAGGCTGTAACTGCTGTTCCATTCAAATCTATAATTTAAGTGAGGCTTTGCACTGGTTCTGTGTGAACACAGGAGACATATACCATAATAGCTTGCAATAACTGCCCTGGTGGAGCCAGTTTGGAATCATCTGAGGGTAACATACTTGATGCTGCAACATTTCCTCCTACAGGCAGTCTGATTTCGATCTTACAGTTGCAACAGAGGCTATTAGCATGGCATCGCTGATTCATGGGGATATGAAGAATGAAAGCATTATATGCGGGAAGTCACATTTTGATCTCTTGGCCATAGTAGGGTGTTGGAATGGAGAGCGATCAAAACACATTGTAGCTGAGATGATGAGGCGTGATCAACACGGGCACATGGCGGGGGATGGATGCCAACAGGTTTCCCTGTTGCAAGGTGGGAAATTTAAATGTCTTGCCTTTGGGTTGGGCCGTCTGAACAGGAACATTTTTGGGAAGGGGGAAATTCCACCCTAACTGGTGAGTATAGTCCTTTTCTCCCCTTTGTTCACTTGGGAGGCACAGTTTAAGGTACGGCCCCTGTTCTCAGAGGAAGCCAAGGTGGTGATCTTGTTGCAGTTTCTGAATTTTAGGAGTAGCAGGAGAAGCAAAACGGAGGTCAGAGATGGGAACAATCATTGGATGGACTCAGTGGGGGACCTAAAGGATATAGTGTATTTGGTGACAGAATAAACCGCTTGGGCAGGAAAAAGGGAAGATGTTGCACCACTACCAGCCCGGTCAGAACAGGGCTCTCCTGACTCCTCCCGCAGTTCTCAGCTGTGATGAAGGGACGCGGGGCATCTCTGTTTGTCACAAAGGAAGGAGTCATTCAGGATAGACCACCCTGTGCCCTCGGGATTGACCACCCTGTGCCCTGGGGATTCCTCACACCAAGGTGAAGGCTGGAGGCTGTATGGACCTCAAGATATATAGGCTGAGAATTACTGAGGTAGTCCAGAAGTAAGGATGGGAAAATCAAGCAGAGCATGAGGAGTGATGCTGCCATTGAAGTTCCAGAGGCTGGGGGTTGTCAGCAGCCATGCCAGGCCAGCCCCCCTGTGGATCGCAGACCCAGACAGCTGGTGTGGCTTTCCTGAGGTTTGGTAGGTGAAAGAGAACTGTGGATGCTGAAGGCTGTCTTGGGCTGGACTTAGTGACACCACAATTCTGCTCTTTATCAACAAAATAACCTAAACTGACTCTAGAAAAGTAACTGGAATGGTGGGGGGAGTGAGCATAGATGCTTTAGATCTCTGATTGAGTGACACTTCCTTAACAACATTGGGGGGGGGGGGGAATTAGACCCCTTAAGTAGGATCTGAAGCTTCAAACTGTCTTTCTTTTTCCTGTCAGAGAAAAAAAAAATAATCCCTGCTTCTGCAGAAGAGATATTAGTGTCTCAGGCCCGTGGGGGCATGGCAGGCCAGGTACTTCTGTAAGGATTCTTGTGCTTTTAAGTGGCTCCAATTATTTTTGAACAACTAAGTAGAGTGCTCATTAAGCATTTCCCTTAAATGAAAATTTTGACCTACAAGGTCATGTTAATTAAGAAGCGCAGTAAGTCAGTGTGAAGAGGTTCTGTTAGCACAAACAGTGGGCCCAATCCTGCCTAACACTGTGCTCACAAATATTCCGGGCTTGTGTTCGTTCTTGCAATATTAAGAATTTGTGTGACAGGGTGATTGCACAAATAAAAATTGCTGCAGGTTAGTTCAATCCAACAGCAGCCCCATTCTCATTATGTGATCGTGAGCTGTATCTGCTTTTAGATAACCCTGACCAGAGTGCTCGGGCTTGCCGTGATCAGAAGCAGTGCCGGTTTGCTCCGTTGAGAAGAAAAGTTGACATACTGCAAGACTTTTACTTGCTTTCCAGAGTTTGTCATTTGGACTGGTATGGTGCAAGATCATTCGCAGTGATGAAATTTTACAGTTGAATCATCACATTTCAGCCACAGGTCCCATTAGCTGCAGGAGGCTCAAGCTGTCAGACACCCTCCGACTCCAATTAGTACAGCACAGCCCGGGCTGGGGCATGGATGTCTCCTCTGTGAACCAGTTTAGACATGCCGAGTCTCACGTGTTCTTGCAATACGTTTACGAGTTCTCACCTCCCATTGCACCTTCTCTTTCAAACTTTCTCAGCACAGCCCCACCATGTCCATGTGGGAAACCCATCCAGTGCTGGATGTGGGATACACAGGAATCCAGCGGAGGGAAAGGCTGATGAGATGCGCTGCAGCCAGAGGTTCATGGTCACACACAGCCCTGTGCTGCGATGGGTCGTCTTGTGTAACACCTTGTTGACCATCTACAGTTGCATCCCATTCCCTTTACGGAACACACCTCTCGTATGTCCAATACTTGTGTACCCATATGCCCCATTCTCTAACGTCAGGACCCTCAGCAATTCACAGGATTTGACACTTGGCATCCCAAACATTTGGACTTTGGGAAGATGAAGCGTGCATGCTGTTACCAGGATGACAAAAGCTTAAAATCGATAGCTGTCTCAGAGGGTATGTAAGATTGTTCCAGCTGACAGAGCTCTATGAGATGGAGCAATATCCTCTGAAATAAGGATTTGGCCCTAAAACTGCAGAAAACAAACTTTTAAATTTAGGTCTTACTTTTGTAAAGGAGTTAAAAGGTTCATTTTTAAAATGCCTGTTCACAACTGTGCACCCCACTGAAAACTACCACATCCTGAAGCATTCTTGCTCGTGCTTGTTTAGAAAACAGTTTTCTTTTACTGTTAATAAAACTTTATTAGTAGTGGAGGATTTATGGAGTTTTTAACAAGTTTATAACCTAAATTCTTTACTTTTTCCATTCAAACAAGAAGAGAGAGTTATTAATTAAAAACTACACATCAAAAAAGAAAAATGCAGAAATTAAAAAGAAATCCGGAATTTGAGTTAGCATGAACTTTTCCTCATGAAGTATTAAGATTTTAAGGTGGAATTTTGTGCCTCGTATTACAACATTCTACCTCTTACCATTGTTTCTAGGGGACATAGATGGCTACCTGCTTTTTTGTATTCAGTATTCAAGGGCTTATCTCAGCTGAGGTAAACTGTGACAGATCTGTTGAAGCCAGCAGAGCTTGGACAATATATACTAGCTAAGATCTGCCCCTTAGTATTCACCCCCATCTGCTGTGTGACTCAGTCGTACCAAAACTGCCAGGCACCTGCTTGCCTGATGTTTTTTTAATGAGTTGAACTCTTCGTGTCGGGTTTGTGTCTCTGCCAGGTTCCAGTTTAATCACATATAATTTTTAGTGTGAAGTTTCACCTTGGGCTTTGAACTTGTAGGCACAGAACAAAAAGTCCTGTTTCTAGAGGAACTTGCATAGTAATAAAAATAATAATAGCTAGAATACAAGGCAAGTATTTTAATTCACGGGTTATGACATTTAGCTTTTATGAACAGAAAGGAGGAATTATCCTCGCTAGACAGGAAATAATGAGCTTGACCCATATTCCGTAATAGCGTATGGAAATTAACTAAAGATTTGTGTAGCTAAGATAATGAGCACTTACATTTAAATTTATAGCCTGGCCTAATTGTGTAAAAGTTTGTGGGAAAAGATGTGTGTGTACACTAATAGATCAGTGGCTGTCTCTGGGGTTTCCACTCAAATCCTATAAAGCAGTTCAGTATGTAGTAAATCAAACTCAGAGGAGTTTGGAAAACGTTTGCCTCAAAGTAACCCAAGATGCACGAGACCTGCTTTTTCCCAAGAATCTGATGTTCTTTTTTAACTTTCAGATTAGAGTCACTATGTGATACGTGTTTTGCAGTACACCAAAATACGCTTCTTTAAGTAATAAAATGTATTTATTTATCAGGAAGTAAAACTGTCAGTAAGAAAAAAGGAAAAAAAAAAAAAGCTTTGACATCCTGGAACCGCTAATGTAAGCTTCTGAGCTGTTTCTGACACATGAATATGCACTCACAGTGGGATTTCTTAAATTCTTAGTTTGTCTTTAGGAGAAATTATTTTATTTTTTAAAATTCTGGTTTTGGAAAAGCATTGTAAAGGCAAAAATAAATGGACACAAACAACCTTGTTTTCTTAGTGTAAATGGAATTTTTTAGTTGTCGTAACTATAAAGTAGCTTTGGAAGAATTTGCGTGATACTATTAATATTATTTTTGTATTTTTGTTCTACCATTTGTCGGGGAATTTTATGTATTCTCCCAGTGATTAAGAAAATGTAATAGATTTTCAGTCTTTCAAGGGAAAGTTCCCATAGTGGTACATTAAAACATTTTAGTGAAATGTAATGTTAATAAAGAAACATTTTAGGACAGGAAGCAAAAAGAATATTGCTAATCTACTGAAATGGCGGGAGAAACTTGGGGTAACAGTTCGTTGTCCCTTTGCCAAGTTAGGAATTTCACTGGATAACCCGCATTCATTTTGTCATAAGAATGCAAGTAGCTGATCTCCACTGGTTGAAATTTTACGTATAAATTTTGTTTGAAGAAAAAGGTTCTGGAATAGCATTTCTGTAACTCACAGAGGACAGCCATCAGGGAAGAACTTCAACATGGTTATTTAAAAATTGAATACGCAACAAATACTTGGATATAGAACCCTTTAAACTGCATGTCCTGGTTTGTATGTAATTAATTCTAAAAACAAAGGGATGTTTTCCATTGCCATGTTGCTCTTAAAGACAAGCATTTGGGACAGCCTGACAAAAGCATATCAAATAAAGTCAGGCCCACAATTCTGTCTTTCCTTTTTTTTTTTTTTTCTCTGCATCCGCCATCCCTGCGTCCTGCCTTTTCTGTTTCCTTTCACATTTTGCTGTGACTAGTGGAGTGTTCCTGGTGAATATTCTTTTTGCAGCCTGGGCAAGGAAGAGGCCATCAGTGAAAGGCTGACATAGATAACCCACAACATGCGGCCAAATCACAGAGTTAAAACACACACACACACACACAGAGATATTTTCTCAGTGGTTATTTCTTGCAATAGAAATTACAGTGCTTTCATAGAAATCTTTTTTAAGTTGGTGGTCTTGCTTTGCAGAATGTTACGGTGTGAGCATAGGCACTCCTGTTGCTGATCAACACTAGCAATGTCAACAGCTTCAGAGAAAAGCACAGGAAACCCAGGAGTGGCAATTAAAGATTAATTTGAATTAGAGGAAGTTTCCTCTTAACCTTCATTAGCTTGTGATATAACCTCAATCTGAAGGACGTTTTTCCTTCAGTTATTATCACAGATATTCATTATACTTATAAATTGCTAAACCTGTTTTAAATCCTGTTAAGTCTCAGTGATACTCTGTGGTGGTGAGTTCCCCAGGTCTTATAAAAAGAATTTATTTCTGTCACTTTTAAATTTACTGCCTTTAAATTTCCTATTTAAATGGGCAGAAGGAAGATAACCATGTTCAATTTATTTTCTGTATATCCATTTGTAAAACAACCCCCATTTAAAGCAATTCCAATCTTTTCAACCTCCCTTTTTATAGAATTAATTTGCCTCTACCTTTTTATTTAACACTAATTAAATTCCCCAGTGTGACGCTGAGGATCAATGGCCTTGTCTACATCTGGCCTGCATTACAGATAGCCCTGGGCCACAGGCAGTCTTCCAAGCTATTCCTACACCCATTGCATTGTGTAGGCAGAAGTATTTGGCCCATTTAATCTCCTTCAGCCCACAAAAGTTGGAAGAGACAGCTACGAAAGCTTTTTCTGTCATCCACCTGCCAGCTGGGTTTTGCAGTGGATCTATCCCTCATTGATGGGCTTGGTGTTTCAGGGGCAGGAGTCCAAGAGTGGCTCCCAGTCCAGCTTCTCCAGATACTTCTAGAAATATTTCCAAAGCTCATAGGAGGAGTCAGTGATGGTGCTGATTGGAGAAAGGCTGGAAGAAGGCATCCGCGGCAGTGGTGCTTCCTCCAGGGTAACTGCACTTGGCGATAACTGATGAGCAGTAGCTTGATGTGCCACACAACAGCCAGCTGGCAGTGAGTGGTTCCCAGCAGAGCTTATTCCCAGATGAAATGTGATGGTGGATGACATGGGGCCACAGCATTTGGTATAGGATTTTCTTTGTCGTGATTTTTCCCAAACTTTACAAAGACATAAACAAGAACTGTTGCTATAAATTTCTAAGAACAAGTTAACCACTAATATTATTGGAGCAGCTCAAGGGAAACTGTCTCATTAGTACTAGTGAAACTGCTGTAACAACTGTGTACCTTTACACCCATTGCAACTGAAAAGTAAATATCCAATATCAAGAAGACAATTTTGTCTAGCTAACTGTACTGTGAAATCACCGTTTCAGCCTATACATATTTCTTCAGTACAGAAAAGAAGCTGGAATGGTAGTAAGCAATAAAATAATTAATGCCTGGGGATACCTATATAATAAATAGGCTAACTATATTTATATTGTTGGTTCCTTGGTACTACTTACCTGATAACCATGGTGCTGAATGAGATTAATTAACAGTATTTCTATTCAGAGGTCAGATCACCTTATGTGGATCTTAGGTAATAGAATCGGTAAAACCTTATTATTTAGCTGTTGGATTTAATTATCAGATGGAATCTCTAAAAAGTTATAATCCACCATCTGCTTTTGACTTCTGTTTACCTGATTCAACTACTCTGTAGTAGTGCAGTGTTTTAAATGGGTTTAAACCTGTTTAAAACCCAATTGCTAATTTTGATATACATATACAATTGATCTAGTTGTCCAGTTTCCTTTTCCGTCACTGCATATAAATGTACAGCTATTTCTTTCCTCTTCCAGCTTTCATGACTCTGTATTCTGATCCCTTCAGAGATGTGTGCTCCGTCTTCTGGGTACCTTAAAAACTGGTGTCCTTGCTCAGACTAACATTATTTCCATGTTGCTGTATATATTAATTAATTTACTATAGTATCTTTACACCAAGTAATCAAAAACAGAAACCACAATGTTAATCTCACTCTGGCATTCCATTTGAGCTTTTACAAGAAACAGGATTTTTATAAGAAGAATGGCTTTTCTGTGAGCATATACAGTGTGAAATGTATATTGGAAGAAATCTCGGGTATGAAGAAATTGCCATGTGATAATTGTCTTCCTGAAGCTTATTATACACCTGGAGACAGAGCAAAACTTTGACCTAGATAATATAATTCAACACATGAAATTCAACATGAACAAAGAAACCGTTAAAATAATGCTGTTAGGATGGCAGAAACATACTCCTGAAAATCCAAACACATTAAAACTCGGGTTTCTAGTGCAATTTTGGTTTTAGTCTTTGTTCCTAAACGAGAAGGGTTATTAAGAAGGAAGGTTATTACGGGAGTTTTCTGGCAGCCTGGTGACAGGCAGTAATTGTGACCAGCGCTGCCTATGATATAAGGCTCCCAAACCACTACAAAGCATCTTCGTGACAACTTGTCTTGCAGGTTGATGTCCTACCCAGGAAAGTTCTCCTGTTTGCCTGCAATACTGCCAGGAGAAACGCTTAGGTCTGGGCCTACATTTTAATCATCACAATTGCCACAGAATCATGGGCTAGTTGCTTTAAAATACAGTTGCCATTAGTTTGAGGGTGAATATGGCCCTGGTAGGGTGGACATATTTCTTTGTATGGCAGGTTTCCTGAACAGAGGTTCTCTTTTTCCATTGCTTGATCAGAGAGGGATGCCACAGGAATTGGCTAGATCTGTTCAGATCTACCTGACCCAGCTGTAAGCAGGAGGAACCATCCCTGCTTTCACTTATGTCATAGTTACCTTACCTCCACTACAGACTATCACGGTCTGAAACTCCCATTTTATTACTGATGATCTTCCGCATTGCAGTTTCTTTTTCCTATTTTTCCCTATGCCAATTTTTGTGGTTTTTTTTTTTTTTTTTTTTTGCAAGACCAATTATTTCTTCTTTCTCCCTGGATCCTAAATTGAAGTGAGTGGCACTTCGGACCCTAAGTACATTTGAGGAAATCCTTCTGATTTTAGTTTAAAGAGACAAACCAGGTAGATTTTTGTCTTCTAAAAAAATGTATTGTGAAGATGTTAGCATCAGATACCACAGCAGGATTTTCTTTCTTTTGTTCGCTTATTCTATGTTCTTTTACCAAAGAAGTTTAAAACTACTGAGTTTTAAGAGTTTAAAACTCTTTAAATAAGGTTGTTTTCCAGCATGGCTTTGCATAAAAAAATGACTGCTAAAACTGAAGTGCTGTTTCTAGCTGAAGTTATTTAAGATTTTAAAGATGGTAATGCTATGTTGCAACTTTAATACATTCTACAGTATGGTAGTACAGACTCAGTCGCCGCCTTACTAAGATTTCCTTTTTTCACTTGGGTTTGGTTTTCCATTTGTTTTAGAGCAGTTCTCTGCTAGCGTGGTATTTCTGCAAGGGAGAGGAAAAAATTATGTCAGTGTTAAAAAGGTAATACTATGAAAATACTGAATTATGAAATCAGGCCTCATACGTGTAAAGGTTCAAGAGTGAGACCTGCAAAGCACTGCATGCTTTTAGATCCACCAAATGAGGCGCATGTGTGTTTGGGTGCCTGCTCTGTTCAGGCTGCCGTCCGGCTGCTCCTCAGTCAGCTCTGCTTCTGGAGCTGGGAGACCAGCTTAATACACCACAACTGTGGTTTGAAAATGTTTATAATTTTCTCTGTATTTTACACGCTACACTAACAATTCAAGTGCCTGTACAGTTGCAGACACCCTTCAAGAGGTATTATAATAAATTCATGACAGTACTGTTTTCAGTATTTATTATGATACTGTTGTCATAGTTTCATTGGTCACCTGCCATTCTCCAAAATCTTCAGTCTTTTGGCTGCTGCTTCATTATGTCAGTCTGATTCTGAAAAGAAGCGAAATACCATATTTATACTATACTTTCAAAGCATCCACCAGGGATTGCTAGTTTTAAGCATTCTGGGCCTGTGCACCACGAATAAAATATTTTAATAGTTCAGGATTCCAGAAGGACTAAAATTTTTGCCGCAAAGGCATTGCTGTCTGTTGCATCATTCAGTGTTTTCAGATGTTGATGTGCAAGAGTTTATTAAACATGCTGGATACCTTTGTTCAAGTTTACAATTTTTATATCCAGCACATACACAACGTTTTTTATTTCTACCAAGCATTCTAGTATAGCTGCAGTAAATATGTAATAGTATCAATAAAAGATTTATATACAGGTCAGTGTTTCACTGTAAATGATAAAAACTGAATCATATTATATTTTACAGGGATTTTAGAATGTAGCGCAATTGCCGTAATAGGCTGGGGAAAGGATGAGGAATGGAAGTCAAAGAAATATGAACAAGTGTAAAGTTTGGTTGAAACATTTCCACAGTAATGATTTTATCTACAATTTTCTGCTTCAAATTAGGAGAATGAAAAATACAGATCAGAATTTGTCTTTTTGAACTATCTGTTTATAGACATTGAAAGTTTTCAGTTATTTTAATGACAGAATCAGCACAATATATGTCTTGCTGTTTGGAAGGTCTGTTATAAAGGGCATTATTGTGGTCATTTATGATTTTATCATTTGCTTTTAGTTTTCATTCGGACAAACAGATTCCAGTGTAATACTATTAGGCAATATGCAGTAGCTAGGTCTGAGAAAATAGTACCATATAGTCAGCAGATTTCTAATGATACTACACAAAATAATTGAACATCTAATTTAGAAGTTCCATTTTGCTGCTTGCACAATAGCTATAAGCAATAAATATTTTCTCATGAAATTAAATATGTCAAAAATACTTTTTAAAATATTGTGGTTCAGCACTTAGAAGCTCACACTTTCTGTGAGAATGTTTGTTTCTGACATTGTATTTCAGAGGTCAATTTTGAAATTTTGACATAGCATAAAAATGTACCTATTTTCCAAAATTTTACATGTAAAATTTCTATGCTGTGATTGGAAAAAATAGCTTTCAGGAACAGTGCAACAAATCACTAAATTGCCTTTCTCCATATATTTTAACTCAACCTTATCATTCATATAGATGTTCCTGACAGCTAACTCCTACACGGGGAACAGCAAAGAAAAAGCTGATGTGAACGTAGAAATGACACATATTATGTATACACCTGCTCCAATAAATCCTGAGTGTTTTATTGTAAGACACTAAATGTAAAATAAACATATCGTTAATCATGTCTATCGTAATCATCAGTCTTGATATGGGCAGAGGTCTACCCAGTTACAGGTTTAAGCACCAGGCCCTTGTACATGATTTTTTTCTTAATGCCTTTTATAGTTAATCCCTGCCATTTTGTACACAGTCAACCACTAAAAACATAGAGTACGTGTAATTTTTTAGCCTAGTGAGAAGGATGCTCCCCTTATAGGAAAATATATAAACTCCAGTTTCTACCCTGTTAGATAAATACTCGTAATAAGAGAAAAAACAAAAGCAAATGAAAATCTTTGCGTTTTGACCGAGCACACTGGTAACACTATCCTTCTGGAAAGTGGGAAATTTGCTTCAAATCTCCACTGAACGTGAAGGCCACATCTTGATGGGGAGCCCTTGCATTCTGCATTTGAATGAAACAAATATTATCCCTTATGAATCTCATCCAGAAAAAATATCAGCAGCTAAATCTATCCCGGATCTCAATCTCAATTTCTGAATAGTTATGGAGTGACCAATTTATGATCTTTAGGCAAATTTACTTTTGAGCCAGCTCCATTCAGAACAAATATTGTCAGGCTTAAATCCTGTCTTTTTCATATTTTGGCCCCTGGTTATGGATCTTGTGTTCTTATAGCATCATGCCAACTTTCAGTGACAGAATTAATTCCCTGATAAATTCTCAATTTACAATACTATTGTCCACATTATTAATTGTAATTAGCATTATCTGATCCATGTTTGGCTGAAACTCAAGGTTCTCAAGAGCTAATCCCAAAGCATATTGCTAAATCAAAAACCTGGGAAATAGGATGAATGGAAAAAAATGGAATTACAACTACTGCCTCTGAAACCCTGCCGAGAATCTTTTGCAAAATTATATTTTACAAAGCTGGGTTCTGACGTTGAGGGTGACTCTTTAAATGATGCTGACAGATAGTGTAGTCTGGTGGCTCACGGAGAGTCAGGAGTCCTGGACTCTGTCCCATGCATTGCAGATGACTTAGTGAGTGACTTTGAGAAATTTAATCTTTTTGCACTTCTATATCCCCATCTGCAAAAATAAGCATAATAGTATTTGCTTACTTTACTTGAGATTTTAAAACATTGGTGTATTCTGAAGAAAAGACATTATAAAGATCCTGCTTTTCCCATTAAATAAAATGAGAAAATTTTCCATTTTTCGCTTGAGCATGGCTACCCCCTATATGAGCAAAACATGTTATTAAAGGGAATGTTTTACGTGAATTTGAATAGGAGCAAAAGACGTGACTGCCATTTGTGCCTTTGAAAGTATCCATATCTTTTCATTATCAGTTCTTATGATAATCGTTGCTTCTGTAGGTAAAGCATCTATGCTTTTAGAAAACTAAGGAGCCAATGCATACAATTTTGCCAGCTCTAAATGTCATGAGTTCATTTCTGATGAATTTCAGTGCATGCAAATTTCCTTTCCATTGACTTTAATGTGAGTTGGCCCCGATCCAAGGGATTCAGTACAAGCTGTAGCTACCAATCTCAAAGCAACTTTAATGATGCCACCAGTAATAACAGCTCCACATTCAAAACCAGGTGCAGTTATTTTTTCAGATTTAATCAGTTAATCTGTTGGGTTTAATATCGTGAATCAAAAGCACAGTTTAGGCTAGCGTATCTAAATACTTCTTAACATAATGTTATTGTATTTTGTACGTATTTTGGAGTAATCTGTAAACAAATATCAGTAGCCATGTGGAAAAGATAAGCTAAGCACCGTACCCAGATTTAGCACTTCATATGGAAAATATTCTGCAAAGCTGTTGGAGAAATTAGTTATTCAACTACACATTTGAAAAACAAGTTTTGCTTTGAGCAAGTCATTTAAAGAACAAACATAAAATACCTCAGTAGTGAGGATGATGCTGTAGAGAACTATGATTTACCTGAAGTCAGCACATAAACTCTTGAATATAAGGATCCTTGCGATTCAATAAATGCTGAGTTGTAACTAGAGGCAAATTCAGCCTTAATTGAATAGAAACATATCTGCATGTCCTGGAAATCTCAAAAAAGAAAAAATGTTCAACAGTATGGCTCAGAAGCTAAAATGCCATCCATCCCATTTTTTATCATTTTCTCCATCTGCTTCCATTCCAACCTGCTGATAAGAATATAGAATTGTTTTCTGGTTTGCTGTTTGTAGTAGCTAAAGCTCTTTTCATTATATGTCTCAGATAAAAACTTTTACGACATCCTTCCTGTGTTTCTTTATTGTGTTTGCCTAGGAGTTTTCCAGAATAAATGATTTTTGATTACTGTGGGGTTTTAGCAAACAGTATGTTTTGTCCCTACTTGACCTGTTGCTACTATAGCTTTATGATTATTAATTTGTACTGTCACAGAACATAAAACACAGACTTTTTTTGTGGTTACCAAACAAATGAGTATTGGCTCATCACTGCCTAGAAGAATTTACAAAAAAAGAAATCTCTTGACAACTCCAATGCAGTGAACAGAATAAAATCATCTTTCAAAACATGTTGAGGGGATGCCTTACTGGCTCTTAAAGGTCTTATTCTGCAGCGGAAGTAGCAGGGTAAATTTCGTTTGTGTGCAGCTTTGTGCTGCCAAGGCTATGGCTAGACTGTTTCTGGGACCTCAGTTCTCTCGTTCACACCGGTGGTGTAGATGTGGCTGCTATTCTTGGGGCTTACTCACTACAGACTGGGGGCAGTATTTAGTCCCTTTTGTTCAGCGGCAGTTCTGCACGTACGCCTCAGCTCAGAGTGAGAAAAACCAGAGAACCTGAGTGGACCTGAGAAAGGAATTTAGATGAGAGAATTCAAATCAGCGATTTTGCTTGTCTTCATTTTACATTTTTACACTTAATTTTACATTTTACACTTAATTTGTTTTTTTACATTCGGCTCTTTTCTTATACGTCAGAACAGCTGTATTTCATGAGCTGGAACTGAAATAGGTCAATAAAATGTTACCTGCATGATTAGAGAGAACCTACTGGCTATGTGAGTGTGATTAGGAGTCTTATAGCTTAGATTTGAATGAGATGGCATGTACAATTAAGGACTAAGGGAATATTTTTATGAAACAGAAAACCAAATTTCTTTTAAATATGGAACAAATGTGAAGAAAAATTATTTAAATTAAAAAGATCTAGACGCTAAAAGCAGGCAGTCAACAACACGTAAGTGTTTTCAGAAGGTGTGTGCCTCCTGAGTAAGTTCTGCATTGAAACACATCTTGGAACCAGAATCAAAGGCTGAAGCTGAAATGGACAAAAGGAGGAATAAATATGAAGGCTAAATTTGTTACACCCATTACATTATATTATTTTTTCTTCATTTTATTTTTTTGTACATGTTGTATTTTCACCTGGGCTGGACACTATAAATGAACAGCAGGTGCTCTCTTTAACCTCTCTCTCTCCCTTCCCAGAAGAGGAGGGAGAGAAAATAAGAGAGAGACTTACGGGTTGAAAAGAAAACTAAAACTACTTTAATGAAATATTAATAATAAAATGAAAATAAAATAATAAGAAAATAATGAAATATATACAATATATACAAAACGAGTATTGAGCTCCCAGGGTGACAATCACGTCACTGGCAGGCACTGGGAAAGTCCCTCAGTGGCGGGTGGGAACTGGATTCTGAATCTGGATTCAGGAACGCACAGGTCAGGATTAAAGGCAGACGAACAGACAGAGCCCTCCTCAGACACTGGCCTTTGAAGAAAGACCCCGACCCCGTTGGTCCCTCAGCTTTTACGCTGAGCGTGATGCAGATGGGATGGAATACCTTGTTGGTCAGTTTTGGTTGATGTGTCCTGTCCGCTCTCCCCGGCAGGTGCGACCCCTTTACGCTCTTCCGCTTCCAACCCTCCAACGTGGCACACAACAAAGCTAGCTGACCTTGGTTGTTATAGCAATAAGTATAAGCAAAAGCCTCTCGGCATACCATTCCTTGGTATTCACTATAGACATCAGGCATTATCTGCTAGAAGCAGACACTGTCTGAAAAACATGTCATTAATTTGTCAGGGCAGTTAGTTAGAAGAGACTTAACTGAAAAGTTAAATTACTGAAAAAATTGGTTCTGTTTTACCTCAAACCAGTACAGTACACTTGCATTGTCTTTCTTGTGTCTGTTTCTCTGCAGTTCTTTAAGCATATATTTTTTCATACTTTTGGTAAATCATAATCCAAATATCTAGACTACTTAAGACCTTGTAGATGCTGTCAGTGTCTTCTGCCCTCAGAGAATCACAGAATGGTTGAGGCTGTAAGGGACCTCTGAACTCCACCATCTCACAGTCACTGCAGCCAAGTCTGCCTTTGACCTTCATATCCCCAACAAGTCCCTCCTTGTTGGTGAGTATGAAGTCCAGCAGACCACCTCTCCTCTTTGGCTCCACTGTCACTTGGGTGAGAAAGTTGTTGATGCACTCCAGGAGCCTCTGCTGTGTTGTCCCTCCAGCAGATATCGCAGTGGCTGAAGTACCCCATGAGGACCAGGGCCTGCAAATGTGAGGCTGCTCCTGTCTTTCTGTAGAGGGTCTTATCTACTTGTTCTTACTGGTCAGGCAAGCCATAGCAGAAACCGACTGTAGTGCCAGTCTTACCAGTCTTCTCTTTAATCCTCACCCATAAATTCTCAGTTGGCTCCTCATCCATCCCCAGGCAGACCTCCGTGTGTTCCAACTCACACAAAGGGCAACTCCACTCCTTGTCTTCCCAGCCTGTCCTTCCTGAGGAGCCTGTGAAGAGCTCTCCTCCCTTGACTAGAAAATTGGTTGTTGTCAATCCAGTCAGGTTTTGCACACTGCACACGAGATCAGTTCACAGACCTTCGGAATGATCTAACATCAATACTTTGATGGAAGAACGCCATATAAATGACTAGTAGATTATTTGTCTGCTTCAAAAAAGTAGTGACAATCACTCCTTTCTGAGCTGAGAAGCCCACCTACATCATCATCGAGCACCAGCAGTCCTGAGAAAAGCCTCTTTTTGAAAAATTTTGTGGAAATCACAACACTTCTTACGGTTTCTGAATCATTTCCAATGCTAATTCAGGGTGAATCAACCCAAATTATTAGAGATAGCATGTAAAGAATTTTTATTAAAAAAAGGTTTAAAAATCTTTCCATTTGTGGGAAGACGTATGAGAATGGAACTGAGTATCTGGAAAAAGGATCTCTTAACAGTGACTGAGAGAAAAGAGAGGGAGGGAGGGGAGCAGTAAAAGAAGAAAAGTAACTCAGCTGTAGAGAAACTGGAATTCCTAGGGACAAGTTGTCCACATTCCCACATCCCATAATCATTTATGTTACCAATTATCCTTATCACAGAATCATAGAATGGTTTGGGTTGGAAGGGACCTATAAAGTTCATCTAGTCCAATGCCCTTGTTGTGGACAGGGACGTTTTTTCACTAGATCAGGTTGCTCAAAGCCCTCCTTCCTTTCTGCTGAAGACTGCAATTCCATTGGAGTTTTTAGCATACACGTAATTATCCTTTCTTCTTCTGAAGATAAAAGGGAAACTGAAGAATACAGTAGATCTATATACTTCGGAAGCAGAACCTTGAATACAGGGACTTTTCATCCTTTTCATATTTCTTGCTCATTTTTAACATTCCATCCTTGTGTATATGTGAAGTGTTCAGTATTCAGCTGAAGGTTAAACTGGTAAAAGACACTCTTATTCCAGAATAATACCCGTGCATAGCTAGAACTATAGAAAAGCAAAGCACAGTCTACCTTAATCCCAGATTTCTTTCAAGTGGAAATAAATTCTGATGGGAAAAAGAAATGGGGTTGAAATGAGAAAATCTAGACTTTCATTAAAACACTAAATTAGGCAAGTCGCATATTTCATATTGACAAAAAATGGGCATTTTGACAGACCAGCATATATAACACTACAATTTGAGGCTCTGAGGACCACTAATATGTGGGCCAGGATTTTTTGATATATCAGACATAAAAAGCTTACATTTTCTTGAGCTATTCAAAGTATAACTCCTGGAAGATTTAATTGTAAGAAAAATGTACTTGGAGCTACTGGTCAAAGATAACATCAAGATCTCTGATAGTAAAAAGAACTAGTGAGAGAATCTGTAAAAATAGTAATAATGGGAAGAAAGAATGAAAAAAGAAGAGGAACCTTGAAGGAAAAAAAGGTGAGGGGGGATTTAAAACTGTTACCTTGCATATCTTTTAATTCTTTAGTAGATATTTTTTTAGGGAACATTTATCTTTGCAGCCTTTTTATATGATAGTGATGGGGTGTTAATGTACTATAATTTGCTTCAGTACTGGAACATATGGCAACACTGTCTGGTTTTGTTATTTTGATCATTTTCATCTCGCATCAACTGCATGCAAATGGAGTTTCAAGGTATTTTCTTCGGCAAATGTGAAAAATAGTCTGTACGTGTTGTCAGTCCACTGTATGATTGGGAATGGACAACACAAAGGAGACTGTCCTAATTGAAAATTACACTTTGTTGTTTTCAAAGTCTGCTTATGCATTTTTGTTTCATTTCTGTTTTTCATTTTATTAGGTTATATCTCTTTGAAAGGGAACACAGAATCATAGAATGAAAAGCTGAAAGTAGAATCTTCAGCAGAGATTCCTATTTTCAGCTTCTAGATAACACAAAGATTATCATAAATATCCTTTTAGATTTTTTTTTTTTTTTAAGTGATACAGAGGTAAAAACTGATCTAGGGAAAATATTAAGGGCCTGTGTGTGCTATCCGTAATAGATGAAGGTCTTATTTTGGTGGAGAGGGAAGAAAGCTATCCATTTTATTCTGTTCTTTTTTCTGTCTTCCAAATGTTTTCTAATGTTTTCTTCTACTTAATCTGATTTGCATTAGATGTGAGTCTAAATCAAAAACATACATTTTAGATAGATTAAAAATTGAATTTCATATTGATATTTGGCATCGCATGACCATTCGTATTGCAGTAGTTGCATGAATTTTCCCTTTCTTTAATCCAGTATTTTATTCTTACAAGATTGAGTGCTGATGTCCTTGATTTTTGTTTTTTATTGTATTTTTTCTTTTATATTGTCACAGTCTTTAATTATCCTTAGCAACATAAATGTTTATCAATTTATCAAAAATTAAACAGATAAGTGCGCAAGCCTATTTATGAGGCAAGAGCAATAGGTTTTCTTAAGGATTTATCTCTTCCTGGCCATTAGAGTAGCTAAAATAAGACAGACAAAATCCTCTGTTAAGAGTTCTTGTTTTCTAAGATAAGACAGTGGATAGTGAACAATTGCCATGAGTAAACCCTACTCCTTCCCGTGAGGTAGTGAAACTGGTGCACGTTCTTTGGGAGAGAAGGAAGCTGTGCTGTGGGCTGCCTGTGCAGAGCTGAATCCCAGCAGGGCATGTACAAAGACCACCCAGGGCCAGAAAGTCATGGCAAGTGGCAGCTGTAAATTCCTGTGTCCGTGCGCAGAAGTGTTTCTGCTGTGGCTACTTCCTCATGATATGCATCTGTGTTTCCTTCGTCCTTTTGCCCCGCTTCATGTTCCTTCTCTTTCATTACTGGAGAATTATCCATGTTATCTCAGGTTTGCCTAGTGGTATGAATGAAAGGCTTCGGCTTATTAGCGTAACCTTGACTTGCAGAAAACCTAACAATACCTGTACCAAAGTCATATGCTCTGCATCACAATTTGAGCCCTTTGTTGAGAGCTTCTCCTCAAGAGAGACAAGTGTGATTACACAGAAAAGCACAGTCTTCTATATAACTACAGCAAAATTCCAGTCTTTTAATGATTTTTTAAAATATTTTCTGTTGGAACAAAAATAAATAAACCTTTCTATTAATGGTTAAAAGAAAGATCCCCAAAAGAGACGGCAAAACTTTCATAAGAATAACAGCTAAAGAGAACAGAGCAGGAACATGAGCAGGGCTGAATATAAGTCCCATCATGCAAGGATAGCTGGAGCTGGGAAATGGTGTTAATTCTTGTCTGGTTGCAGTGAATCACTTTTGCTACAGCAAAGAAGGTGTTGCTGCCGGTCATTTTTAGGTCAGAACACCCTCCAGACTCCAGATTTTTCTTGTGTGAACAGACAGTATTGAGAATTGATTAAGAATTTTTCAAGATTACCGGGACTTTGATACTGATACAATATTCAATATTCTTCATTACTTGCATTGGCTATTTCAATACGTTTTTCCGCTCGCTCTGTCGTAACTAACTGTGGATGAGGAGGCTGGTGATGGATTGCTGTGAATAGCTGGTGTCTCGGTTCACTTTATTAAATTATTTCAGAACCTTGGTAACATCTGAATGGCAGAAGTCTGACCTGCAAATCAAGCCGGGGGCAGAGTTTAGCTCAGAGGTACTATCTGACCCCAATTGCTTTTAACAGCCCTGTTCTGAAAGGACACGAGAATGACCTTGATGCTTGTAGCATTGTAGTTGCTCATGAGCTCCCCATTTTTTTGAGGTAAGCGGATAGTGTCATACTTATCATAAGAACACAGGGTACTGGAAATCTGAGCATATAATGATTACATGTTGTGAACTTCAGGCTCTTTAGGACACTCCTGGTACAGCTCTTACTTATCCTGTTTAGAGTTGTGGTCCTGTAAGAACTGAGTGGCATTAATTACCTGTATTGAAGGGAGACAACAAAATGCAAATATTCTTAGGAGAATCTCAGACTGACATCTAAATGACTTTCAATTTTATAAAAACCTTGTCACGCTAAGCACTCACTAGTGAGTTACATGTTCGTATCACAGAGTTTTTTGTGTTTTAAAGGAGCAGCCAGCTCACGATCTTAAAACCAGTCCCCCTTCTCTTTTAGAATTGATACAGATATCCGGGCTCAGCTTCTGCAAACTCAGCCATTGTAAACACATTCTCCCTTCTTTAGGCTGCATGGTACACATTGCATAAGCACTTGTTCCTCTTTTACCTGGCGGGAAATACCATTGCCTTCCATCACTTCTAGGAGACTGAGAGGTATCCTGTTTGTTACTGACTCAAACGATTTCCAAAAAAAAAAAAGGAGAAAGGAAGCTAAAAATGAAAAAAGAGAAAAAAGGAGGAAGTGTAACTGGCAAAAGAGAAGAGATTGACAAATAAAGGACGAGAGAAGTAAGATATGGAGGGAAATGAGCAATTTCAGGGCCAGTCCCAGCAAGACTCACCCAGCCATTGTGCCAGTCGTAGCAACGTATTGTCCTCCCCTCGCTGTCACACTGACGCTTTCTCTCACTCAGATCCACCCGTCTTTTGTACCCTCCTTGTCCCTTTGCCCTTTCTCATCATCTACTCATTTTACAATGGCAGAAGGAAAAAAAGAGGTCAAAGCGGAAAAGAGAGAGTTGCAAAACGACACCACTTTCGCTCCTTCGACTTAAATTCCTTTACTGTTAAACAGCACAGATTTTCCTGCAGCACCAGCTGCATTGTGTAATTAGGACTGCAACTGCAAAGTGGAAAACTAATACATTTTTATCATTTCACTGTGTAGTAAAAGGCTGGCAGAGGCTGCCTCTGCCACAGGTGTTGCAAGTGCTCAGAGCCAACCATTTTACAAACACGGCAGTTGCACAACTGGCTTTGTCAGTGGAGCAGGGAAAAATATGCACCTAAAATGCATGTAGCATTCAATTCTCCGCATTTGTAAGACTTTTTTATAAAAGATGGGAGGCTTTTTTTTTCCCATGATACAGAAATAATCTTTTTCTGTGAGAACAGACCAGTGAACCAGATGTGAACCAAGCCTGTGAAATGCAAGCACCTAATTACATACCAAAGAAGAAAATAGACACTAGTTTAAATCCATAAATCCTGACTGCAGCTCAGAGGCAAACTTAGGAACTGAGCACACTGTAGGCATATAACATTTTCCTCAAAATAATTAAAGTCCACCAAGGAAAAACTTAACTACTTGTAGATCAGTGCACACAGTGAGTATGTCATAAATTGCAAACAAACTTAATTTATCCCGTTCTTCTGCACCTGAAAGTTATGGATGATAATCCCAACATTACATTTTACAGCAGTACAAAGCAAGCATTACAGTTACAATGTGAGGAGCGCCTATCGAGAGAGACGTAAAATCAAGTCCCTTCCAGCTCTGCCTGACTTTAAGATAATAATTACAGTCTCTGAGCCTGTCCAGCAAAAAAGTCCCAATAAAATTCTCATCCTCTGAGTTCGGCCTGCAGATGGCCAGTAGAGATTATTAAGTTTTATGAAGACTACAAATGAATAAAAAGAACTATAACTAGCCACTAAAAGTTGTTCTGTTCTGTGCTTATTTGCTCTTCCCTGGTTATATTACAACTATGCTTAGTTACAGACAATGACAACAAAATCAATCTTAAAAAATATGCTGCCACAGCCTAATTTCTCCATTTCTCCTGCCTGCAATTTCTCCAGTTTATTTGTCTGAAATCCTCAGACTCCTCTCTATTGATTTAGGGACAGTTTTGGTTGAAGAGTAGTTTTTATGGTTTATTTTAGGCCCTCATACATGTATTTTTTGAAGTGACTGAGGCCCTAGTCAGTAAAGTCATGCAGCTGCCCTTCTTCCTAAGCCTTACGAACAGGGTGTGCTGATGCTCAGGTGACCCAGCTCTCGGTCTGAATTGTTCTCATGGGCCAGAAGGAGAAATCCTCAAAAAATTTCAACCAAGTATCCCTAGGTCAGTCCGTAAAAGGTGTGCCTTTGTATGCCTATATCTGATTACTTCTAAGCTGGCTTACAGAGGAATTAGAAAGGTGTAAAACAGACTCAGGGAGAGCTGGGCTGAAATGAGATACTGCCGTGAGATGTCTGTTCAATCTTCGTGTTTGGTGTTTCTGCAGGGTCCCCATAGGGTCTATTCTGTCTTTCTAACTTTGTCTAGTCTAACTTTGTGGTAGACTATACATCTTTTGGGATAAGTTGTAGGTGAAGCAGTTTGGAGGGTCTTTTTTCTTTTTTAACAATTTTTAGGGACCTTGCCATTTAAGGAGCTAAAGCAACTGGAGAACAGTAAAGAGCAGAAATTAAAAGACTAACAGAATAAGAGGGGATGAAAGTTAAGATTTGTTTATTATGCCACAGAGTTGGTACCACTTCAGTTTGGAGACCTACCTTCAACCATTAAGTACAAACACAATTAAAAGTAATTAATTTAATTTAAATAATTAATTAATATAATACCTGTGCAGGAATCAAAACTGTACCAGATGGTACAAAGCAAGGGCATACACTGAGGAAAAAGTTACTTTCTGTTGGAATAACTCAAGTAGATGAGTTGCTGGATCCAAAATTATGCATTAGCAGTATTGTGAAAGTCAGATACCTCATTTCTCTGGGTTGATGCTTACGATAAAGGTATCCGTATGACTGAGGGACCAGAAAGTCCCCTGACTTGTGCAAATAGGCTCTTGCTGCACAGGAATGAAAAAAGTGAGCAGACACTCTCTTCTTCCATTCACTCTTGTAGATATGCTTTTTGTGAGGTAGCCACAGCAGTCTTTTGGTTGTCTTTATAATCTTATTCCCCTCTGAATTTCTGGGAATGGGAAAGACTCAGCTTTATATGCAGCAGCAGAGGTACTCCTGCCCAGCAGAATTCAGGGGGGGCTGCGTCACCGGTGGGGGCTGGAAGGATGGAATGTCAAAAAGGAGGCAGGGGGAGGAACAAATTCTTTTGGTATGAAACTGCTGGGTTTAGGGAGAATTAGGAATAAACTACAGCTTGTCTTTGAAGGAGATTTGAGTTTTCTTGGGAGAAGTAAGAGGCTTTTTTCTTTGGGAAAAGAACCTGAAGAGGTTTGAAGATGCTTAAGGATAAACAAGACACATAAAGAACCACAGCCTGCCCTTTGTTTTTCTCCATCCCTCTCTCCCATCTCCATCCTATCGCTCTAACACAGTACTCTCTTAGCCCCCTCTCTAGTGTTTGGGTTACTACTCTATTCACCCTTAGGAAGGTTTTACACTGAGAAGAAAGAGAGGAGGAAAAAATGGAGTGGAAAATATGTGTCTTGCCACTCTTCATGACATTGCAGAGCATAAAAATAAAAGATAATGACTACAAAGGTGAGAGTACTGTTTTGCCTTCTTTTTTTCTCCTTCTTCCTGTAACATGTTAGTTACATGACAACGTTACTGAACATGAAAACATGAAGAAAACATGGGTAGATCTTTACTGTCTTATTAGTATCCCATACAGTTAAAACTCATGAAGGAAGAGCGACTTAGAAACCTGGTTATTTTGTCATTGTCACAAATCAGTGTATTAATTGGACACTACTTTTGCAAAACGCCCTTACGACTGCAAACAAAATGTGTCTGGTAGATTAACAAAGGACCATACACCTGTTTCTCATGCACAGTTTCTTTCTGATGCTGTCACACAGCCATACTGAGAGAGAGTTTTGGCAGATGGCATTACAATTCAAATAAAGAAAAATAAGCTTCTGAATTCATACATATTTCCTTGTCATTCAAATGCCAAGGGATTTTTTAACATAATGTTTAAAGCACGGAGTGACTCAATTTGAGTGTCCTCATAAATATAACTAATGCACAATGATGAATAAGTTATGACAAGAAGTTTCAGAAAGCAGTTACATGCAACTAAAGCAGATTTTTATCTATTGTGCAACAAAGCAAAAGTAATAAAAGATGGGACTTTTAAAGTTCTCACCCTAGACAAGTCAATGAAGCCACTGAGGAGACAAAACCAGATTCTAAGCTAATTTCACTAGTATAAATCAAGAGTTGTTGCCTCAGCAGCTGCTGTATTAACCTGAATTTTCCATGGTGCAATGTAATCTCCCTCATCAATCGTATTGATTTATCTACTTTATCAAATACTATTTAAACGACTAATGTATCTGCATTACATATACCCAGCTACTGTTCAGAACTGTGAAAACATATTATTGAAAAGCATTGTAGTCATGGAAACAGATCACCTAGGAAGTATGTTGAGGATGATTCTTCTAACCAGCTGCATACAACTTCATTGACAACTTAGAAATAAAATATAGAAATGTAAGATGTCTTGTACCTGATCAGAACATTAGTTTATTTAATCTGCCCTGAGACTTCCATCGAAGGCCAGTGCGTGATGCTTCTGAGGTAGTTGCAGCTCATGACAAATAAGTGATGTACCTATGCAATTTTACAGTCTGGGCAGGATAGCTTTTTATTCGTGGACCACCCACAGATAATCAGTTCATTGTAAGCATACAAAGCAGTTCTTGGCTTTTTTTGTTTTGTTTTGTTTTTTTCATTATCACTATAGATGCTACATTTTCCAAGCTCTTTTTACAGTATGTCTATCCATTTGCCTCACTGGCCTGTCACATAAAATCAAGTAATTGCTATTTGGTGTAATAACATGGCAGAAAAACAAAAAAAACAGAAAGCATTATGCTGTGTGCTTTATTTTGAAACATTGACTTGAGACTCTCAAGGCCCAGTGAGACAAATGAAGTCATAAAACAAATGTTTCTGATGTTGATTGAAATTTTAATTAAACTTTAGTGTTGTTATTTTGAAAATAAGTCAGAAACAAGGTAAAATAACCTTTTTGACCAAGAAAGATGCTTAGGGGAGATGAAGAAAAGGGGTTGTCCTCTGTGCGGAGGAACAATGTGGTTGTATGAAGCTCTCCCATGGGATGGATGGCTGATGGAGAGTTTGTAGGTCAAGGTCAGGGGAGAGGCTGGTGGGGGAGACTTGGTGGTGGGTTGTTATTACAGACCCCCTGGTCAGCGTGAGGAAATGGATGGAGCCTTCTTTAAACAACTCAAGGAAGTCTCTGATCGCAGATTCTGGTGTTCATGGGGAACTTTATCCTCCCTGACATCTTCTAGATGGGTGGCAAGGCAGGAGACAAGCAGGCAACAAGATTTCTGGTGGTTTTGGGGGATAACTTCTCAATATAAGTACCAGATGTGCCCACCATGAAGGGTGATGCACAGCTGGACCTCATATGAACTAACAGCAAGAACTAATGGGAGATGTGATAATCAATGGCAGCTGTGAAACAGTGAAGTTCAAGATGCTGTGGCAGAGGAGCTCAGGACGCTGGCAGGTGACAGGCCCTGGCAATGTCCCTGACAAAATAATGAAATGAAACCTCTGCCACATTTCTGGGCACCCAAAGGAGAGGGTGATGACTGGGAACAGCCAGTGTGGATTTACCCAGTGCAAATCATGCCTCACCAACCTGATTGCTATGCTAATATGGCTGGATTTGTGGATGAAGCAAAAGTGGTGGATGTCATTTACCTTGACTTTTGCAAGACTTTTTGCACTGTCTCCCACAATATTTGTGTATGGCACTTAGGGCATTAAAAATCTGGAGGGATGGAGAATGCACAGGTAAGTCAGTGGTTGGGTGGTGAGGCTTAGAGGGTAGTGGTTAATGGGCCATACTATACCTAAATGCCTGTGCAAGAGGAGTATTGCAAGGGTTTATAACAGAGTCTGTCCTGTTTTGCCATCTTTACGTAAAGTCTGAAGGGGGCAATGAAATCAACTTTGCAGGCGCTCCCGGGGGGACCAGTCAACATGATGAAGGGCAGGGCTGCCATTGAGGGACCTAGCCAGGCTGGAGGAACGGGTCAGCTGAAACCTAGTGAAATTCAACAAAGACAAATCCAAGTCCTGTACCTGGGCAGGAAGAAAATCTTGCAACAGTACAGATTGGGAACTGACTTGTTAGACCACATTGGTAATACTGCATCTAGTTTTGGGACCCCCAATACAAGATAAACTGGATTGATACACAGGACCAAGTTCAGAGGGTCACCAACGATGGTCAGGGGCCGGAGCACTTACCCTCTGAGGAGGAGAGGCTGAGAATAATCCTGTTTCCTCTTTAGTAAGGTTTGGCACTGAAAGGAGCATTAAAATGTGTTATTTGGGTTTCTTAGAGAATAATAGGCTTTTTTTCCTTTGTTGTACCACAGGTTAAGAGGTGAGCAGCTAGCTAAAGTATGTTGAAGCTTATATACGAATTTGAGATACTAGTAACAGAATACCTAGCTGCCTCCCATGAGGTCTAGCCTGCACTATTAGTAGCTACATACTTTTATGGGGCTTTTTAGGTCAGTAGCCAAACTGCAGGGTTTAGGTTATATAATAACAGTAAATTCAGTAAGTCCATAAATTCACAGGGTATGTTGTTAAACATTTAACAGCAAAGGAAATAATATAAATAAATGAAGAGACTGAAAAGCCAATGGAAGAAAAGCCTAACTTCACGAGTTCAGGCAGTTATTAGGTAGAAAACACTGGTTTGTAAGAAGGTTGAATTGATACAGTCAGTAATGAGGTACAAGCACTGAAAGATTTGAACATCCAAAAGATCAAAAAGAATGTTTCTTTTCAGTCTGTTTTCTTCAAAGTCTAAAGAATATAGCATAAAAAAAGCTGTGTTAATAAAATCAGTTTCAAAGGCAGAATCTTCCACATTGGAGCTGTACGTGGCGTGCAGCAAATCTGCTGAACTTCAGGAATACAAATTGATAATGCAGCGTGCACTTGATGTACTTGGGGCTCCTTTTCTGCTGGTAAAACGAGCGCGCGGGTGACAGTCCCTTTAATGTGCATGTCTGAACTTTGAACCAGCTGGCAGTGCCATCGCGGCTCCTCGCCGTGCCTGTGAGTAACCGCTGGGGCATCTGCTGAGCTTCTCCGGCAGGTTCACATTCTGCACCAAGATTCACCCTGAAGTGACTTCACTCCTTGCAGTGCCCCCACTAGCTAGGTTAAAGCTAGGAGCTGTGAGGATAAGAGTTTCAGGGACTCTGTTCAGATGTATCCTTTGTTATATTAAAACCGAGATAACGTGTAATTAACACAGAATTCACAAATTATCCCAAACTATTCTTGGAAGATAAGGCACATTGCTGTTTAATTATTCCATGGAAGCCTGGTTCCGTATCCAGTCTCCTGGGCAAGAACTTGTAGCTAAAAAATGAGGGTTTTTTCAGCAGTTCCTAGTGGTCTCTCTTTCCCCAGCAAAACTCTAGTCACTTTAGTGGGAATTGTGAGATCAACAAAGAGCTGATTTAAGCTTCTGTCTCCCCCAAAATTCTGTAATACAAACCAAGTACCGAGCACAAATAACACAAGACTAAGGACAGAGAAGAAGACAAAAGGATAGCAAGATTTGATGAAAACAATTTAAAGTTTTAATAATAAATATGTTTCAGTGAGTCTTTCTGTTTTCCTTAAGTCTATTACTTCAAAACACATGGAAAACAGGATTTTGTAGTTTGGAATCTTTTAACAGAAACTCTAAGCTTTCTCTTGAAAAGGTCCATGGAGAGTACTCCAAACAGCTTCAGCTATTGCCCACGGAACAGTTGAGAACTGAGTTCTTTATTAAGGCTTTATTGAGGAAACCATCTCAGGCACTGCCTATGATAACCTAACTAAATTCTCAACATGTACGGTATTTTTTAGCGTAATTTCTTTTTAGTTGCTTTTTTTTTTCATTTTTATTTGAATTAATAGTTAAAAAAGCCCTTTTTGAACTCCTTTTTGGTAGTTAAAACTCAGTAATTCAGTTGGTACTTTTTCACTGTAGTAATGCAAATCTTGATTAGATATTACACAATTCCACATGTCAGAGGGATCAAGAACACCTAATGTTAAAAATATCCCTACTGTTGGCAATATTTCACTTGGTAACAAAGCTGGGGGAAAATATTGAATCGATAGTAATATTTAGTAATCTACTAAATGATCTATTAAGGATGTAGCATGTCACAATAAGCTGCACTGAACGAAGAAGATGCATTTATCACATGTGAATGTTACCTCGACATTTGTTTCCATTGTGCGAGAAGAAATTATGCATACTGTCATTTTCTTCATGATAATAAATTGCACGTGAATGGTTTGTGATTACAGACAGAACATAAACAGTCATGACTGTGAAATTTGCTGGTATGACAACGGCAGCTGGAGAACACGAGTTTAATTGAAATTGAGCTTACATGGCTTGGCTTGGAGTTGGTACATTCCCTAAGTTTTCCAGGTCTTCCATGATAGGAAGAATAATTTGGTTTTGCTATGGAGGTGGGGTTGTCCATCCTGCCTTTGTTGTTATTTTCACTGAGACAGTAAGCAATTCAACTTACATTCTCCTGCAGCTTTTGATTTGTACACTAGCATAGAGGACTCCATGTTAGCAACTGCATTTTCCAGCTTAGGCAGTGACATATGAAACACAGCTAAGTGGAGGAACCTGTTGAGGTAGTAGAAATGATTTTACCATCGCATATACCTGTTGAATTTTTTGTTGTTTTCTGGGGCTCCCACATGGTACGCAGATGGGTGACCTAGCAGAATTCACACAGGTATGTGGATAGTAGGTTAAATACTGATTTTCAGTGAGCAATATTATCCTCTCTTTCCTTATGGCAACCTCTAACAGAAGGTTTCAGGAGCAGCAGCACAACTACTATACCTGTTTCATGTATCAGCTGGGCAATGTGGACATGCACTAACAAAAGCATTAAAACGAGACATAGAATCATTTAGATGGGAAGAGATCTTTAAGATCATCGAGTTCAACCGTTCACCTAGCATTGCCAAACCCACCACTAAACCATGTCCCTCAGCACCACATCTAGACGTCTTTTAAATACCTCCAGGGATGGCGATTCCACCGCTTCCCTGGGCAGCCTGTTCCAACGCTTGATAACCCTTTTGGTGAAGAAATTTTTCTAATATCCACCCTAAACTCCCCTGGCGCAACTTCAGGCTATTTCATCCTGTCCCACCGCTTGTTACTTGGGAGAAGAGACCGACCCCCACCCCACTACGACCTCCTTTCAGAGGGAGCAGCACAGCAGACCACGAGCAGCATCTGCTCCCTGCTAATCTGTGCGCTGTGCCTTAGGGTATTGCAGGCAAAGTTTTTTGTGTAAGCTATGTGGGGAGGAACACTGATTTAGACTTACAGATAAATATTTGCAAAGACTGTATCTCTTAAAGAAACTGGAAGAGTATGCAATTGCGTTGGACTGGGGAGCTGCACGGTATTTTGTAACTTTTAACCCAGTTCTTTTGATACCCTCTGTAGTAGGTACTGACTTGAAAAGGCAAAACTGAATTTGAAACAGGAAGAAAGAAATGAGAAGAGAAAAAGCAAGGGATAAACCAAACACAGGCTGCTGAGTGGAAAGATACAATATTTTTCTGAAAAGTCTCATATATAGGTTAGAAAAGGATTCCTGACCTGTGCCTGGGTGTTAACAAGGCAGGTGATCCAAACTCATGCTGACTTCCACAGCTTCCACATCCTTACTGACAGCATTTTCAATAACAGCAGGCATTATATTTTCTTTTTCTCTCTCATACTATATTCTTTTGTACTATACAAATATTTTGATTGCAGCCGATTCAAGAAATATGCTCTCATCTTTCTTTCTAGCCTGTCAGTAGGGTAGTGACACAATGCTGGCTGTTGTTCTGAAACCTTGAGAGGCTTTTATAACTCTCTTTAACACAGTTAGTACTCTACAAACTTCAGAAAAATTAATCTTTTGGTTTGGTAATATGTCTTTACATCTTGGTACATTGAGATCCAAAATGTACTCCTTCCTCCATCCCCAGAGAAGGTTAAGTGGCACCATCAAAAATCATGTTGAAACACAACAGCTTTCAGAAGGCAGAATAAGAGCATCTGGACCATTAGCATAAGCAGGCTGTGATGAGAAGGCGCTACCACTGATTGTTAGAGTGACCTGCTGGAATTCATATTAGTCTTTCTTTTTTCCATCTTTGTTTCCTTCTTTCTTTCTTTCTTTGAAAATACAAGGGCTTTTCTTACCATTGGGCATTTAACTTTTAGAAATGCAGCTCCTTCTGTATTTAAAAACTTACCCAGATGCATGCTGAGAAAAGTGTCTTGGTATCAGCTGTACCTTTTTGATCTTTTTTTTTTTTTATGACTGCTGCAGTGTTAAATAGATGCTGCTTCTTTGGTAAGGAATAAAGCATGAAATGTGAAAACTGGAGCATATATACATAATATACAGCACCCTTCCATCCACTCATGGTATCAGCACTGCCAAATGCAGCACAATTACTGGTTTTTAAACCATGATTATACAAATGTTCCTGAACAGTCCTCCACTGGGGATGATAGGAGGAGATCTGTGGGAATGCAATATTAAATATTGAAGACTGAAAATAAAGGAATTTTTTCCTTCTGTACAGAGAAATCCTCCTGGACAATGGAATTGAAAGACATGGATGATAGAAGTGTTGAACTCATGAAAATGGAGGCTTCATATATAGCATAGTAACCATGACATGTTGGTTGCAGAAATTATACATGAACCAGCATGCTAATGCTCCTAAATGAATATCAGAAATTGTTTTAATTTATAGCTCCCTTCTCAGTTCAAATTATGGAGGCCAACAGTTATCTGCTTCACAACTGTTTTGTAAGAATTCTCTTTTATAAATGTTTACTGTTCACTCTCATCCCTAATGATCATCACTGGGCACAGCAAAAGGAAAAAGAGAATATGTAATGCCCTCACCACTAATTTGGCAAATGCTTAGCTTCCTATTTTATGAAGCACTAAAGTATTTCTGTCCTGTAATCTTTCATTTCAATAGTGAAAAATGGAATAGATGCCGCTTTTTAATGCAATGAAAAATAATCACAGGGCTCCTGAAAGCAAATGTAGCAGAAGATTCTTCTAACAGAAGCTCTGTAGTAAACTACACTCCACCAACCTTATCTGCCATACTTTGGCGGGTGCAGGGACCTTAGGGTTTGTGCTGTAGCAATTCCATTTTACTGGTCAACAAGGAATTTTAATTAAACATAGCTTACAGGCTGCATCTCAAACGGAAAAATTAAATTAGAGAATAGCCTTACGTGGAGTTTATATCTATTATGGTACACAAAGGTAATTTTTTATTTCCTTTCTTCTGAACCCATGACTATTTTATGATGTTAGATAATCAGTGGCTGAATCCATGCATTTAAAAATGCGTTCTCCATAATATGTCCAATTCATTAAATTTTTACAGACTTTTACAGTAGAAAATTGGATTTGCCATTTGCCTTCTCAATAGTTGTGCCAGTTCATAAATACAGTTATGTATCATTACTTTAGGAAAAAATAGGCCAATAGGTTAATAGTAAATCCTCAAATTATTTCAGATTTTCACAAATATGTAAAATGAAATATGTCCTCTGCATCACTACACTTTAAAGTGTATATATTTAGAGAAAGATACCTACTTTTAAGTTTGGGCAAAACATCTACTTTTTATTTTTAATTGCATAGTTGGAAAAAACTCCATCTACTAATACACTTTGGCAAAGGGACCTATGCGCACATCTGTCTCTGTGTGTGTATGTGTGCGCGTGTGTGTTTGTGTGTATTTTTAAGTATGTGCAGATTTTGCCTGCACCTGCCTCACTTTTCTCTAAAGGACTGTAATTTTACATGGCCAGATATGAAAGCAACATTAAGTTAATTAGGGGAAGAAAACCTTGCAAGGTTACATGAAAATAAAATGTACCTATAGCTTTTAAATGAATACTTTCTTCTGTGTCATAGGGTTATAGGAAATCTTTGCCTTATTTATCACGCATGTGTTGGGAACGAAGTTTACTGTAGGAACGGTACAGGATTTGTGCGTCGGCTGGTTTCTTTTTGAATATTTAGGGATTACATTCCACAGTCTTGTCCCACAGGACTTTGTGGGAGCCATTTTAGGATCAATCTCCTACAGGTTTTACTGAAGTTCTGTGCAGGTCTGGAAAGAGCAACAGCAGGGCTTTCTAATGCTTGGTGACTTACCGGTGAGCCAGTGATGTGCCCTTGCAACAAAGCAGGCCAACAGCCTCCTGGGCTGTATCTGGCAGAGCATTGCCACATGGGAGATCAAGGGAGATGATCCTTCCCCTCTACTCAGCGCCGGTGAGACACAGCTGGAGTTCTGGGTCCAGTTCTGGGCTCCCCAGTACAAGAGAGACATGGACATACTGGAGAGAGTCCAGTATGACATGTTGAAGGGACTGGGGCATCTCTCCTATAAGGAAAGGCTCAGAGAGCTGGGACTGTTTGTCCTGGAGAAGAGAAGGCTCAGAGGGATTTTATCCATCTAGATAAATACCTGAAGGAAGGTGCAAGGAAGACAGAACCAGGCTCTTTTCAGCGGTGTCCAGTGACAATACAGGAGGTAAAGGGTACAAACTGAAATTCTGCTTAAACAAAATGGTACTTCTTTACTCTGTGTGTGATCAAACACTTAAAGAAGTTGCCCAGAGAGATTGTGGGGTCTCCATCCTTGGAGATATTCAAAAGCCAATTGGAGATGGTCCTGAGCAACCTGGTCTAGGTGACCCTGCTTTGGGCAGAGGGGCTGGGCTAGGCAATCTCCAGACGTCCCTTCCAACCTCAACCGTTCTGTGATTCTGTGGCCTGCTTAAATACTTTATGCTGCATTTATTCATATGAAGTCACAATATAGCCCTGACAAAAGCAGGTCAGGGTGCAGACCTGTGAAGATTTCAAAGCTAACAATGTTCTAAGAATAATAGGAAAAAATAAGTACCTACATTAAAGAAGTCCTTGAGCTTTTATTTACAAATTTGTGGGGTTCCTCATCTGCTAGTCTTGGGCAGAGCATTCCTGAATGTTTTGGGTATTAACAATTAAATGTCTTCTCTATTTCTGCAAAACGTAATTATTTTTAAGTTCAGAAGATGCTATAATATTTTATTTTGGTTTGTGCTTCTGTGTACTGCTATATACTTTGATGTCCCTGATATATAACTAAGCTTTGGCACAGGATGCCTTTGGAGGCTGTGGAATTACCACCACAGTAAGACAAATGGTACAAACTTCCGAGGGATATTTAGGTGTACTTACATGGGAGAAGGCAAACTCTTTTTGTTCCATCAAGGCCAACTTTTCCAGGATTCCTAGCAAAGAAAAAAGCTCAGAAAGCAAAGAAGTTTTTTTGTGTGTTGGGAAAACCAGATGCCCTCACTTTGTCCGGCGGTGATGCTATACAAGATGTGCTACAGTTGATGGCTGGCACAGCTTTTGGAACAATGAAGTAGTTCAACTAAAATGTGTTATTCTAGAGACTGAGATCTGGTTTTGCATGCCAATTTTCAAGTTACTACTACTTGTGTCTGCCATCGTATGTGTTAAAGATTCAACATTTGCTTTGGTCACTATCTAATTTCACTATCAAGTTATTTCCCTCAGTGCCCAGAGAAGATCCACAGTTTTGTTACTAGAAATCTTAATGTTCTGTACTGCATTTACTGAGAGAGATAACTCTTTGTTTTTCAGAGCTTCCATATGGCTGGGAGAAAATTGATGATCCCATTTATGGCACTTATTATGTTGAGTAAGTTCCCAAGTTCAATATTAAGTTGCTGTTAATATGTCATAACCTAATGCCAGTATCCTCTGCAGTGCTTAGCCTGGCAAGGCATGGGTACGATTACTTGACATGTTAAACTGAAGGTATACCAGGAATTCTCAGTCATTAATACAGCTAATGTGTCCAAATATATTCAGTGTGTCTCAAATCAGTGACTCGGGCATTCAGTCACTCTCTTTCTCCAGGGTCTGATTTCATGGTATCATTCCAGATGATATTCATACAAAGGTCATATTCATTAAAGAAATATTATATTTTCTATGTACGGTTTGGATATCCAGTGAGGTAAAGATCTTGTTAATCAATGAAAAGAGCAAAGCATAATCATTTTAGCTCAGTTAAGATCCTTTTCTGGGTAATCCTTCCTTGCTGCAAATCAGATGTTTATACTGTTTGTACCAGAAGACAGGTTATTTACACGCTGCATATGAAATTTTAGGGATGTTGTGTTTTATTCTGTACTTAAAAGTGCAGCTGAAAATAAGAGAATATAGTTTTCTATTTTCACAGCACAATCCTTCCTTTCATTATTTTCAGATTTTAGTTGTCATAAAACAAGAAAAAAAGATTCTTACTCCTCTGTGCAAAGGGCAACAGAAAGCTTTTGTTTGAAGTACTAGGTAGAACCTGTTCTGGCCAGTTCCTGCATAAAATAAGTAAATCAGAAAGATGGTTTTCTCTGCTTTGTAGCTTAACCCAGTGAATAAGACTTAACGCAAAGGGAACCTAGATCGATACCTGTTCGGGGTGGTCCGTTCTCCCTCTGCTCTCTGCACACGGTATACGGCAGAGGAGGGAGAAAGCCACTCCCCGTCACTGTGCAGACAGCACTTTGAAGGACTGAGAAAGATCTATCTATTAGCTCCTTTTACTGAAGAAGAGAGATCTGTAGAGAAGATGGCCCCTGACCTACAATCTCAACTTCAAATCCTGGCACTCAAGCAGTAAATTTATTCTAGTTGTTCCATACAAAGTAGAAAATTTTAGTTTGTGCACGACATCGTTGCCTTCGCCTCTTGAATCCACACCAACGCTTGGACTGCAGGATCCCTCTGGACAGATACTGGGGCTGCAGCTTTTCCAGACCTCAGGATACGCTACTATTAGCATGCACAGGGCAGAGCTGGACAGAGAGCTCAAAAAAACTCTGATTTATGGAGGGTTAAAAGATTAAGATTCCCTTTTCTTTACTGCTGTAACAGCAGCAGCTTGTGGATGCCCTTGCACCTTCCCTAGCCCTCCTACAAAGGAAACAAACAAACGAAAACGGTGTTTGGCCGCTGCCCTGCTGACTCCTTCTGTCCCATTGTCCAAATGCAGGAGCACCTGCTCTGCTTCTTTGTCCCCGGCTTGTTCCCTGCCCGCAGGTGAGAGAGCCGCAGCCCCCCCTGCTCTGCTGCTCAGCCCAAATCCGCTTAGTCAGTCCAGATTCAAGCAAAATGATAAGTAAGTTTTTGAAGGCCCCACGTAAACGCCATTAAATTACCCTCTCTCTTTACGCCTGCGTTCTTTTATGATGTCCCCAAGTAGCTAGGAGCTGGAGTTCTCCTGTCTCTTTGTACTTAACCCCCCCTTGAAGATTTCTGCAGGTGCAATTATGCAGCTGCTGGGTGTAAGTCTTCTGCCCCAGTGGTTTTTAGTGTATTTCGACGAGTAACAGGTGGTGTGCAATATCTGTGCCTCAGTCTCTTACTGAGACCCCGCTTTGTTGTCAGCGCAGCCCAAGGCGTTCTGGCACCGGTGAGGCTCACACTTCACCGCAGAGTCAGACAAGGAGAAGTATTAATCTCCATTTCATGTCCGTCCACAGGTAAACAGACGCAAGGCACCAGGCCCAGATGTTATTGTGCAATTACCTACTTTAGGGCTGTTAGTGCCAAATTTATTAATCCTACCACAGATAAGATTTGTGGAAAGATATATCAAATCTACTGCAGGCGCAGAGGTTTTTAGAAGTGGAATGGCTGTTCACAGGATGGCGTTAAAACTGCAGCAGTGCTAAATTCATAAGGAATTTTATAGTCAGTAAAATGTAGCTGTACTTTAATTTGCTGCCTGAGCTCAATAAGTTTGAAACAAAGATTGCTTTCCATTTTTCATGCTAAGAAGTGGCAGTCACACCTTTTTTATTACCAGCATTCAACAGATGAGTTCATTTTTAACTAGATAAAATCAGCTTACATTAAACTCTCTTAATTATATCATAAAAGTGGTTAAATCATGAAAAGTTAGGTTAGGAACTTTCACACCTTCAAGCCCAGTCCAACTTTACATGCAGGTCTTTAAAACCATCAGTGACAGAAGGGCTTGTACTCTGCTTGCTGAAATATTTGTATCCCATGGGAAGTTTGTAAGGATGAGCAATGAGGCAGACGGACTCAGGTTCACCTTACAAGGGCCAGCCGTGCTCAGCTCCAGTGTTCTGAAACCAGTGGAAAAGCTAAAAAAGAAACAAAGAAAAACCTCAAAGGTCTTGCTCGCAAAGTTAATAAAGACTAATCACAAGGTATTTGGAAATTCTGTTAAAAAATAAGGTCCCCAGTATAACGTCCTCTTTTAATTATGCATGAGTGTAGGTGTGAGGCATTATTAAAAGTTTTCGTTTGCCTTGTTATGCAGGTCCAGGCTTCATTTGTAAGGTGCAGACATTTGAGATAAATGCTAAGTGTTTGCTGTAGGTGGGTTAACTTTCATGCAATTTCTCTTAATTTATAAACTAAGAACTAGCAGGACTTAGCTGTGCAGGGCTCTGGAGAGAGTGTGGTTATTTGAGTGTGCAGTGTCTTTCAGCATTCTAATTGCCGAAAGATTATTTCCCCCTTTAAGGATGATTAACGACAACACAGAGCTCAATTGCCAGACATGGTCTCCGCTATAGAACAGCTAAATTGGCCATACAGGTATTTATTAGGGAAAAGTATACCTCCTTAACTTACAATTTATGACAACACTCTGTTCATACTCAAATAGAAAAACTTATTTCAGGTCTTTTTGTCATTACGAAAGATCAGTAACTGAAAAATGTGAATGTAAAGAGGACTTAGGCACTAACAAGTTATACATCAGAATGTCCATCTTTTAAGGCATTCTAATCCTTGGAATTACCTTGGTGGGTTATAGGCAACAATTTAAAAAGCTAAAGCCACAAACCACCATAAAACCACATACATTAAAGTAGCTAAGAAAAGGAGATAGGTTTAACTCCCGCTGATGCACATGCTTAGGTGTGCTCCCATTTTGGCAGGGCTCCGTATCTTGGCCACCAACTAAAATCTGCGTGCTAGGCATTACTGCCCATAAACCTCCTGAGAATGCGTTTCAGTTGTCTTAAGCACATCTAACATGAAACACCACCACAAAAACAACTTCGCCTGGCCACATTCACTGACGAGATGGCAGAACGGTGCCTATGTCATAAAGGATGGCTGGTGGTGATAGCACCTACTCATAACACAAGAGACACTATTTCAACGGCACAGCTAAATGCAGCCTGAAACCAAAACCAAATCCTACCTCTGAGGGGTTGTCCCACTGCAGCCTAGCACCAACCACACCTTCTTCTCTGCAGAGGAAAATTCAGGGCTCCTGGGACCAGCGAGCAAACAAAAGGCAGCATCATTCTTCTGTACAGTCCCAATGGCAGTAGGAGAAATTAGTTGGATTCTCATCTTTGTATTAGGCTTTTATGTTTAATATGCATGGTATAAAAGAAAGAAAGAAAAGTGAAGATAGAAATGCTCACTGAATTAGATACTGTGAGCAATGAGAAGTACATTTTTGAATCACATCCAAAATCTATTTTAACCACAAAAGCACTTATTTGTAACCATCTCTAAAACTCACATTTGGCTTGTCTTGTTAAGGCCTAGGTTAGTAATACCTATTTTGAATGCAGTAGAGGTAGACAGATGAAAGGCTAGAATGTCCTTTCAAGGGAACTACTTAGCTTAATAACTTCTTTCTCAGGTAAACTCATCAGTAGCAATTTTTCTGATTTAGCCATGAAGCTGTATAGCACTTAAAATTGCCTGAAAGGGAGGTGTTTCATGTCTCATCAGTCTAGGGGCATAAATCCAGTGTTACTGACTGATAAAAACGACTGATTATCAGTATAATTTTCTTTTCTTTGACTCCTCTTGGACACAATATTTAATGCAGTTGTTTGAATTTGGTGGAATTCTCACGTTGTGCTTTGGAGACTGCACACTACCATAAAACAATCAAAATATGGGAATAAATTCGAGCTAAAAATTATTAAGATTGCACAAACATCTTGGTGCAAGTACCTCTGCTAGTCTTCCTGTCTGATCTGCTAGGACAAAAAAGTCATTTTCAAGATAGCCATTACTGAAGACATTTCTGTGTAAATGGACTAAACCACAATGTAAACTTTACCTAGAAACTGCAGAGAGACAGTCGATAACAGATTCTAGCTGTGATATCAGTACCCCAGGAACTGATGTTCCTTGAGCCATGGACGCATCCTGCATTAGCTAAAATTCCATCTTTTTTTTATATCACAGAACCAGCTGTAAGTTCTAACTTAGATCTGCAGGAGGCCTCCTGCAGCACTGAGATGCGCCCTGTAACTACGGCATAACACTAAGCATGGTGCAGGGTCCTAAATGCAGATCTGTAGGGTGGTCTTGGATATCCATTACATCTGTGTAATACGGCACAAAAGCTATAGGAAGGAAGACCAGGGCAGGGTACTTTAGAGCCTCTAAAATAAGACATGATCCCTGTGTTGAAGCAATTAACTCAACCCAATGTGTAGCAACCCTGTTTTTAACCTTATCAAATGCTAACATAAAACAAGCTAGATATTTTACCCCATATACGCTATTGGAAGCCGTTTCATAATTTCACACTTCTGCTTGTGAGAAGCCTACAGATTTCAAGTCTGAAATCCTGACATCTTTAATACATTCTAATATTTACTTCCAAATGTATTCCTAGAATGCAATTATATATCAGAATTAATTCTGCTTGAATAAAAAGCTAAATCTCCTTTGGTTTTCTATCATAGAAGACTCTCTCATTCACTGGTCTTCCTGTAAAACCTTTTCTATGGCTTCATTTTATTTGGTCATGGGTGATCAGAACTTTATGCAGTATTTCACGTGGTGTTTCATCACTGCCTTGTGTAATGCCAAAAGTAGTATTTCCTTCACGGTATTGAAACACCTCACATGATAGTTGGTAGCACGAAAATTACCTTTTTCATGCTTATGTTAGTAGTTCATATTTACCCTAGAAACATGTGATGCACGTAAGTCTTATCTTCATTTTTAAATGGTGAAGTTTCTCTCCCTTCCATCATACATTTCTAGGTTTGCAATAGATGAAGGTGCTGAAGACCCTGACAATTACAGCATAGTCTAACTAGGAAGTGAAAGCCTAGGAAAGGAAAGCCTGCAATCTTAAACGGCCTGTCTGAAGAAGGAAAGAAATGACAGGCACTTTCTCTGTCTGCAGCACAGATTAAAATTTACAAGAAAACTATTAATCAAAATTTCAGAGTACAAGAGTGAGTTAGCAGGCACTTGAATGAGTTATAGCCGTGTTAACAAAGTAGCAGCTCCAGGATTTATCACATTTGCTTCTTCTCATTAAATCAAATGTTCTTTTACGTGACTGGAAGTCTTCTCATTGCATTAGCTCTGGCCACTAAATCCTGATTTTCCAAGTGTTTTGCACTCCCGTAGGACTTGCGGCCTTCCCTCTATCTCGCTTCTTAATGGCAATTCCACTTACTTTCTTTGAAATAGTGGTAGGATCTGAATCCCAGGGGACCTGAAAAGTACTTAATGTGGCATAAAAGCTCATTTCAATATAAATTGAAGGTATTCAACCCTTTTTAAGCTCTCAGAGTTTCAAAAGTTCCCAGGTCACCTCTCCAAGTGCTTAAAGCCCATGATCAGGATTGGAGTTTCAGAAGAACTCAATATATACAAAGCTCAGTGAGGACAAATAAGGAGTGACATGATTGAAACCCTGCCCTTCTGGACATATGTAGATATTTCCCCTGAACAATGTTTGCAGCGCAAACTTAGTTGTGATCCGATCGTGATCCTGTCTTGCGGAGTTGTTCAGTGCAGCCTACTAATTTCTTTTGCCTTCTTCAGAAAACATGTGAAACATATCACAGGACAGGATTGTAGGATTACTCATCGATTGATAAAATGTATACTTTCAATAAACCTTGATGAGAGTATGTAGTTAAGACGGTAGGTAGTTCTAAACACAATGCAGAACATTAGTGGTACAATGACGTGTACTTACTGACCTGTTGTAGGAAATGCAAAACATCAAGAAAAAAATGTGCCCATTAACTTTTCTTGTATTTCAAATATTCATCTAGGTAGTTCTAATCTACCATCTGACGCAGTTTCTGCAACATCCCGTTTTTCTGAGCAGCTGAGCAGATGTATACCACAGAACTAAAAAGAAATCATCTTTGCTTTATTTCCTATGTTAGGTTTATTTCTAAGCTGCAATCGCAAAAGCACTCTGTGTTCCAGGCTTTACCTTTTCTGTAAGTGATTAAGTAATTTCACTTACACCTAATCGATAATCATGCACAAAACTGGTTCAGATCCTTTGAACCATGCACAGGACGATGCTTGTACGAAAGACATGAGAAACGGTTGTTGTAGCATGCTTCCGCGGTACTGCTATTTAATATGTAGTCCCAGAGATCAAAACCATTTCTCTGTAGCAGAGTTCAGCATATTGAAACGATAGGACACTTCTCAGTGCTGTTCATTATGCAATGCGCTGGATTGTGCATTTCTCATCCCCAGCAAAATTGTACGGAGTATAAGGGACATGCTCAGGCCCATTGGGGTTTCATTACAGTTTCGCTATCTAACCACACACACCTAAGTCACATACAGCATCCTACTGTGAAAATGATCATTTTCCCCAACTGAACCCAATTTTTAATCGAAAACAAATTTTTTCCAGCCACATAAATAGAAGAACACAATTTGAAAACCCTGTCCTAGAAGCAAAAAGGAAGCTACAGCAGCATAACATGCCCAACGCAGAACTTGGAACAAAGCCTATGCAGGCCCAAGGTTTCCGAGGTACAGTACCATGTCAGCTATCCTAGTTAAGATGAAAGATCCTGCTCTCCTGTTTATGCGACAATGGTTTTGTCATAGTCTGATTAAAACAATAGTGTTGCCAAATCTCACAATGTTACCACCTATCTCCTAGCATTTTTCTTCCCTAAATGTGCGAGCTCCCAGAGTTGCAGGACTTACGAGCTGCCTAAAATACTCCGACAATCAGAGGTTTAGCAAAAAGACAGGAAAGTTGACACTAGTGTTTCCTAAAGACTGAGAAACAGAAAGCACAATAAGAGCCCCAAAGTAATTTTCTAAATAAAATCATAAATTCTATTCTTGGGAATGTACGACTCTCTCTTGAGCACGCGAGGTTGGCAACACTGAAATAATTAATTGTACTTTCTCTAAATTACCATTAATTGATGTTTGGTATGTTTCTAAGCTAGCTCATCTAGCAAGCATCAATTAAGTTAAAAGCCTCAAGCACTGTGTTATAGGAGTTTACAAGAACACAGCCTCTTGGTAACGTAAAAATTAATGTGCTTAAAATGAGCTGTATAAGCAGCAAACTGTATTGGTAGAGACGAATAAACTTTAACTTATAGCCAGAGAATGAGGCTTCTTCTCCTTTGTAACAGTAGAAAGCTCCTCATCAACCTTACCTAGACCCAAACTCGCCCACCCGCGCCCCGCTCCCAAGAGGTCCCGCAGCGTGAATGACCTGTCCCAGTGCCAGCGCGACCCCGCCGGGACGCGCAGGCTGCACGGTACGTCCCCCGCTGCCGCCCAGCCCAGCCCCACCGCTGCGGCCGTAGACACAGCAGCTGAAGTCACCACCTTTGCACCTTCCTCGCACCCTTCCTCACCAGGCGCCGCACGGGGGAGAGGCACCGGGAGCCCCCCACCGCCCCCACCGCACACCCGGGCGCGCGGAGAGGGGACGCGGAGGTTGCACAGCCGTTAGGTGTGTCACTTGTTGGATGCCAAAACCCCACGTGTTTGTGGAGAGAAAAGCTCACCTAATATTTAGCACTGCTTGTTAACAAATGGAATAAGATATTCAGGGCATATTTTCCTTATTGCGGGTGGGAGGGGAATTATGGAGAATGTATTGCTTTGTAGACAAAGCTGAATTTATAGGTTAGGAAAGAGGTTTTAAAATTACCTCACAGATCATTTTTATTGTTGCAATTATTTTAGCTACACAATACCCACTTCTAAATGTATTTCTAATATGAAAGAATATTTATAACTCCCCACTTATGGCTGATCTGCCATAGATAAGAAATAGGTTATAAGCTTTGCATTAATACAAGAACTCACAAATATTTTTTTCCTGGAATGCCTGCACTCTTTATTTCCTTGGTTTTCATACACTGTCACCCACTGTCAGCCAATATTGTTATCTGCTGTCCCCGCTGTGTTGTGACTAGATCAGAACTTTTGTCTTTCTTGTTTGTGTTGACTGATGTAGAAAAACCACTCTTCACCCGCGATGCATCACAGCTGAAGGGGACTTTCCTCAGCACAACTCTTAAGAAAAGCAACATGGGTTTTGGATTTACCATCATTGGTGGGGATGAGCCGGATGAGTTTCTCCAGGTGAAGAGTGTAATTCCTGATGGGCCTGCAGCACAAGATGGGAAAATGGAAACAGGTAATTCAGATGGTTCCTCTGTTCTTTTATATGAGGAGTAGAATGAGACATAGATTTTGAGACTCACTCTCTCTGTGAATGCATATATTTTTCCATATTACTTTCTGTGTTAATGTGTAATCCGTCTGCTCTGTAAGGTAAACTTCTCGGATAAAACTTTCTTGTAATTTTTTCTTTCTAGTAATGCCAAGTAGCTTATTTTTTTCCCATTTCATAATATTTTAAGGGAGAAAAGATCTCTGCTTTCTCCTACTTAAAAATGGGATGGGATATTCTTTGGTTTATGGGCTGTTTACTCAAGGGGAGTCTGTGCATGGAAAAAAAAAGAGACACACAGAGAAAGCACAGTGCAAATTTATTTCTTTAGAAAGGATGGTTTTGCAAAATAATCAAAGTCGAGTTTCATCCAACATTGTTCTCATTAGACCCATCAAAACAAGAGTTTTCAGTGTGGCATATGGACACGTAGGCATCTGTGGCCTACTAATAAAGAATCTGTGAAAACTAACTAAATAAAAGAAACATCCTCTGAAGAGATTTAAACCTGCTTTTAAGATCTGGACCACCACTGGAAATATTTTCGTGTCCACAGATTGATAAAGATTGCAAACCACTCTCTTAGTTTGGAGGGCCACATCAGGTCTATATATGGATGAAACATTTTTGAAGGAAGATGAACTCAGTTTCCAAACCAGCTATCATCTCCTGTAGGAGAAGACAATGAAACAATAACAGAATAATTTCGGTTGGCAGGGACTTCTGGTCACCAACCTCCTGCTCAAAGCAGGGCTAACTTCGTGGTTGGATCAGATTACTCAGGGCTTCATCCATGGGACTTTAGAAAATTTTATAGGATGGAGCTCCCACAGCCTCTGTGGGCTCCTGTCCCGATACTTAACCACTCTCACGGTGAAGATTTTTGTTCTTTAGATCCAATTGAGATTTCCACTGGTGCAATTGATTACCAGTGTCTGTAGTCCTGTGTTCGTGCAGCTCTGTCGCTGTGCGCCATCTCTCCCCAGCAGTCCTTGTTCCTCAGATAATAGTCAGGCTGCACATTGGTACTGGGATATGTGCATAATCTTTCCTTCTGTTTCTCACCAAGGCTTTACAGAAGAAATTCTAGTTTGGGATTTATATTGTCTCTGCAGAAAACCAAGTTCATGGTGGCCAGAGTCACTGTGAAGATAAGAGAATTTCCTAGCCTGTGACAGGTCATTGTGGATGGACGACAGCAGCGGAGCAGGATCCGTTTAGTGTGTTACAGTATAGGAGGCAGACACGTAAACACACAGGCACCAAGAATGTGGGTGGAATAGTCCCAAGTGATTCTTCTGGAAATTTCCTCTCATCCTTCTTTTGTTGTAGGAAAGAAATTATCTGGACTACCGTGTGTCAGAATAAATCACCCTGAACTCTAGTTTATTCTGTAGGACTCTCCAGGACTTTGCAAGTAGGAAGTGTGAAGGTTGTGAAAAACATTATTTTTAAAACACCGCAATTTGCTTCAAGTCTTATATTACAGCTGGCATGATGTTTCTGATGCCAAATAGATAAACAGATAATTTATATAACAAAGTAAAACCTAAGAAAGAACTAGGATATAGATTGTTTGCATTGGTTTTATAAAAGAAATTTAGTCTAACAGCTTTTTAATTCTCAATTCTTTTTGCCATTTTAACTTAATGCAATTTGGCTCCCAAAGGCAAAATTAAATTAGCTGATTAAGTGAACAAAGGATACAACAGACTTCCTGAAGTTCAGGAGATTTTAGTGACATGAACTTCATTTTTCCTAATATTTTCATATCACCTTATACACTGCACGAGAGATTTTCCTTGCTCGTCATGGTTTAGCATCGTCAGGTCCAGCGCTCAAATACAGCTACATGCTGATCCATCTGAAGGGTGGGCTGGTTATTGGTGAACTTCACATGGGGTTCTCTTCTCTGGAAAAGAGAGGATCCTTGCAACACACTTAAATTTTGATGTTGAAATTGAATATGGGTGTCATAATACTATTGATGGTGATTATTCTAGTCACAGATTGTGATGGAAATATATAGGAAAAATTTGCTTTAAAATACATAGGAATAACATTGATTTTTTTTCATGTAATTAATTCAACTATATTAAGAATGCAAGACAGAAATGTACATTCAAATATATAATCACTCTATAATTATGTGAGCCCAATATGTGCAAAATTACTTCTCTGAATAAATTCTGGCCTCAGATGTCTTCATTTTTGAGAAGAGTGACAAGAGTTCTGATGTAAATTGGAGAATCTCAGGCTAATGATTGTGGCATCTAACATGGTTTCTATGAACATTTGAAGCGATTTCTAAATATTATAATGGTAAAATGAAAAAAGATATTTAAGGTCAGAATATTTATAGAAGTACTGTTCAGCAATATGCTTCTATTTCCTGATATCCAATCCTTTTCACACTTCCTGAAGCAGGATTTGTCTCCCTATTCAGCCATTTTACAGTCTAAACTGGAGATATGAAAGTCTCCCGGGTGCCATCAGTAGCACTTTGTTCATAAAGCTGTTAAAATCTTATGTTTTAAAACTGTTTGAAAATACATATATACCTTTTGTTTGTTAGGTAGGCATCATTGGATGATGAATAGAGCTTTTAAAATAGATTTTATTTATTCTTTTGACATGAACTGTGTGGTGGTGTGCAATTTATGTGCACTGCAGCTATGATCATAGTCAAAGCAGGCTTTGATAAATGATCAAAATATCATACTGTGGCCGTAGGGCATCATAGTAGGAAGCTTGAGGACAGTGGCACTATGATCTGTGAAGCAACATGGGTGTAAGGGATAACCACAGGTGCCGGTAATACACCTCTGGAGCCTTTCCCTTGCAAGGCTGATGCTTTTTTTTTTGGCCAAGTGGTAAACAAAATCCTAGTGGTTTAGACCTGCATCAGATATGGGGAAAAAAGGAAGAAGAGGCACCATCTCCATCTTAGCTGATCTTGGCCACAGGCTGAAACCACCAGTGCTGTCCTTTATCCTAATTGTTAAAGAAACAAGCTCATAGAAAACTAATATTGTAACTTCGATTTACTTCACCTAAAATCTAATTTAGGGGCCAGATGCAAATGCTATTCAAAAACAAAGGTGAATCTGTGTAAGATGTTATTGCCACACTTTTAACGTGATCACAACACAGTGATTTCACCTGCAGGTTTCAAAATGAAACAGTTTTGGATTTTACCCCTTGGAACATGGAAGCAGCTGCCTGACAGTGACTTGGTGTTGGTCTGATGCTATGAAACAATTAAAGCAGTGAGGCAAACTGAGTGCACTGAGATGAAACAAGAGATATCTGAGGTCCTGGTGATCTAAGACCACCACTCAGTGCCCAGTGCTGGGCAGTAAGAAGCAGCTATAGTTGTCCCAGACCCACAACAAACCTCACAGGCAGACTCAGAGGAACCACATCTCAGTGGATGAGTCAAAACCAGCCAAAATTACATTCCTGGTCCCATTTGCCAGATGTTTCAGAATTCCTAAGGGTTATTATGCCCTCGTGTAAATCTAGCATCTGTGAGCTAATGGCTGTTAATAATACTGCAAATGCCTTTCTAGGACATGTTTTAGCATTTGGAGCTCAATCAAGCTGCTGGATATGAACATTACACTCCACAGCATCTCTGTCTACCTCAAGACAGCCTAGGAGCTGATACCACATTCTTTCCTGAGAGGTTACATTGCTTTGTGTTGTCTGAAGCCTCACGCTGCCGATAGAAAACTGTCTGCATTTAAGAGGCCCCTGCATCCCATTAAAATGCTGAGTGAATGTCATTGGTAAAAGACTGCATCTACATGAAAAGATTTTTATACACTGAGTGATTTTGAATGACTGCTGTTCTAAGGCAAACATTTAGGCCCGCGGCTGAGTCAGATAAAAGCTCAAGCTGCAAAGGCAAAAACTTTCCTACAATTCTCAAGGTTATTCAATGGACTAGATAAACTGAAACACTCCCACATGATCGAGCTTGGGAAAGATTCTTACTCTGAGCGTTTCAGCAAGTTCCAGTTCCTCTGGTGAAGGTTTCCAGGAAGCAGCTCAAAGACACGGTGCACAAGTGATTAATTGAGTCATTAATTGAGTCTGTTGATGACCCTTCTGACTGATGAATAGCTGCGGTCGTTGCAGATTGAACTTTCAAGAAATGTATATACGTCTGTGATGAATTGTCGTAGTTCAACAGTGTGAATCAAGAAATGGGAAGCATGTTCTTTCATTTCATCAGCCAAGCATACACTTGGCCAGCTCCAAGATGCTAAATCATCTGCAAACAATGCAGACGCGGGCTTTTTTAGATGCTATTCTCTCAGGAGCGGTAGCTTCACTATAGAGATAAAAATTCATAAACGTAAGATGAGGTTCAGCTAACAGATATAGATGTCTACAAGACAGGTGTCTACACCTGCCACATCTGTAGACATCTACCACTTCTAGATAACTGTTGCATTTTTACAAGTTCAAACAGATCCTTAATTCTGTTCCCTGTTTGTCCATTGTCAGTTCAGATGAACAAACCATTACCTCACCTAATGTCCAATCAGATGAGATGCCAGCTGTCCAGTTTCAGCAACACCAGAAAAAGCGAGCTATGTATGCACAAGGAATGCCCGCAATCCAAAGAAGAAAAAATGTTAAAATTACAACAACAACAACAAAAGAAAAGTTTTGTCAGTCATCTGGGAATGTGAATACTGTCAGAATATCACCACAGGACTCAGTGTCTCACGAGCACACACCACTGTACCTATCTTCTTTTTCAACCAGCTCAAGCCTCTCTTGTGCAATCAGTCAAGATCCACCTGACAATATTCCCTTTTACAACATTCCTCCTCCATGGTAGCTGACTGTTTACCACAGTTGTCATCTCAAGAAGTTCACTCACCAGGAGCTTGGTGAGGAACTTGTCACACACACATGTAGGATTTAATTTCCACAATACCAGAAGCTGGCTTAAGTTTAGAGTTTAGTTATCTCACCTCCCTGACACCCTAGTACCGCCTCATCTGGTGTGGCATCAGGAAGACTGGCCTCCCCAAAGGAAAGCATTGCATTAGGAACATGGGAGATCGTTCTACACATTGGACTGCTGAGGAAGGGGTATCTTTTCATTTTCCTTATGCATCTCCAGCCCAAACCACTCTTTTAATATACACCAAGGCCTCACCAAGTGTCAGCCTTGCAGCTGCAAGTTTGTGCCACATGGCAGGTCTGTGAGAGTGGGGCAGCAGGCATAAAACCAGCTTGCGTTATCCACCTCCCTCAGTACCCTTGCTTTGTTTGGGAGCTAGGATGTTTCATCTGAACCGGCAGCGGTCTTTTGTCTCCCCATTTCAGTCTAGCTAAGACCAAAGATCTCTCTCCCTTCAGATGTTGCTATTAATCCCATGGAGTTAAGAGAAGGAAAATTAACGGTTTGGGAAGTAACTAGCAGCAATAACGAAAATGTTTCAGGCATCGTGGAGAGTGAGAATTTCTCCCAGCCGTGTTAGGCCAGTCGGTGTGGATCTGTGCTATGTTTGCTGCTTGTGTTCCTACTCCTTGTAGCACCGACAGATGAGGAAACAGTGCAAAATACAGCAGAAACAGTATATTTGCGTGATGTGCAATAAAAATCACTGCATTCTCTGTTCAGCCACAACACCTACAGTTCCTTTCACCAGTGATACTGGTTACATTTTCCTGTTTGTGAGCCAAACCAGGAGGAACCATTTGTTGAAACCTCAGCGTGGATTTCTAAAACCAGTCTTCTTTCATTTCGCAATTTACTTTGCCTTTTCAAGGAGAGGAGATTGAGAGGGTATTGGCACTGGGACTGCAATGTGAATGCTGTGAAATGAAACCAGAATTTTTTAAAGAGCAACTCCTTTTTTTTTTTTTTTTTTTTTAAAAAAAGGGCTAAATGTGATTCTTAACTTCAATTTTAAAAGATAGAAGTTTCTCTTCCCCTAGTTGCTATCTGTTCTGCCCGATGCAGAGTTAGAGCTCTGAAATATGACAACATTATACTTAAGAGTTTTCAAACAGAAAGCAAAGAAAAAAATGCCAATTTTACTATTTATTTGATATTATGTATTGAGACTGTCACTGTAGCTGGGGGAAGGGATATGACTTGTGGTTTTGAACGCTTGATGGTGACAGTAAAAATAATACTTGCATTTTAGGAATATTAATGGCAATTAAGAGCTTGGTAGCAGAAAGATATTCTTTTTTTTCAATCCCCCTTTCTTTCCTATTTTAAGTAGACAATCCATTGAACTCTGCATGTAGATAGCACTTAGGCTGCTAGAAATTGTTAATACTTGTGCTATTTTTCTAATATTAATTTTCTATTATATTTTTGTTGTTTTTATTGCTTTCATATAAAACGAAGTTGCTACAGCGATCACAGTAATATCTGTAAATTGCTTTTCACATTAACCAAAGACCGGGGAAAAGAGTTTATTTTACTGAATTCTAATCTTCATGAGGTTCCTATTTTACCATTTTCTTCACATTTTTATTCTTTTGGTACTCACTAGGTTGTTAGGTACTCATTGAATGATAACCAGAACAGAGATGAGCCTGGACTAAAAAATTTGTATCCACGTTTTATATACCACATGCTGTTACTGTCTACATCGAAGGTCTTTGTGTGCATCTTGTCAGATTTCTTTGGTTGGCTGGTGTGATATTCAATAGCCTCGTGTTCTCCCCGAGGTGCAGAAAATCCATATGTCGCTATCGGTTCTGCCCGATACAGCGTTAGAGCTTGAGTCCGTGTTGCCTATCTATCAAGCTACTGAGCATTCATTAAGCACCACATACAAATCTTTCACTTTAAAACCATTGCACTTCGCATAAATATTCCTTGAGATATGAAGAGAGCTATTGATTTTTCTTAGCCCTGTCATTTGGCTATTCCCTTGAAGTCTTCAATTAAAATTATTTATACAAACTGGAAGAGCAATTAACAGCAGTGCATCTAACCTGGATTTCAAAATGCTTCTGAAAATGGACAGTAATTCTTTAAGAAAAAAATTCTTAGGAACTTCTTGTCTTCACCTAACATGCAGTCTCGCTTCATGGGATGATTCTTTTTCTGTGTTACTGGTACAAATGGGACTTGGCGATCTCTGACTCATATCTTGGTTTTTAGCTCTGAAGTTTGCCATAATTTAGAAATTTTGGGAGTCTTCTATCACAAGCTTTAGGCTTGAGGTGTTTCAAAGCATCACATTAAGGAATGTAGATCCTCAAGTATGGTGTCAATAGGGAGGGAAGGGTTGCCACCAGCAGAGAACTGAGTCTACCAACATTTGGGATCCAATTCAGCTGTGTAAACAGAGGTGTCCGGTACCATTAAAAGTGCCAGAGATCCCACCTAGCCTTCTCCTGCCCTTCCAGGCAGCAGTCTCTTCTAAGTCCTGTGTCATACCTGCAAGTCCCATATGAACATCTCAAATGCCCAAGGCTGTCGTAAATGATGTTAGACGCCTACTTAAACTACCACATTCCTCCTTCAGTGCCTTAAGAGGAGTATGTTAATAGACTCCTTTGTTTTTCCTTATCTCTATTATAGCAAGCAGTGATTGATTTGTTACTGTAATAATAACCCTTTTCTGACAATTTTAAGGATAGTTGTTTCCCCTAGCCTAATTCAAAGTTCACATTTGTGGCTTTATGAACACTAAAAAGAAGTGGCAAAAACCCTTTTAAATTTAATAGGCTTAATTTTCACTCATTTCACCGTTCAAACAACATTGATGGTTGAGTTCAGCCGTATATTGGTGATTATAAATTAATTTTCATCTCCAGCACTTATAATATTTCGGTTCAGATATTATTGGTGCCCGTAAAATATATACCAATACTAGGATCGAATAATATATGTAACTTGTTTTCTTTCCTATAGTGACTATTCTTCAGAAAATTCGTTTTTTCAAGACCAGATAATACATAGAAATGCAGCAGAAATCTGAAAAGAACAGCGATCTTTCATTTTTCTTTGATAAAATCCATATTTACACACAGGAGAAAAATCATAGCATGCAAGGTTTATGGCACATTTCATTTTGAAAGAAATTCACATTTGTTGACGCTATATTTTGATCTATGTTTATCAGTCCTAAGAATGATAATATGTGCTTGCTACTTGAAACAGTAAAATATTGGACATCTAAATAGGTGAAGTTCTGGCATATGGAAGTGTGCCGCATTGTCTTCTGCAGGAGAGAATGTATAAGCAGATCTGCTCAGATGTAGTATGTTAACTCTCATGGCTAAGGCATTAAAGCAACTCTTCCCGCACCAACTATAGGAAGTTGAACATGTTTATTAGAAACGGCTGAGGTCTGAACGTGTCCAGCCATGCCAGATTCCACATGTGCAGCACTTAGTGTCTTTTTATCTGGCTGCTTCGCCTTTGATCAGATTTTCTCTGCGATTATGTTTTTATTTAACACAGAAACCAAAGGTGAAGCAATTCGATGGGAAGAGAGGGCATAATGCAGATACAATCTATAATGATATAAACAAGCCTGTCTCTTATGGACAAATGGAACACGATCCGTATACACAGGACGCACGCACTGTGTTTCATCTAAGCCGCCAGTCTCTGTCTCTGTAACAAGAGTAAATGTAGATCTTCTGGTGCTCAAGGGTGACATATCTTTAGCAGAGAATGAGATAATACAGAAATCAAGAAACACAGTAAAGTAAAATACAAAAGAGTAAAGGTGAAAAAGCAGAGAGAGTATTTCGAAGGCAAACTGTTCAAGTATGTGCAGCCTCACTGTTCTGTTAATTCAAGATATAACTCCATGGAAAACATGCCTATAAAGGCCAAAAGCATAGGCAAGGACACTAAAACTATGTCGTACATATTGCAGTATGCAAAAAAAAAAAAAAAAAAAAAGGCAGAAGAGATGTTAGATAATTTTTTTCTGTCTACTACCACATACTAAGATACTTTTATCCCCTTTTACTCTTCATATTGTCATACACCAAACCAGTGTGCTTGACAAGTCTCAGAAGCCCATAAATTCATTTTTCGATCACACAAAATCGATGTACGATCTCCATCATACAAAATATGCAGATGCCGCTATTAGGATATTTAACATAGGCCGGGAGATGATAAATATCTTGTCACGATCCTCACATTTATTAGGACAATTTTTGTAAATTTTGCAAGTTCCCAGTTGAGTAAGCAGTGTGCAATGAACTCAGTGGCTGCCAAAAACGCTGCTGTTGCAGAAATAACTTTTCTCCTATCAAATGTAATTAACATCTATCTCGCATGATTTGGCTATTTGTATGAAAGACAAAAATATACATTGAAAATAATAGTCATCATCTTCTCATGTACCATTTCATTCAATAAATAATGACATCTTATTGCTTAACAAGAAGAATGATCTGGGAATGGGGAAAGAGCTTCTTTCTATATAAAGAGATGACAGGGAAAGTGAGAACTTCATATTATAGTAATGAAATTATTAATCTAGAACTATACTTTTCAATATCATCAGCCATGCCACCTTCGATTTTCTTTTAATTTTGTTGTTTTGTCATATAGGACTTTATTATACCATTCAATTATCAAAACACAAAGTAAACATTTGGCTGAGTTTCAGATTTTTGTTCATTTTGTATTAAAAATTAAATAGAGTAAAAATGCGTAGTAACCTCTGCCTCCACATTTATATTAGATATATTAAAATCTGAGAGTTCAGAAATCCAGCTTTTCATTTGCCTTTAACTATTCTTTGAGCATAAATTTTAAAACTAAAATTTAAAGTGAATTTTAAACCCTTTCAAAATTTAAGAATTAATTAAGTAATAACTTTGAAGTCAATACAATTTCTGCTGTAATATTTAGAACGGGGAATATATTTCTTAACAGTTAGCAAATATTTTACTTGAACAAATTAGTTAAAATCCCTGAACTTCCCCATCCAAGAGGAGAAATGGTCATTTTAGAACTTTGTAAAGTCCAATAATTATTGCAGTTAGCAACTCCCATCATAACTACTACAAATGTCAGTGAAGAGAAGCCTAGTGGAGTTGAACTTAAGATATTTAGGCTGACTACTGTATGTGTCCAATTGTGAAATATACATTAAAACAGGAATCTGCGCTCAATAGCAAGTAGATCCATTTTTTGTTAGTGTTCTGAGTTTTTCATTTGATGCATGGCATAAAGAAAAAATTTCCAGAATTGCATTAGAGATGAAGAAACGTTTCCAGGCATATAAATCATATTCCAGGAGCTTTGTGAACCTTTAACTAATGAAGGTTACAGAGACATTTCAGGAAATTTTGTTATGCGTTCACTTCTAAAGCATCTTTCACTGTCTGTTGCTGGAAATGGGGTATTAGCATGGATGCACCTCTCATCTGACCCCATTTAGCTGTTCACGTAGCCTTTGTAAGAAGAGCAAAGTTTATTGCAGCGCTTATGCAACTGACTCTTTCTAATTGATGATTCTGACATTTTAAAAAATGGCTTGTTTGTTTAAAAACCTGTAATGATAATTTCTCACTAACAGAAGGAGCACTTTTCAAACCAGTAGGCGGGCATGAAGTTAATCCTGATGAAAAGTGAGAAGGCCCTGGGAAATTTCATCCAGCCTTTCCTCTCTCCACCCCACAAAAGTCCTCTCTCCTCAGCAGTCACATAAGTGCGATTTTTATTCTTAGTCGGTGAAGGGAGGTGGAGCTTGAGATGTGATGCTGCTGCCGTATGTTCCGAGCATGCAGCGGCAGGGGGTTGCCCAGGCACCGCTCGCTTCTGCTCATCTCCTCTTCCAGCAGACGCGACAGGGGAGCGGTACCATGGTGGTGGAGCCAGGCTCCCCTAAACACTGCTCCTCCATCATGCCCAGATAAGAGCTAGACAAATTCTTGGTGACTGGAGGTCAGGAGTTTTGCCGGGTCTCAGGGAGTGACTTAGGGGGGGTGGGGGGAGACGGTCCCGTCTCCAGAGGCTGGGTGCAGGACTGGGAGAAAACTGACTGGACTAGGATTTGCTGGAGCTGAAGATGTGACAATTTGTTTTTCTTCTGCAGGGAGGCAGGGAGAAAAGGCAGTAATTTTATGCTCAGAGATGGCTGGAGAGTGGGTGTTTATATGCCTGTGTGGGCACCTGTAGAAGGAGGTGGGAGAGGGGAGGGCAAGGTACTGAAGAAAAGAAGAAAAGGAGCCCTCCGAGAAAGGTCTGAGAGCAGTGGTGCGAGTCTAGAACTTTTAAACACTGACACTTTCACTTCTTTTGATGTATTGCTTTCTTCTTCAGCTCCTAATGAAAGTAAATTAAAATTCTTTGTATTCAACTAATTTATTCTGCATTAAAATCAGCATCATTGTATGCAGTATTTACTGAGACTTTCTTTGCCATACAGAGCATCGCCTGTGGTACTGCTGAGGAAAAGTCAGATAATATTGAACACCTCTTCTTTTCTTGATAGGTCTGTTCCTTGAGAATTTATTCATAGGCTAATAGTGAGTCATGAAGCATGCTGGGTTATGCTGCTGCTCCGTTATTCATAACCTTTCCTATTCCACCTGTATGTACACAAAAAACAAGTCTCAATAAGCAAAGGCTATCATCAGTTGATGATTATTGGCCTGAAATTACACCTCTGAATCCTGCAAACCCATCAGCTCTGCAGAAGCTGGCAGGGTTGAGCTGTAACTGTAACACAGTGAAGGACTGAAAAGCAGAGGAAAAATTGGTGAATTTACTCTAGGGCAATTCAGAGAAAGCAGGCAGCAGAAAGAGGTGGGATACTGGAAAAAGAGGAAATTGAGATAGTAATGAGAACCTGACAGTGCTTTCATGACTTGTAAGGGAGAGGTGCAGGTTGTAGTTTAATAGGAGCATCACTGTGGTTGTATGGGAATGAAAGACACGCAAGATGTGCTGGGCGGCATTAATCATACCACCATCACTAGCATGTTCCTAGGGTTATTCCCCTGGTATTGGCCAGAGCCTCAGCCAGGGCACTCAGTACCCATCTTGTTCGATTGAGCCTGGTTGGCTTTCTTCCACTGAAACCTCTAGAAAAGTCCATGTACCACAAGATGCCTGGTGGGCTCCAGCAGGTTGTCCTGAGGCAACTGGAGAGGAAGGCATCAAGACACAGCACAGACACTGCCTCCCGTCAGACCTCATCACTGGCACCAGAAATCACCCGTGTATTTAACCTTGTTTAATTAATAGGTGGGTTTGGGCGTAGATTCCTCAGTAAAATTCCATATGAAATTCATGCAATGCTGCAGTGCTACACATACAATACAAAATATTTTCCACATTTTTGTGTTCGTACTTTTTATATAATTTTTGAGGGTTCTTTTATTTTGGGGGGAGGTTGTTGTAACATAGACAAGAGAAGTTAAAAATACTATTGTTTCACCTCTGGTCATTTTTCCAGACAGGTTAGAATGGCAGCATCATTACTTAGATTTCAAAAAAGCTTTGTGGGGCTTTTTGTAGATCGTTTTTGGCAATCTGTTTAGTCTGTCTTATTCCAATTATTTTCTGTATATCAGAGTATATTTTTTTAGGCCAAACTTGATTGCATCAAAAGGAAATGCAGTTGACTATTATATAAGAGATTCAAGTGTTGCTAGTGCAGTTCCTACTTATTTTAAAAGTAGTTCTGAATTGTTTTGGGAAATCGGGATGATAATAAGAATTGCTCTTGAAGAATTGAACAAGCAGCTCAGAGAAGTCTCACATTCGCTAGCCCTTGTTCTCCTGGTGGATGTCCACTCACCAGATGTCTGCTGGAAATACAATACAGCAGAAAACAGTCTACGAGGTTCCTGGAGTGTGTGGAAGATAAATTCCTGACACAGCTGGTGAGGAAGCCAACTAGGGAAGGAGCCCCATTGGACATGTTGTTTGTGAACAGAGAAGGGCTTGTGGGTGATGCGATAGTTGGAGGCCGTCTTGGGCATGGCGGTAACAAAATGTCAGTTCTCAATTCTTAGAGAAGTAAGGAGGGGGATTAGTAGAACCACCACCCGGGACTTCTGGAGGGCAGACTTTGGCCTGTTTAGGAGGCTGGTTGACAGAGTCCCTTGGGAGGCTGCCCTGAAGGGCAAAGGATTCCAGGAAGGCTGGACATTCTTCAAGAAGGAAATCCTAAGGGCACAGGAGCAGGCCATCCATATGTGCTGAAAGACAAGCTGGTGGGGAAGAAGACCAGCCTGGCTGAACAGAGACCTTTGGCTGGAACTCAGGGAAAAAAAAGAGAGTTTATGACCTTTGGAAGAAGAGGTAGGCAACTCGGGAGGACTACATGGATGTTGTGAGGTTATGCAGGGAGAAAACTTCTCCTAGCTAACCCCAACCCAGAAAGAAATTCTCAGAAAACACACAGTTCTTTGTCTAACCTCTTTTTAGAAGCTATATCTTAACTTTCTGTTTATCAAAGCTCCTAATAATAAGAATTCTCTTAAAGTTTCTAAGCAATGTGTATGTTTGTAGCGTAGGTATAGGTATAGATATAGTGGTCAGCATTACTGAAGCTCCAGCGGTGACACTGGTGTTGGTGCTCCCTGAGGCCGCACAGCACCCCACGTCTTTTTACAGCAACATCCTACACAACCATTTTCAAAGGCATAATCTCAGCCAGAATTCATCCAATGCTGAGTCATCCAATTCTATGACACACTTCCAAATATATGCTTTTTCTAATCACAATCTGTTAGAGATAATCCATTATAAGACAATAGGATGCGTATTAGATGTAGTACAGGTATCTGGATAAATCTAAAAGTGTTAAACAGATAGTAATATAAAATTGATTATAATGCTAGCAAATGTTGAACGCGTATGACTAATTGCTTTTATATACGTATGCCTGTGGGTAGATGTGCTGAAGGTGGATCTCTGTAAAATGTGTGAATGTATATACGTTTATATATATATAAAATAAACATAAAATTGAGTACATTTCAGAAAAAAATGCAGCTGTTTCTAGGAACTAGGGGAGGTAGAGGAACTATAATATTACTTCATCATATCGAATATTATTACAGACATATCACTGAGGGGCTCCATGCTGTGGAGCGGTCACTTTTACAGTGATCAGCCTGGTCCCTGGGGTATGGATTTTGACTTTCCCATGTAGAAATACGTTCACATATAGATGCTAACTCATTTTGCATGTGTGCATCAGAATTAAGAGCTAATTATCTTTCACTATGACTTCTGCATAATCCTTTATCTTGGGCTGACAGAGAAAGCTGAGCTTTCCCTCATTTGGGTCTTCTACCAGTTTCTTCCACCAGGAGTGGCACTGGCCACAGAAATCAACATCAAGACTCTCTCTCTCTCACACACATAACTGGAATGCAGCTGAGGGGGAGGCCCAGACCAAGTACAGAAAAAAAGGAGGCACCGGAATAAAGACACTAAGGCAAAGGATGAAATATAAAATATTATCTCAGTAAAGACTGCATCAAAATCTGTTTGCACAATGCAAACACATCGCACACATGGCAACAACCTTTGATCCTTCATTTTCCAAATCTGAAAGTTTTCTTTTTGGGTATATAATAGATATCATAAAAGAGACTTGAAACAATCCCTCTCTGAGTCAAGACTGGAAGGGCAGAGTCGGTGTGTAGTCAGTGCCTGATAGCCTGCCTATAGGTACCACGGCAGCAGCCCTCTCCAGCTGACAAGCAGAGCGGTGCATATTACCTTGTACAGTATAACTGCATCTGCTTCAACAGACTTCAGCAGGATTTTGACTCCTTGCAGTGGCAGCAAGTTCTTCTCACAGATCTTAGGAATGACATGGGCTACCATGACTTCTTTGTGACCTCTGTTTGCATCTTGCAATAGCAGTTTTCAGGGACGGCCTGTATATCGAACCTACTCCTTCAGAGTAATTTAAATTTCTCGTGCACTTTAGCCTCACTGTTATATTGCTATCAGTGATGGAATTAGATTTTCCTTTAATTCCTGATTTAGCTGGAAAAGAGAGAAATCACATTAAGCTTGTATGATTTTTATTCCTTTTTCTTTCACCTCTTTGCATTTCAGTCAACTTGATGCAACAGTATTAATTTGCCATTAAATGAAGGCACACCTCCTGTTTTTGTGTTTGAGTTAGGCAGCATGTCTGTTTTTTAATTTGGGAGAGTGAGGGATTTGAGGAAATTGCAGAATGCTCACGTAACTAATTTCTCTTTTAATGGCAATGGCTTTTAATCTCTTTCACGTCTTGTTGGTATCTGAGCACATCTGGGTCTTACTTAGGTATTCAAAATCTTTGTTATGCCTCGAGAGCATCCTTCCCAAATGGATTCTATTTGTGCAAGTGAAAAAGAATATATTATCAGTCATCTTAAACAGTCTTGCTTGTGCACATTCTCTTTAACTACACAAAAATAACCATACAGACAAGTACACTTGTTCTACTTCCTTTCGTAGTTGAGGGGGGAGGGGTAGAAGCCTTCAGTAGAAGAAATGTAGAAAGTGGGTAAGAAGCAAGTTGGGAAAACATTTAATTTGAGTTCAAAGTAGAACCTGACAAGACTCCAATAGAGAAGAAGCACATCTATTATGTGCAAGGAGTTCTTCCCCGTCCATGCAGAAGACTTGCAATTGGACCTAAACCTCAGCTTTGACATTACTCTTTTTAAACATGGTATCAGTTTTTGAATTCTAGGACACAACCATTAATAAGTTTGGGGAACATGCTCTTTGTAACGTTACACAAATCCTAAGCCAAGGACTGTGCAAATACAGAACTGCCTTTCAGCTTCTTTGGCCAGCATGTGGGACAGTAGCCACTGATATCAGAGGAGTTTATCCTACACTTTGTCTACACCACAGTGTTTCTTCCCCCATTGCTTCTAATATTTGTTTTCTTTATTTCCATGTCATTTAAGTGATATTATCAGTTCCAGTATTCCCAGCTCTCTTGTACTAGGCTGGTTTTGAGGAATGTCTGGTGCTATGGAGCTCTTTCTGATAGCAACAGCCTAAAGCTGGGCATAGAGGCAGATGGTCTCAGCTCTGTCAGAGTAAAGGCTGTCCTGTGCCTTCAAGCCCAAGTGAACACAGCTGGAGGAAAATGTGCCACCTGTAGATATCAGCAACACTGCACCAAAGAAACTTTTATGCTTGCAGTTATATAGGTTCGGGATTGCCTCAGAACCCAAACACACTCTCCAGGTCTTAGACTAGATGGGCCACTGATTCTCCTTCTAAATCACTGCTCTTTTTGAAGCCAGCCGAAGCTATATGAATAAGTGTGAAAACATGCATACCTCTGTTCTCCAAAAGAACCTTTTAGATGAGTTCTACTATGAGTGATTTATGCTCTTCAGAATTTGCAGTAAGTCCTGGAGGACAGTGAAGTCTGAGAAAGGAAATGGCTTTGGTCACTACAGATACCAAAGTTAGTGTCCTCTCTTGTTATGGTCTTTATCATATAACAACATATAAACACATTGAGAAGCATTTCACATTAGTTATCCCTAGAATATTAAATAATTCATAGAAGTAGTGTTGGTAATTGTATTATAGTGACATTAACAGCATGCTATCAGACTTCTTCATTGCATAAACCTCCTCCACTGTCCCTGGTTAATCAGTATGCTCCTTGCCATGATAATGCTAGCAGTGCTTTTACCATCGTTCTCTCATGTGGGATAATAATATACTTATTTTTGGAATGATAGTGAAAAGACTGGGTAGTTTCATTCCCAATGGAAGTAAAATGATAGAACTTCTCAGAATTTGTTTCTTCACAGTGTTTAACTAGAATTCCAGTTATTTATTAACCCTGAAGATCCAGTCATGTTTCAGTAGTAGTTTACAATATTACAGGTTCAGTAGACATACTGAACCTGACATATTCAGTAGACAATACATTGATTGATTGGTTCACCTATGTATATAAAATTTGTCAAGACTAAAAAATTTTGGTATTCCTTGCTGGGAAAAGCTAAAGGACTGCCAGTTTGGAAATGCTGTGATTTGTTTTCTAAATATTAAATGGGAACATAATATATAAACTTTCACTAGCAGAAAATAAGAAAAAAAATATGATAAGAAAAACCATGATAATTATATTTTGTAATTACAACATTTAGTACATTGTTTTCAATTATTGTAAAAGCTAGTTCTATTTTACAAAGTGGTTTATTACCCTAAGAACAGGTACACATTCTCCCTGCTCTATCCATTGTAAAATCCACGAAATCCAAACACACAAAGCCAAAAGCAGGGAATTCATTCACCCAGCCATGCTTAACTTTGCTGATAGGACAATATTATTTATAGTGATGTCTCCCTTGTTAGTGTCAGCAGCCCCAGATTTGGTTTGAGTGATTCATAGAGACAATTTTGTGTTTCTTTAATGAACCTGTATCTTCTTGATTATGCTAAATGCAGAAAAAATTAAAATAGGAACCCTGCTTTTGGTTTTGTACCTAGGGTTGTTTGAATTTTTTAGTTTAACCTTAGATGGGTTTCTTCTGATTGTAATCCCCATTGAAATTAATGAACGTGTCATTTCACTGTATTTCTAAAAATCACACAGATGATATACAGTTGATCTCTTACTGCGTTTTTTTTTTTTGTCTGGAAATTGCTTTCTGGTGGGGCATGTATGTGAGCAGTGTGTGCACGCAAGCCTGAAAAATTAATAATTTCACACTGGAACGGTCATAAGAAGCAAAAAGAACAAAAGCAGTTTTAATACAAATAGCCAGCCATTTTTTAAACATTATTTTTTGGAGAAGGATTCACGAATAGACTCTAGGCTTTTTACACCTGCCTGAAGCAAGGCAGGGCTCTTGGACACGCAACCAGGTAGGATATTTTTGAAGACAGGGAAGAACAAAGCACCCAGCACACATGAGTTTCTTTTCGCTTTCTCTAGCACTTTGCTGCTGGCATTAACATCCCGAATTCCTCCTGCGCCTTCTGTTCCCGTTTCCCACTGCACACACGCTCATCCGTTGCTCGTCCTTAGTTATCTCCTGTCTCTAACGTGCCACATCCCTGCACATATCATACTTTTACCCTTCTTTGTGCACTTCTCAGACAGCAGATAGTTCTTAGAAGGAAGTTTGTGAAATGGCTGCCCCATTTCCCACCATTTTCACAGGCTAACCAAATATGGGTAACTCGTGCATAAATTATGCCTGAGAGAAATTTTCCATTTTCTGTCACTATGGCTACTATCTCCAATCGGATGGGAGGCCACAATTTGCTCTCAATTTTTGACGGACACAGAAGCAATACACTCTCAGGAGAGAAGGTACCACCTACTTTGTCAGGAACAGCTTGGAAATACTGTATGGAAGCAAATGACAATAAGTGGTAGCCTTTTGAGGAAAAATTAGATATAATGAGCATTTTGGGAAGAGCTTTTTAACTACAGGCCACTCATGGGATGATTCGCAGCAAGAACAGTAGGAGATGGCAGTCAGACTATGAGACTGCTTGTTCAGTCTGAGCAAATAGTCTCATACGGGATCACAGTCTTTCATAATAACCCATTGTAATTTACTTTTATTCATTAGCTAATTAACAAATTAATAAATTCAAACATCCAGAAAATTAATTCTTTTCTAATGAGGAAGATATGGTGTGTTCTCATACACAACAGAGGTTTAATGCCCCTTTATATATAAAATCTGCGATTTGACGATTGAGCAGTAATTGATGTATCTGTAATGCAGTTTAGATTGTTGCAAGTCTTAGGATCCGTGCATTGGGCTGAATCCCACATTGCACTGGAAAATCACAGAGTATTTACCCTGCAGTGCTGTTATTGTTGTTCAAATATTTACTGCAGTGGAAATGAAGTCATGAGGAAACCGTGACTCCTCAGCGCCATAAACCGTACAAGAGTACCGCAAATTCTCATCTCTCTCTCAGAAAGCTTATAAACCAAAACAGAAAATAGAGAAGGTGCATGAGACGTACAAGGAGGCAGAATAGCTAGTGGGAGATTGGATACTCCTCATAAAAGGAGAATGTGATTCTTAGCCATGCAGCTATGAGGGTGAAAAGTGACCTTTGCCTAACCATCGTAAGGCCGGCGTTCCCTGTGGGTTATAAAGCAGCCTTAAAGAAGGGGCTTGGGGGGACTTTTGTTAATGATTTTGCCTCCATCTCACCCAAAGAATTATTATGCAAGCTGAATTTTGTAGTTTAGACTCAGTGTAGTATTCAGGAATGGGCTGGAAAAGAAAGCATGAATTATTCAGTGGTGAAGGTGTTAAATTGTTTTGCAAAGAATAAAAATATATTGTCCTTGACAATGAGTGCTTGGCAATGAAAGAGGCTCTAGAGATATTAAGACAACATTTGCTTGGAAGGAAGGTCAGTTTGATAATACATTACCCTCTATTAACCTGGAAAAATACAGTGAAACCTGAGAGAACCAAAAGGAACTCCACTATTTCTCTTTGCTGTACAATTTTAAAGGAACTGATGTAGTTATACATGCCTGAAAAACTATTTAGGAGATTTTTGGTATAGAAATTAAGCGAGAAGCTCTCTGAAGTAGAGGTAATTTTTATGTTGATGATTTTACTATCAAAAAAGATAAAATAGGGGTAATACGTAAGATAAGCATGTATCAGCCTGAAGGTAGAACGGATTTTATAAAACTCTTAAGTAGAAAATGACTCATATACTAGCCACACATTTGTATGAGATATTTGTTAATGAATTGTTAGTCAAAGATGACCCCATTTTAAATGCACTGAGGTATTTATGCCAGTGGACTACTGGTAAAAATCCACTTATTTAACTGGGAATTATTTCACTGTTTTGATACATTTAAATTATGCTTGTTACAAATGAAATGCTTCCTGTCTTTACTTAGGCATAAAAGCGTTAATATGTAGTAACCCAGGCTTCTTTGGAAGTATCTGTCTCTATCTCTGGAAGGTCCTGACCTTGTAAATCCAGTCGACTGCTTTCAAGATACAGCAATATTTGAGGATTTATATGTAGGTACAAATATGAACACATATACAGATATTCTGAATTTCTGGTTTGGCACGACAGTAGATGCTCTAATAACTAGGATGAAGCAGTGAATGAGAACACAGTTCGTTACAAGTGGCAGGATTAAGGACACAAGATATTTAGCCGGAATCGAATTCTTCAGCATGAAGTTTGGGAGTGAATTAATAGTGTTAATAGCAGTGGTCTGGGACAACAGTAAATGTAAACATTTCTCATGGGAAGCATTTGGATGCATACTATTGTAATGGATTGGCCTTGCTAAACAATCTGTCATAGCAACACCTTCAGATTTAGTGTCTGGCGTTTGGCTCCACATCCACGGTTCGGCTCAGGAATAAGCACACTGATTTTCAGAGGTGCCGAGTGCTGGCAGCTCCCACTGAGCTCGGTCAGCAGAATGTGGACCTGAGCAATGAATAGACACAAAATCCACAAATCAAAGCTTTTAATCTCTAGCTTTAAATTAAGTTAATGGCCTAACTGATAGTGAAATCAGATTTGTACCGGTCTCAGAGAGTCAGCTGCTGAAGTTAGGCAGCTGGAAGAGCTGTATGTGTGAGCATAGCAAGAAAAGCAGAGTATTGATCAAACAATGTTGAAAATCATGGTCTTAGTAAATAGATAACCGAATTATAAAACTGCCCCAGTTCTGGTAACTCACTTCAGTTACAGGGAATGTCCTCAGAAACCATAAAATCTCTAAAATCAAAATGAACTTTCAAGTTGTACCGCTATAGATTTAAAATGGAGACTAACCCTACTTATCTGTCTTTACACATGTTTTTTAAGTCCAACTAACGGCTGTTACTTTCACTAAGTACAAATTTAGCTCTTTCATTGCCAAGCACTCATTGTCAAGGACAATATATTTTTATTCTTTGCAAAACAATTTAACACCTTCACCACTGAATTGTTATTGTTTGTCCTCATGGTGCTAGCATTACTCAAAGAAAGGAAAAAACCTCTGTTATTCCAGGTCACAAGCAAAACGTAACTGCTCATTACTAAAAATCCCCTATTACATATATATTTCAACACATAACGACATTTGTCGTTGTGCTGCAGCTTCTTCGTAAGCGCTCCCTCTAGCTCCTCACCTCGTTCATCTCCCTCTTGCCTTCCCCGCGCTTTCTGTCACGAACTAGCGGGTTGCAATGGTGTGCAGTCGACAATGCTGCTGAAAATGTCTTCCACCGGGGACAGGTGGCACCTTGCCAGGGTCCCCATGCAGGGACAGGGGCTGCTTGGTATTTCCATCATGCTCTGCCATACCCGTATGCCTTTAGGCTGCCGGGAGGCTGGCTGGGCTACTTTCCTCCTCCTGGGAGCCATTACCTAGATAAATGTGATGCGCTGCGTACAGAAATAAAATGTTACGCGTACAAAAGCAAATGTGTTGTAAATTTTGACCTCCTTTTTTCTAAAGGGAAAAAAAAAAAAAAAAAGGGCTTCGTTTCTACATGAGCCTCTGCCTGCAGTGACACCTTTCAAAGCGATCCCAAACAGCGATGCAAACACGGCATACATTTTTTATCTCGCTCTTCAGATCCACTGATGTTTTGTCACGCAGTTCATTCACACCAGGCATTTCAGGATGCAAAAGTAGTTCCTGCAAGCAAATCCTGGACAGAGCAGGCTTACATAATTTGTAAACAAAAGGCTGCCTTGAAAATCGGATCTTTTTCTTTTTATGTGGTCTTGCCCCCAAATTACTTGTCATCTTTTAAATAATTACTTTTTTGTAAAGTGGCAGTTTTAACATCCATGCTATGCTTTCAAATGCTTGAAGAAGTGAAATACTGTCTAGCTAGGATGAGAATTCGCCTGCTCTTTAGCACTTTGTGAAGGGCATTCATTTAAGTATTCTTTTGCTATTGCTTTACTTACATTTTTATTCTGCAATGTTTCATGCTTACTGGATCAGCAAATAATCAAGGTCTTTAGATTTTTTTGGAATGTATTTTATCCCTCTCCCCAAAAAAGTTAAATGCCTCTATTTAAATAGCTTTTACCACTATATGCAAAATACAAATAAAATGTAAATAGTTTCTTCTACTAATCCACATCTGCCTGGGTGTAATTACATGATACATGCTGGTTAAGCACAAAAATTTTGAATAGACAGCTTTTTAATTAGGCATGTGCATTGGGTCACAGTAGAATTAAAATGGGTTCTAAAAAATTGATTGTATAAAAATGGCACCTGCTTACTCAACAGATCTGATTCTTGGGTAAAGTTGCAGACACGTGTCTGTGTCAGATCCTTCTCTTGGCTCTTGTAGAGGAAGCCAAGTTCGGAGCCAGGGTGCTCAGTCCTTCCAATGATGGGGACAGATTTTAGCCCCAGCTAACCACTTGTATAACGACGCCTTGTAGAATCACTGACTTTCAAATGTGACAAACAGCTGGTTTACAGCTGTTGCTCAGGTTTCATTAAGAGGACAAGTTAGGCCTGTCTAATGCAAGTTTGAGTGCCTGAATGCATAGAAATACATTTTGATTTCACTTTTTGTCAGATTTAGTAAATAATCATTTTGGTTACCTTGATTTTTTTCCCCTGATTCCCAGTTCCCATAGTCCAGTGAGTGAAAGGAGGGTCTATGGACAGTGGTTACCTGTCAGCTTTGCAAAGTTTGTCCGCACATGGGTAAAACTTTCTGTAGGAGGTGAAGATTGGGCAATGGTTCTTCTGTGACAGTCTGAACAGAGATATTTTAATGGGCTGTTCAGTGTTCTCACCAGCGAGGGGTCCTGAAATTCTTTCTGAGTGCAGAGGCAGCTGAGCATTATGTCTCCCAGCAGCTCTTTTCATTTCACTGTGGCTGCCACAGTGCTATCTCTCAGATAAAGTTGTTATAAAGCTAATAATAAAGCGGTCAATTTTAAATTTAGCTCTTCCAATCAGTAGCTATGGTTATTATATGCGTGTACTTCTCCCCAGGTTACATTCTTGATACGTTCTAGTAGTTAATTTAATGTTCCTTTTTAAAAGAAATAAGTTACCATTTTCTTGGCAGGTGTTTTAAGTATTTCAGTATTAATATGCAATAGTCATTTTACACTGCAGTCTCCTTTAAGAAGTCATTATAATTCAGTAATTTTTATTTTGAAAATAAGAGTATTTATGTAATGAGTATTAACAAAAAGTAGGGCCAAATTTTTCAGAAAAAGATAAATCAGGTTACCGTGAACTGCAGGATCATAGGTGTTATCTTTTGTCTATAAAAGTTATGCCATGCAGATGTTAGCAGCTGGAGACAAATTGGTTTTACAAGGTTCTGTGGCAGGTCAGAGTACAAGAAAACAGAGAATTTTTGTTTATGCAGAACCTGTTGAAATCTTTTACATACAAAGAAATGACTGTACCTATTCATAACAAAAATTTATTCACACATTGGATTAACACCTACAGCAGGTGGAAGGAAGTTGAGATTCAAAGTTTCAGAACGTAATTTGGCTCCTACTGTTAAACTAAATGATCCCTCACGCAGTAGTCCTCTGTGCTGCTACTAGTAACTGCACGTGCACATATAAAAATATCTAATTTCTAAAGAATCGTCACCTCTTCCATGACCATCAGTCACATGCCGTTGTTATTAAAATTACCCTCATGTTTCATATCTCAGTACTGGAAACATGCTAACACCTCTGAATTTATTATTAATAGGCTACAGTACCAGAAATGTTGGAGCACCTTGCAGACAGAGAAGACAAGGTCACTGCTGAGAAGTGACAGAAATAGCCAGTAATGACAGTAGATAGTGTAGGTGGGCAGGCGGAGGGAAAGCTTCAAGAATAAAGTAATCGTCTATTGCTAGTTCTGAAGCTCATGCAAAATATGCATGTGCGGAATTTGGAGTATGTGGTTGAGAAATGCAAGTGGGAATAAGTAATGCTGGAGAAGTTGGTAGAGTTTACCTCGTTTATAAATGCAGCCAAAAATAAATGCAGCCTGAGCCCTGCAGAGCTGGTGCTTCCTGCACAGACTCGCCAAACCATGGGCTGATTTTAGCTCCATTGCTATTGCCTTGTGCTGGCAGCAGGCGAGTAGCAGAGCTGTCTCTGTCCCCCACCAAATCACAGCGTTCTGTCATATTTTAAGCCCAGGAACATGGGTACTAAGAGCTTGATCCAAACCCCATCAGAATCAATGGGTACATTTCTACTAAACTTTGAATGTGATCGTAAATTAACAGCAAAGATCTAATCTGCATTTTTTTCCCCTCCATTCAGACTTTGAAGTTTAAAGGACTTTAAATAACAATAATAAGGGCAGTCCAGTAGGCAATTCAGTTCACTGGGGTACCATAAAATATTCCAGCGAGGAAACTGAGTGTACAACAATAATAAGAAGAAATAAGCAAAGTATTTGTATACAAATGGTGGGAACACAGCTAAGAAAATGGAGGAACTTTATCTACTAGTGCAAGATGTGTATGCAGACATTCTAGGGGTGATAAAAACATAGCAGAAACAATACGTGGAGTCACTGAATAATATAGGTTCTTCAGAAAGGAGGGAAATAGAGGTGGTAGTATTACATGAAACATTAGGATAATTTGTAACGAAATGAGTTATGTCAATAAAACAGATTCTGTTTGGATCAAGCACTTCAACCATGAGAAAAGTACTTTTGCAGAGTTAATGCTTGCCAAAAATCTCTGGGATGTCAGATTTGACTCTTCAGCATTACTGTAAAGAGGAATGTAAGTAAGAATACGTCACTAGAGGATGTCGAAGCTCACAAATATCTTCAACAGTCACTAAACCAACTGATGAAATATGTAGATAATAAAACATAACCTTTAACCAAGCATTCAAGCATTAAACAAGCTTGTTATTCAAGCATAACAAGCATTAAACAGGTTTATTAAAGATGTTAAATATTTTGGGGCTTCATGGGTATTTCTGTGAAGACATCAAATTTCATCAAGTGTAACATACTGTGTTGTATCTGACAACAAGGGACTAGGTTCAGCCATCCAGGAAGTCCTCTCCAGACCTATGTTCCTAAATTTGTCGGTTAAATGCAAGACCCTTAAGTAAAGCAAAGGTAATTGTAAGGCAGTTTGACAAATTTGGTTGCTATCAGTATTTTCTAACATTCTTTGACTCAATGCAGAATTTGGACATTGGCTTCTGGACAGCAGAATCTGTTCTTGTGATAGTGTAGATGTTTGAGATGTAGGACAGGATATTTATTGTCTACTCTACTGGGTATCTATCAAACCTGCCACTTCATCTAGAGAATCTTATTCAAATGCCTTCTCCATAGACCAGCCCTCCTGGTCTCCTTCATTCCTGAGCAGTCTCAAGTAAGCTAGGGTTGGTAAAGCGTGTCTAGGGTTTGTACAGGCTAGGGAAGAAGATGGGATTGGGGAGAGCACCTGATAGTGAGGATGTTGAAGTACACAGATGTTCATCCTGAAGAAGAGAAGACTTAGGAGGCTCTTACCAATGTATGTAAATACCTGAAGATGGAGCCAGGCTCTTTCCAGTGGTGCCCAGTGATAGGACCAGAGTCAATGAGCACAAAGTGAAACACAGGAGGTGCCATCTGAACATCGGGAAACTCTTACTGTGAGGGTGACCAAGCAATAAAACAGATTGCCCAGAGACATTGTGGAGTCTCCCTCCTTGGAGATATTCAAAGCCATCTGGACATGATCCTGGGCAACAGGTTCTAGGTGACCCTGCTAGAGGGGAGGTTGGACATCATTCAGTCGTTCTGTGATTCTGTTAGCAAGCTCCAGCCATTTTAGTAGGTTTAATTCTAAAAGCAAAGCAAAGTTTGGTGCTTAATATAAATGTTCTGCATAACTTCAAAGATACCCACTCACAGTGAAACTGTGATTTCTGGAGGCAGACTATGGCTTGCTTAGAAAATCAGGCAGGAATTATAAAAAGGATCGCTATTGTGTTTGTCCATACGCACCAATTATTATTGGAAGCAGCAGGAGAGAACAGGCAGAAAAGATGCTACAGGAATCTTTCAGGGAGTTTTCCTGAAGTAGAGAGGTTTTGAACTTTGCATTAGCATGGCACTGGCTCTGTAACGCTCTTAACTTATCTCTCTTTTCCTACCAAGTGCTGGGTAGGAAAGTGCTGGGTAGTTCTCTCTGTGTCAGCAAGGAGGAACTCTCAGCCTGGAAAATGAGTTAGATTTGGAGAAACTCCTACAGTACAGAGGTTTACTTGAAGGATTTCTGAAATTAACTCCTTTTATTCCTCCATCGTGCCTCATGATCTGAAACTGTTTCTTCCTACTTTAACACAACTCCACTGTAGCCATTTCTTTGAGTTGAACTTGGAAACTCATGCCTTTTTCCCCATTCCTCTTAACCTTCAGCCATATGTTCTCTATATGACAGTGCAGCATTAAGGGGCCCAAACGGTTCAACTGTGAGTGAGTTACAACTTCAGAGTGTGCCTAGGCATGCTATTCATGTTATACTTCAGAAACCACAAAGACTTTTAAAAATATTGATTCAGGAAACGCTGAAGAATTTTCTGCTGTCTTGTGAGGGATAAGGCAGGGTCATTATTAAAGAAGGAGTTCTTACCCAAGACCTTCTAATGCTCATTTTTGCCTGTTTAGTGACTGGGGGAGGGGGTTAGTTGGCCTATCTATTTCCTGGCTGCAGTCCTTGTGCAAAAGGTAATTTCTTTCCACGGAAGACCTCCATAATGTCAACTAGTTTATCTTATTTTCCAATTTATGAAAAACATATTGGTTTAAGTTTTAGATCATAACTAGTCCTGTACAAAAGCATAAAGCGAAGGGGTGATTTACTTGCCCAACACAATAAATGCATTATTCCTTTTGCTCCCTGCTGAAGTATTGCAAGAGAGGATGAACAAACAGATTGGTCTCCTCCCACCACATATCTGCATTGCCAGCACTCAGGGAAATAAAGACCGCATGGATTAAAAAGTTGCAAGGGTACTATTAAGGCATAAGCTACTGAAACAGGAGCATGCATTGAAGAGGGCTCAGTTCAACAGTATCAGTCCTATTATGAGCAATGTCAGCCTCACTGCTAATGCGGGAGCCAGGGATGAGAATGCAGGTAAGATCTTTCTATACCAGGGCATGAGCAAATAACAATGAATTGCAGCCATTGCCACGATAAATTAATACAGTACATACTTTCTCTCTTTTAAATCTTGACTTTTGAAAACTGTATTACTCTCAGCTGCTTGAGAGAGAAGCATTGGGGTTCTTTCAGCACTGCCTATGAAGCGATCTTACTGCATTTGCTTATAGTTTGTGATCTATTTGTGATGCACATTGAAGACAGTATTCGCAGCTGCTAAGGTTTCTGTGAATAATATTCACAAACATTTAAACAAAGTCTTTTAGCACTTTTTCCCTAGACACCCTCTGAAGAAACCCTCTGAATCACAATTTGTGCATATGCAATTAATTACTGTCAGGCTGTGAGACAGGCTGATCATGTGGGAATTGACCATTTCGTTTTCACATAGGAACAGCCTTTGCCTTTCGTTGTCACATAGAAACAGCCCTTGCGCTGGCATCTTGATGATGCTCTTTTTTTCCTCAGTTTGCTTGATTAGATCTTTCAATTGAAGTACTTGAAAGACATAATTTCATAAATACACTTCAAGCAATTCCACACAAACCACCTCATCCTCCCTAAATCATTTTCATTTTATTGCTGAATTTTCAAATACCATTAAAAAGCATTATGTCATGATAAGTCAATTATTGAACTGTGTATCTTGTAGACACCTCACAGTGTTGTCTGCATAAATGATTTCTTGTTCCTAGTTAATGGTAGGATAATAAGGCAATCTTCACTCAGGAAAGTACTTTAACTTGTGGAGTTCTCTAACCAAATATCCTTCTCCTTTGTTATAAAGTTGCAAACTGTTTTATTAAAGTGGAAACTGACAGTGGGTCATCAAACTATTCTGAATATCGTTTGTACTGATTATTCATTTTTATTTTAATATGCACCTTAACGGTACCATAAAAAATATATATATATTTTTGACCATAAATATATAGATCCATTCTAACAACAAGAAGGAACTTGTACTTGTTTCTGAACTTTCCAGTAACAGAAGCTGAAGCAGTTGGTGCATGAGCAATATGGAGACCCATAAATAGCCTGTTGACTTAAAGTATTCTGCTTTCTTATATGATCTGACTGGTAGCAATGTACTATACATGAGAAAAGATTTGGAGGTAAAGGTGTTATATTTATTTTTATTTGACCAGCTGGTTCAGCTGGAAATCCTAAGCTGATTTTCCAACATTTGACTAGATTATTCTAATAAAAAGCTATTATACCTAGCTACAAAATTTGCCCTGTCATTGTCCTTGAGCCATCATGGCTACAACAAAATCACACTTAACATCCCTACGATACGCAAGGTACAGTTTAGTTCATGCCTAGAATAGGAAATGACTGTAGTAGTCCTGGATGTCTGATGGCAAGTAATAACATTTAATAGGAAACTGTCAATATCATGATCAATGCAAAAAGTATTTCCTTATGCACATGCATGCACAGTCTTGCATCCCTATTCATGGATTCTTAAGTCCACGAGTACTTGCCATTTCCTTTTTATTTTTCCTTTTACTCTTCACCAAATAATGGTATTTATTGATAACCAGCCCTCCAAATAAACTTCCATGGTATCTTATAAAAAAGTAATCTGAGGACTACACTGAAAAGTAGTTAAGAAAAGGTGTATGTCTGGATCCAGCTTAATTCTCCAGCTGTGAGTTTCCACAGAAAAGGAATAACACCGTCATTGTCTATTTTTGTTACATTTACTGGCAGAGAAATTTCGTTTTTTTTGTCTTTAGTATTTGAGTCAGCATGTTGATCTAATTTATTTTATTTTTTAGTAGAGTTCTATCTTATAAAAAAAATTCACTGCATATATAGTAACTGAAGTTGTCTCACGTTGTCACTATTTTTTCTTCTCTTTCTAGGTGATGTCATTGTCTATATTAATGAAGTTTGTGTCCTTGGACATACTCACGCAGATGTAGTCAAACTCTTCCAGTCTGTTCCTATTGGTCAGAGTGTCAACTTGGTGCTATGTCGTGGATACCCTTTGCCCTTTGATCCTGAAGATCCTGCCAACAGCATGGTGCCACCCCTTGCAGTAATGGAGAGGCCTCCGGTAGTGGTAAATGGAAGACATAACTATGAAACTTATTTGGAATACATTTCTAGGACTTCTCAGTCTGTTCCAGACGTAACAGATCGACCACCACACTCCTTGCACTCCATTCCAGCAGATAGTCAGCTTGATAGCACATTCCCACCACCTGCCCATGATGATAATGTATCAATGGCTTCTTCTGGGGCCACCCAAGCTGAACTCATGACCTTAACCATTGTGAAAGGGGCCCAGGGCTTTGGCTTCACTATAGCAGACAGTCCTACAGGACAGAGGGTGAAGCAAATTCTAGACATTCAGGGATGTCCTGGTTTGTGTGAAGGTGACCTCATTGTTGAGATCAACCAGCAGAATGTACAGAACCTGAGCCATGCAGAAGTAGTGGATATACTTAAAGAATGTCCTGTTGGAAGTGAAACTTCTTTGATTATCCATAGAGGAGGTAAGTTTGGAAAGTCTGTACAATTACAAAAATGTGTGTAAAAGGTTCTAAACCGTAAGACATACATATACTCACTACATCCTTGTGTACTAGATTGGAAATTAATTTCCATGTTGCGGAAGGTAACACCATTGGTTCTGGAAAAGTGTGTCTGCAATTAAGTATCCTAGGCAAAATCTAACAGTTTGTTGTGGATTCCTTTTTGTGTTTTGAGTGTCAATGGTCCCACCTCTGTATAAGGGTAAAACTAGAGCAGTTCCAGACCTTTCACCCCATAATAATTTTTATGGTGTCTGCAGCAAAAATCTTATAGTCCCAAAGCAGTGCTGCAAGCTTTAGGTATTATTGTATCAATTAACTCATTAAGGTAGATCAAAATCAGAGCAATCTATTAGCCCTTTACAAGGTTACTGGTTTTGAAAAACCACTTTGCCTCCTTTTCCTTCATTGTAAAAGTATTGTGCAATAGTTGTTTTGTATGTTTCTTGACCACAAAGTTCCATAGTATATTTTTCTCTGTTTTAAAAAAATAACTTCTAGGAATTTAGTTTTTCTGACCAGCCTGACACAGTAAGCTTAAATATGCACCACTGGAAGGGGAGAGTCAAGAGTTATCTGTAAGGAAGCAATAACAACAGAAGAAGTCTTAATACCTTGACAGTGATAAGTAATTTCATAGCTTTCAATATTTTAGCCAAACAAATTTTCTTCGATGATTTGAGATGAGCATCCATCACAATTTATTATTACCTGAAGTGAGTAAAGATTTAATTTCTTTAATTAAAGGCCTTCGTTCACCTAAAGGCATTCTTATGTCACTGAATGTATGTTACTGTGTGCTTCAAAAGAAAAAAAGGATTCTATACAGAAATGCTAATTACTTTTCCTTCTAAAGAGTGGAGGTTGGAAAGTGAAGCTTTAGTGTTTGCATATGCCGGATCCTTAGAACGAGGACTATAGTAGCATTTTATCAAATTGCAGAAATAATAAATATCAAGTGATTTAAGTATCTGTAGATTCACATAGTCAATAAAGGTTTTTTCATATCTATATTTAAAAGAATGATTAATAACAGACAGAATCTGACATTTCTTTGGAATGAAGCCTAATTAAGAGTGAAAAATAAAGGCCAACTGATATCATTAGAGTATATGAACTTGGAGAAAGTTAATTGTTGCAGAGGTGCTATATTAGTTGGTATTAAATCTGGTTTTATTTAACATCCATTAAGAATCTGGAACAGTGGACTAAGCAACATTTTTTTCTGAAGATGCTGACAAATGAGGGAGAATTGAATAGCAAAAGAAGAGTACAAAGGGGATTAAAAGGGTTAATGTAACCCCAAAAGATGGGATTTTATTTTGAAAAATGCAAGCTAATGCCCCTCTAGAGGAAAACAATTCAGAACACCAATCTTCAGAGAGAAGTGGAGTGTGAAATCCGGTATGCTGAACAAGCCTGAGTAATAATAGACAGGAAAATAGATATTTCAGCAATCAGTGCAGGACAGTAGCAAAAAAACCCTGAAGCAGCAACATACTCAAGCCCATGAGGATAATTCCTCTCTCTCAAGAGAATTTCTTCCTAGAGCATCGATTCATGATCAAAACAAGTTGATCAACATGATAGTTTAACAAGTTCTGGTACATTAACTGAGCTGTGGCTATTTTCTACACATTGCTGTGGCAAATAGGAGATACTGCAGTGAGCTCGACCCTCAATAAAAGCAGTATAAATTTACACCATCTTGTCTTCTGTCAGGCCAAGCATGGAGGTACAGGTACAGGTACAGGTACAGGTACCCTAGCTCAGCTGACACAAAATACTAGGTCCAAATGCAATAGCATGTTCCTGAGTCTTATCCTTCTGTTGCTGGGGCAGGGGTGGTTGCTTGCTTTAGAGAATGCAGAGAAGGGAACAAGAGCACGTTTTGTTCGTGGTAAAACAATGACTAAGACTAAAACAACTGTTTGGAAGCACTACAGAGTAATTAAACTTAATGGGATGATACGGAACAAGTGAAAGTTTACTATCAGAAATTTCTTTGCATCAGAAATAAGGAATATACCTTAATGCAAGGTTGTTAGACTCTGAAATTAAAGAGAAGGCTCATTTGTTTGAGTGATTCAAAAGAAGTGAAAAAATACAGTGTATGAGACAAACCTACTCTACCTGAGAGATGGCTAAATCATAGCTTAATGGAAATACAAGAACTGTTCTAAGGGGACAACCTGGGTTTTTTTCATAAATCCATAGGAAAAGGGAATCCATGGGACCAAATATACATCTATAATGCAGGTAATGATATCTATGCTAGTCATCAGGTCTCCTTTTATAATCCCTGGGCAGAAATAGGCCTTTCTAGGGTGTGATTCATGTCATTCCAACGTAGAAGTTTCAAATAAGTCGGGTGTATCCTAAAAGTGTATATTCTGCTTGACTGACTATAAAGGGAGTTGAGGATGACTGGTTCAGATGTATGTATCTATCCCACATGTTATGAATAAGAAACAGATGATAAGATTTGGTCATGTGAGATAATCTGAATACAAAACAAAACTTAGAGAAACATGCTATGATTATAAAATATTTAGTCTGTGACACCAAGAAGCAAGGCATACTTTCTCCTTACTCATGGATCCAATTTTTATTTTATTATCTCTAATGTGTAATGACACTTGAATAATATCATCCTTTTCCATCGTTACTCTATGCATCCTGTCTTTAGCATCTCATTTTTAAGATTAAGACCGAAGTACTATTCCTGCCTGTGGAAGAGGAAGGCTGTGTTTTGCGTAAGGTTGTGTGTTGCCTTGAATGTATTCTGTCTCTGATAGGAATATGGCCTGACTGCATAGTTCACTGTGGCAAATCCATTTTTGTGACTTAATTCCCCTCTCTCATCCAGCAATCTTATCTACATTGCAGACTAGAGACAGATCGACATTGGCTGAGATATATTCTCACTGTAGGAAAAAATCATCTTCTACAGGAAAATATATGCTCTCCTGTGTGTATAGTATGCGTGCAACAGCATTTAAAAAGACATTGTCCCTCAAGCTTAGGAGGTCAGCAGCCAGAGTATGCCGGGGAAGGAAAGGTCTGCATGTTGCAAAACGTTGGAGAGAATAGCAGCACTCAAATTCAAAGAGGCTGCTAAAGAAAACCACCTGAACCAACACCAAACAGAGACTTGTCATGGGGTCCAATCCAGTTTATAGCGTGCGCACTTTAAAATTTCTAAAGCAGAAGTAGTAATTTACCTGCATGTTTGAAAAAAAAAATAAACCATGGAAATAACATCATTGTATATCTAAGAAAATACTAAGCAGCACTTGTTTAGATGACAACTCTATGGCTAGCGATCTTACAATCTTCTTCCTGTTTATTAGTCAGGTTCTTTGCTAAACACAGATGCCCTGCTTAGTTCAATTTCTTTGCATCTGTTTTTGCTGACCAGCCATATATTTTCCATCGTTTACTATAAGTTGACAGAAGCGTTCATACTGAAAAAAAATAAAATGCAAGGAAAAGATGTTGCGAAAGTGTTGCCTAAAAAAAAAAGGGAAAAATGAACAGAAAAAAAGAAGGTAAGAGAAAGATATGAAATTGTTTGTTACCCAAGCAGATTTACCCCTTTCCACCTTTGCTTCAGCCTTCACACTTCATCCTCAGCTTCTGCAGCAGTCTGTATTGAGTATAGGCTGCTGAAATAGAGAGCTCTCAGAAATCAGTTTTTCTGAATGTGGCTAGAGCAGAAATTCTCCATTAGTCCAGAACTACTGAAAAACAACATTAAGTGGTTGAAGTGTCATGTACCAAATTGTATGTAGAGCAAAATATTCACTAATTAGGACATTAAAAATTGGTTTTGGCATGTTCCACTAAATGAGCTATCCAAATACCTGACATATGCCATCTCTTTTGGAAAGTGCCTTTGAAATATATAAACCTATAGACAGCAGCCCAGCCCCAGAAATGTTCCTGTCTAAAAAAGAACTGACACATTCAAATGTAGATCCATCAAGACTATGTCTGAAATACTGGTGTTAAGGAAATCTGAAGACAACCCAGGACTGATTCATGGCAACTCCTAAACAGGCTCTGTGAGCGAAACATTAAAACTAAATGCAAACAGTGGAAGCCTGACAAAGTTCCTATATCAGACAGCTATTTTATAATAGTGATGGAATCCAAACAGACTCTGAGAATCTGAGACTGTTATGCAAAACGGAGCCAGAGAACTGATGTACTGTCCATACTGATTAATTGTTAGCCCACTCCAGGCATGGGACTGGAGTAAGCCAGCAGCCAGTTTCACCCTGACACGATGTGGTAGGTAGCATGGACCACACGCAATGTACAAACAGTCAAAATAAGGAGGGAGAATTTAACAATGTAGACGTAAACTGTGAGAATAAAAGGATCGCCAAGTATCTTTCTCAGATTTTGTATAAACCCCAGCAGAAGGTTTTAAATCCTTAAGACTGCTAACAGATACCAGTACGTCACATGAAGCATCAGAAATTTCCAAAACAGACAGAAATTTCACAAAAAAACATCTCTGCATATTCTAGTGAATAAACCTAGCCCCTCAAAATGAGGAGACTTCAATAGAAGGAATACTAACTACATTCTTGGTGCCCTTTCCATGGACTGATCTCAGATTTACCTCTCTACCACAGAGGTGAATTTATTTTTTTTTTTTTCCAGGCTTGCTATAAGATGTCTTTCAATTCCTCTGGTCAGGAAAGCTCATACTTCTTTTACTCCAAGTTGTCCTCTCTCTTGGGAAAGCTGCACAAGATAAAGCTGCAGGCAGCACCATCACCCTGCTAACACTAGTCTGGCCCAGGCAGTTGTGATCTCCTGGTTCCACAACCACAGCCCACCACTGAGGTCTCTGGAGCTTTAACTCCGCTTCTGCAGTTCTTCATTCAAAGTATTAAGAGAGTACCTGGTGCAAACTGGAGACTCTGTGTCTCATGGCTTGCTCATCCCCAATTCAGGACTTTCTAGTCAACAGTACTGTGGGTTTGAAGAAATGAAATTGTTAGGAGGATGGTGTAGGTTTTTGATTTGGGACTTAACGGAGGTTTTCTATCATCCTACTGTCTCTACTCATTTACATTCCTGAGTTGTTGGTGATTTTTTTTCCTTCTAGTTGCTTCCTAAAGGAGCCCAGTCTTGGTTTAATTGCTTCTTATGGGTACTCTAAATTAATAGCTTCTTTCTGTTGTCTCTGACTAGAGATATTGGGAGATACAAGGTCTGATAGCTCTCCTGCTTTCTGCCATATTTTCTCCTTTCCAGTCAGTTACTCCAACTGTACATTTACTCCTGATCCCTCTTCTCCCATTTCTTGAGAGTATTCTAATGTTGACAGCAATTTAGATCCATTTGCAACGTCTGCATTTTTAGCTCTGCTGTATTCTTAAACGACGCGTGTATCTCTTGTTTGTGAGTTTAAGGGGCATTTGATCCCACAAAGGGAATGTGCACGTGAACCTAGTAGTGAACAACTGACGCATTTGAAGTGAACCATTGATACCTAGAAGTCAATGACATACATTTCTTCTGTCCAACATGCTGCTAAAACATCCTCTTTCAATTTGCTCTTTCCAATTTACCACACCGTTTTGGCTTGCTATCCTTCTCTGAAGTGCTCTGTTGTTCCTGGGCCTGTCTGCTTTAAAACTGATGGAAAACAAAGGTTTGTAGCTGACCTTTTTCCTTTCCATCTCAAAATTATGAGCTTTTATATGACATCATAAATTCAACAGTTTCCTCAGCATGAGTTTTCTGTAAACGTATCCTTCTCGTGCTGGCTTTTGAGTTGTTTCATTTTTTTTCTCATTTTTGTTGCTGTTCTGAGCTAGTCGTGCCAGAACTGTTTAATGATCAAAAATATTGTGAGTCATGCTACATTGTCCACTTCATTGACTTTGCTGTTGTCACGTTGCCCTTTTCCCCACCCCCAGCCTTGGCCACTTGTCCCTTCCTACCTTTCCTAGATAGAAATGGATATTTTGTGCAAGATAGTTTCGTAACAGCTTTGTGGGAGAAGCAGTTGTCTTTCCTATGTTAATTCCAGAAATAAGCTCTTGGAAAGGTTTTTAGAAAATACTGTTACCATACAAGAAATACTGCTGTTCTATTACCATAACTCCTGGGAAGCACTGATTTCCAGATTCATTTTTACAAGGCATGTCTTGCCTTACAGAGTATCATATTTTTAGCTGCGAGATATGTACTCTCCTAGTAACCTTCAAATTATTTACATCCTTTTTGTCCTACACATTGAGACTGTTTTATACTTTGGATTAAATTGAAATATTTTTAAGCATCTTGTTGTAATCATATGGTATGAAATCTATTTTAATAAATATTTTACGTGTTATATGTTTAGTTTACATGTAAACTAAAAAATAAGTTACTTATATAGCCTAGTTGATGAAGGGATTCAATCTAAATCTTGTTAGTAAGAGAAATGGTAAACCTCTCAGAAGCACAGGGAATGACAAATTTGAACAGAGGAAGTCATGGCAGGAGACCAGTTATCCTAAAATTCACACTAATGAGACTTTCATATCTTTTCTTGTATAGCTCTGATTAGCAGTGAAACAGTGTGCAATTGCTTCCATATTTCTGAATAAAAGAAAAAGAAACCATAGACCTCCTTAATGAATATGGATTCCTGAAAAAAATAGACATCAATAATAGTTAGTAGCTATTACACTGTATTAATGGAAGTAGTATTAATTGCATCGCGTTTCAAAATGGTAGTGTTATGGGCTTGCTGCTTCTTTCTTATTAATGTTTGTGCACTGTGTGGTACATTTGTGGATAATTTTGCAAAGCATTAGATAAATCTTTTTCACGTATATTGCATAGAAGGTTTTTAATGACTATTAGCAAGCATTTTTTTTCAAAAGTACTTTTATTGTTGGTGAAACTGTCTTCTAATGTAGGCTTATATAGTCTGTATTAAATTTGAACAGTGCTTCTGTTAAAACTTATGGGGGCACTTCTAGGGATGCGTGTGCCTGACTCTTGTTGACATTAAGAGGAGTTAGTTTGCAAACTGGAGAAACAGGTCCCTTTAGAAAACCTTTTGGCAAAAAGAAATACAAGTGTGTAGACATAGATTCTCATCATTGCAAGTCATAAAGAGGTAACTGCTGTTGCTCCAATGGCTATTTTGACATTAAATTTTGATGCCAAAGATGACGCTACATACAGTAAGCAGTCAGGCGTTGTCACTATCAGGTCTACACAGAGACTTGCCATGCACCTAGGCTCTGTGCAGAGCTGCAGGAGCTCTGCCTTCAAGACAGGCAACTACTTGTCTCTGTTGAGGAGTGCAGGGCAAGTTTGTGTCCAGTGGCTGCAGCCCACGTCACTACTCAAACCCAAGAGCTCTACTGTCAGCGCTGCAGACTGATTTCAGTCTTACTGATATTAGTGAATGAATACTAATTGAAGAACAGTTTTCTTGAGAAAACAGACTTTTTGGCTTGCCTACACTGGAATCTAGCCAGGCCAGAGAAGTTTTTCTTCTGTTCTTGCAAGCAGTATTATCAGAAAACTAACCAGGTTATCTTGGACTGCATATCTCAGTGAAAAATGGCATCTTTTGAAGCCAAATACCTCCCAAGCATGGTACATGGGAGAACATACTGCAATACTGGGGCATGAAGAAAGTTTTTTTTTTTTCCTAATTGCCCGTAGTCTAGGCTCTGAGTGAATCTAGCCTTCCTCAGAGGAGATCTGGGAGATCTCAGCCTAAGGAGGGAGAACTACAGAGCTGGACTCTAAAAAAGTACCATACAACCTGTGCTTGTGTACGGAGGCATGTCTAAAGTTTAGTCTAAATGTGTTGAACAATGTTTCTGTTGGTTCAGTATAATGTAATGTCCTATTAAACAACATTTGTTGGGTTTCCAAATCTGTTGTCAAAGTACATTGTGGAGACGTTGTGACGTGGTGAATTGTAATATAGTGCAATATTTTATAGTAATAAAGTAAGCTAATACACTATGAAACAAGTGAGTACATTATCTATTGTGCTACAGACACGAGACACGGCACTGGGGAGATGGGAAGGTGTGATTTTCAGGCACTTCCTAAACCACTTACAAAAGCCACAAAACTCTCTTGGCTCCCATGGTTTGCCTATGCAGAAAAAAAATGCAGAAACTAGTCTTCTAGATGAGGTATTTATCCCTGTACAATTCCGTAAGCAATTTTCTTTTACCTTCTTAAAACGGGAAGGAAGGCTTCAGCAATGGCTACACTTGCCCTCTATGAGTAATGCTCAACTTTTTTTATTTTTTTATAAACCAAGAGCATACATTTATTAAATACAACACTGCCCTTCTCAGGAAGCCTTTAGGTGAGTCATAATTCAAACACAATCAAAACCAAAACCAGGATACATACACCTTTGCTGTGTCACCTTCAGATTACAGTCTAAAAGAGGACATGGAAGCCAAAGCTGTCAGGCGCAAACTCTGAAAGCTGACTCCCAAGTGTGTCAAAACAGATTTCTAAAAGAAATAAATTGCTTTTCAAAGCCATATTTGTCATAACTTGGAACAGTATTTCAGTGTGTAAGAAACATACTGTGCAGTTTTCCTGTTTGATAAACGAGAAAAATCTGGACTTTTTTTGGTTTGTACCTTCTATTACCATGAGCTAAAAGAAAGCAAGCTTTCTGTGCACACGTTCCTAGGGTCACCTTCTTTTTAGTGTATATTTCAGTCAGGTGCAAATTGTATTTAATGGACTTCTTTTTTGAATATTTTTTTTTTCTTTTAAGTAAGCATTTTTATTGCATTTCATGTGTTCTAGATAGAGAACTTCTAAAGATCCTGTGATAATTAGAAAAAGACTCCATATGCATGAATGAAAGCACAGACTCAAAACCTTTGAATGAAAAATATTTTAATCATCTTTAAATTCATTTTATCAATTAATTTCCATTTCCACAATAAGTTGGGTTTTTTCTGTAGCAGAAAGTTTGCTAATATTTTAAAAGGATAAGCGATGACTATGATGATAGCAATAATAATAATACATTTTTTCTTAAAGAATAAAAAAAATCATTAAGTAATACCTCAGGGATTAATTTAGCATCATAGAAAAGGTTTACTGACTATGGGAAATACTGCAGTATTATCTGTATATATTTTGATAGTTTAACTAAATACATTTGCCAATGCAAAGACAAGGTCTATCCATGTGAAATAATTTCTGTATTTTGAACTGCTTGATCTCAATAAATGTGATTATTTTAGGCATCTGGGGCCAAAGCAGTGCCTCTCCACTGCAGTATGACATTATCACGTCTCTGAAGTAGCACAGAAGACACTCTTACCTGTTCCTTAAGGACAAAAAGGAATGACCAGTGGATAAACTTGTTCCTTTTTATTTTGTAAATATGATTCTAGTGGGATAGTGTATCAGAAGATCCAACTGCTCGTTTGCATAGCTCTTTAGCCTCATGCTATTTAACATGTCGCGTTCTCAGGAACAAGTATCGGAAATTACTAAAAGAAGATGGAAACATTCTGGCAGAGCAATTCAACTGTTACCAACATAAAGGATGATTACATCACTGGGAGGTCCTAAATCAGTCCAGAGAGAAGTCAGGGGAATAGAAAAGTCCACAGGGCTTTGCTCTGTGGCCAGTGAGAGCCAACAGATGTGGCAGAGCCAAAGACAGTCATCTCCATCCAATTTCTGCCCTTCTTCTCTAGCTTTTTCTGGTTTTACCCAGATCCTTCCTCAGTCTGTATGTTTATTGTGTGTTATTCTGGCTCCATTTTCCTTCACTTGAGCAATCCAGAGAAGCTGTCATTCTTCAATGTCAGCCCAGTCTTTGAACTTAGCCTTGCTTTGAGCAGGAGGTTGAACTAGATGATCTCCAACTGTCCCTTCCAATCTAAACACTTAAATTATTCTGTGGTTCTCCATATGAGAATGTGGCGGCCCAAGTCGCTAAAAGAGAGGGTCTCTGACTGAATGTCTGGATAATTTTAAACTTCTTCCTCAGTACTTCTCAGAGATAAAAAGAAGTTATTTAATCTTTTCTCCTTATTACACCATATTAAATATATATATTTATATGAAACAAATACATATATCTTTGTATATAAAAGTTCTTTAGAAATCGATGCAAACAGAAAGAATGAAGACACACTTTTTGATTTTGGCTTGCCAGATGTGTTCATTGAGATTACATACACAGCAAATTATTCTCACACCATAATTGAAAAATAACACGGTGCTTGTTTATTTATTATATGGCATACCTGAGAAATCTCAATGGCTTGTGGGCTTGGCTCTAAAATAGGGACAGCTAGACAGTCTGATCCAGCTAAAATTCACTACGTGGATATCAACTAGAACAATTTTTTCTATTAATATTCTACTAACCCTACTACTAATTAAGCAAGAGGCTTATCTTGTGACTTGTTCATTGTGTACCAGGCTTTCAACTTTATCCAGCTCTTTATCCTAATAGAAGCACATTAGGATACATTGCACTAAAAGAAGAATAAACTATATATAGTTTCAGTCAAAATGGCCCTTATTAAACAGTCATCTCATGATAATTAATTGTGAATGTCCTTAAAGGCAAAGAAGCTGAAGATGTTTTACATGCTGCATAGTCCAGCCTGTCTTCCCAGGCTTGCCTTGCAATGCATACAGCCACGGTCACCTCAGCTGTGGTTACCAGGGATCCTGTGTAGACGGCTGCAGGGCATCCTTCCTCAGCGGAGCTGGGCAGCGAGCAGGGGTGCCTGTACGGTGGGGAAAACAGGCACTTCTGTGGTGCCATTCAGCTGCTGTAAACGTCTGTAGTAACTGAAATTAATAGTATTCAAAAAGAGCCTATTCTTCTCTGTTGATTATTAAAGTTTTTAAAAATTCACTTACCAAATTTTCATATTTAAATTTCTACTCACGTTTGGTCAGATGAATCCCAACTTAACTGTAAAAAAAGTTAATTTCTAGCCTACACTAGTCAAAATAATGACCCCTGCAGTCAGTGGTGGAGAGTAGGCACCTGAAGAGGACAATTTATGTCATTTTATTCAGTCATTGCTTAAGCAGCTTGTTCTTTGAGTTTGCCCATCATGCTCCACTGATAAGGACTTTAGCTTAGCTGGCCAGCCAGACAGACAGGGATGTGTGAGATGAGTCCTGCCCAAACACCAAAGGCAAGCATGGAACAATTGCATGAAAAAAAACCATCTGTATTATCACAAAAATTGGAATCTTTCTCACACATTATAGCTAAATCTGGAGTCCCATTTATGCTACCATAGAAAGTAATCTGGGATTTTTTTATAAAAGGGAAGTGATAAATGTGGTTTTGCAGGAAAAAAATATTCTTGCAGATTAAATACATATTAATATCTTTATTAATATTACAAGTTTGATTATAAAATTTAATTGTTCTTATATAATGGAATTTTGTAAGGCTTTACGTGTAACAGCCTCACTATTTAATAATGGAAAAAAGTAAAATTAGTATAGCTTACATTGAATTGAAAAATTGGTTAATTGATTGATCTTTTAACATAATTATAAGTAGGAAATAAGTGAGGGAATCTATTTTTAATGAGCTTCCGCTAGGATAATTTCTTGGCTTTTGACTATATTGCACTTTTTATGAGATCCTGTAGAAAACATAAAATCAATACTGATAAAGGTTGGTGGTGGCAGAGAGATTGGTCCTCATCCACATTGGACAGATGACACATTACTGATAAAGAGCAATATGGAATACTTAATAAATTAAGCATCAGCAAATAGGAAGCATTTTTATGCAGTCAGTGAAAATTCCTGAAACACAGAGCAAAGAACGCAGCCCAAACTTGACAAAGTGCTTTTGAATCATTATGGTTAATCAGCTGAGCATAACATCACAATGAAAAAGGCAAATTCAGCAAAAGTTCTTAAAATAAAACTTACTGTTTATATATTTTTCTCAGGAAGATGCCATTGGTAAACTACTTTATTGCATTTATTATGAATGTTGACAAAATCAATGAGATCCTGTTCCAGATAGTCTTCCCCTACTTCTTTAGTTCGTATCTGTTTCTCCATCTTTTTTTCCATTTTCCACATGTACTTCAAAGTTATTGCATGACACTTCCATATACCATGCAAAGATCAAGCCTCTTGCAGGAATCTTTAACTAAAGTTTCTATTCTTTTTAACAATGACCTGAAAAGCAGGATTTCTCTAGGATTTTCCATACAGTTCTTCATTAGGAAAAGTAATGTCTGATTAAATCGTCTGTGCGCAAGGTAGATAGAAAGATACTTCCTTAATACCCAGCTTCTATAATATGTCTCATTTCCTGTACAGACAATTAAGCATATAATTTCAGAATTTATTTCCTGTGAGGAATCTTGCAAGCAGTTGTTCATTAAAAGCTTGTAGAAATGGAAGAAAAGGACCTGGCTTGGGAAAGAGATGAAAGGATAGAAACCAGATAGTGAAGAATTAGGGAAAGATATTTTGGGTCATGTAAAGAGTTCTCTAAGGAGTCATGTTGTAGGATGATCCTTTTTGTCAGGAGAGAGGAAGCACAGTCCCTGACCTACAACACTCTGGGTACCAGAGTCTACTAGCTATAAAACTGCTTGAAAGGCATTTGTGATGAACATGACAATCTCTTTACTTAAAACAGCTACAACTATCCTCTGTGTCAAGTAGATAATAGCAGTCTGATGGCAAGCGTCTATTTGGTTTCTTCCAAGTGTGTATCCTACCTTCCTTCCCTGAGAAGTACCTGGGTCGGGCAGGTCCTCCTACAATGAAGACAGATCACTCCTCCCTGAGGTCCTCCTCATGGAGAGACATTTCCAATGGCTGTGGCATCTGAGCAAGTGGAAGAGGAGACAAGGCAGAGCTGGAGATCTCCAGCCAAAGCCGGGAATCTGCTGAGAGCAGCAGGGAATAGACACATAGGCCTCAGAGGGAATGGGATTAAAATCTTCAGGGGACTGATAGGGACTATTCAGTCAATAAATTAATTTGACTGGAAACAAGAACCTGTGATGTGGGGAAATAGTGAGCAAGGCAAGCTGTTCAGAAACCCCTTTTGCTTCTATAGTCCAGCTAATCATTTTACATTTTCTCTATTTGAAAAAGTTACGTATTTTACTTTTATTATAATAAAGCCTGGTGATTTGGGGTTTGGGTTGGTTTGGTCAGCCTTTAGAGCTGTCTGTAAGAAGAAGTCTAGGCCAATCTAGTTTAAATCTTTGGCTAACATGGAAGTCCGTCTCAGGCAGGAAGGAAACACCAAATCAAAATCTGCTACATCGCCACAAAACAAAAAGCAATTTCTTCAGCAGCATCCCAGGTTGGCATGTTCTGTACGTTGTACATCGAAGTCTTGAATGCTGGAACTAAGGAGTGATGATGCTTCTCCTGAGCAGTAACTCTGACATTATTTCTGTGGCTATTTAAATAAGAGCTAGTAATGAAGAAACAAAACTACACAGAAATTCTAGGGATTTCAGAGATTTTTTTTAAAAAGGGGAAAGTACTGTTACACCAGTTTTACAATTTGGGGTGATAAAACTTAAAGATAATATGCATCATTGTAATTGTGAAGTCAGAAAAAGAGCCAGAAATGGAAATTTACTGTTACTACTTTTCCAAAATTTTCCCTTTTGCTGTTTAAAACTACAAAGGTTATATTTGGAAATACACACACATCTCAAAGAATAGTGGAAATAAAAACAAATAAGAGTTATTTTGAAAGCAACATAAGAAATTAGAAAATGGTTTGTTTTTTTTTTAATTCTGTATTGAAAATAATGTTGCAAACTAAACCCAACAAATTTAGGAAAGAAAAATAAATGCTTCTGAAATTTTGCATGTGGAGGATTAAACCTAGTCTCTAGAGAGTGAGTATTCATTCTGAAGTATTCACAAGCTTTGTTTTTCTGCTTCCCTATGTTGTCTGAGAGATAAAGAACTGCAGTGTAACAAGATACGTATTTTTGTCTTTAAATCAAAATGCATTTATTGCAGAGTGCTGGTGTAGGAGTTGCAAGTCAATTGCATTTTTAACTCATTCATACTGGGAAAGGAATGAATAAAAATTCGTGACTTGCGTTTGTGCACAGAGGTACCTGCTTTTATTCATTAATATGCGATAGCTACTTGCACACTGTTTTTTCCAGTTCTCATTAATAGTAAATAATTTTTACCAGATTAAAGATGTTCAGCATGTCTCCTATTTGGGGTCTGTCTTTGTATAGCAGAACACTTACACAACTTTCAGAACATTCTTCATGGAAAAGCTGTTCAATGGAGGATTTGAAGATATTTTTGTTTGCTTTCTGTTGTATATTTGCTAATATTTTCAAATTGCAGCAATAATTTCTGAATTATTAAATTCTGCATATAATGTTGTTGAAACTAGAATAGGATTGTAATTGGTTTCCTCTAGCCTATGAAATTTTATTGTTTCAAACACCTCCTACCAAGACTGAGTCCCAGACCTTTTAAGAAATTTCAACAAAGAGAACACCCACTGAGAAATAGAGCAACTTAGTCTACAACTGCCAATTGCCTGATAGATCAAAAATTTACCTATGTTATGAGAAACAAAGGCCTGTTTATAATAGGATAAATTAATTCAGACTCCCTGTGATCAGGAGCATCTAATATTTAGTGCTTGATAAATATTAGATGGTCAGTAGGTATTTTATCTGGAACTTAACTAGAAATTTCATCTGAGAGATGGTTTGTTGGGGTTTTTTTTACCAATTGAATGTCCAATATATTCTGGAAATGCAGCTGCTTTTCACAAAAATGGCTTTAGCAAATCACCATTCGCCTATGAAAACTCCCTTTGTCAGAGGAGTTCTAACAAGCTCTAATTTAAATCAACCTTTTCCTTCCTCTTCCCCTGAAGTAGACCTTTTATTGTTGATCTCTGTGGTATGAATTATACTTTTTGAATTAGCTCATAAGACTGAAAAATAAAATCCCAAAAAAGTCAGGGTCCCCTATAAACTATTTCCTATTTTAGCTGATTGAGGTTATACACCAGCAAAACTGCATGGTGACTGGGTAATGACCTGCCGTTAGTGTCTTTTTATTTGCCTATTCTTTGGGGAACTCCAAGGAAAAAGTATTTATCACATCTGATTTGATGACCATCACGAATTAATTGTACTGTTCATCTGGATTCCTTCAGCCAGCTGTGGCCTTCAAGCATAAATTCATAGTTTCTGCTCTGTGATCATATGGACATACTGAGGTATATGGGCATACTGAGGAAGAAAAAGATCTTTCACAGATCCAGAGGCACATCCAGTTTTGCTTTCTCATGCAGTAAGTTCTGATTTTAAAAAATCAGGGATATACACGCTAGGTATCCTAGAAAGTCTTTCTAAAAATGATAATTTTTAAGTTTAGGCCAGCTGCGAGGTCCGCAAGGTGCTTCACGGTTGTCAGCACCATCTCTGTTTAACTTGTCATGTTTATGTACTGTTCCCATTTTCTCGGTATTGAGGGGTTATTTCCATTATGTTAGACATGTCGTCTAAATCTCAACAGTCTGAAATCAATTTATGTTCCTCTGAGAGACAGAGCACTGTCACAGGGAAAAAAATTACCTATTCACAGTTTTTCTTGCTTTTCCTTGTAACGCATTAATTTAATACTTATCACTTCCCGGCTATCTTGTCAGGATCCTTTATCAGCATCATTTTTTAGTGTTCTGTTCATTAACTTTTTAAAGTACTGTTCAGGATTACATGTGACCAGCACGCAATCTAAACATCATAAAATTCACATCAATACTGTTCCTTTCTGATTGGACTTAAGGACACGGCCTTTCTTTATGTTAATTGCTCATCTCCAGACCTTCAGGAATTCAGAAAAATGTGACGTTTCTCAACCTCTTTTTGCAAGCCAGGTCATCTTGATCAATTTATCATGCTTCACACTCTTTAGTGTTCTGTACTGCAACAGTATCACGCCCATCAATCATTATTTCTCTCTCATTTTTTGCTTTCGGGCTCCTATGCTTATGCTAAATCTTCTGAACTTCCTGTCATTTTAACCATTATAATTTAGATCGCTACAAAGCTTTTACTAATTCAGCTTTGTTCTTCTTGATAAGTAAGTTGAATACTGAGAATCACCTCCTGACTGGGTGAACACGAAAGCAAAGAGGTTTGTCTGTACTAGGTGCATGTTAGCGTGGACGGTATCAAATCTTCAGCAGCTCAAAGCAAAGTGAAGCAAAGTGACCAGGGAGCTGAGAGTTTAGAAATTCACTGTTATCTTCACAGTTTTGTTACTCCTTGGACACCCCTTGCCAAATATTCTGCTTTCCTACACTAAATGATCTACATTCACAGCTGAGACTCAACCATGTAAAACTTGAATCTTGTGATAAGTTCTTGTACTACTGTTAGTCTTTTCTTTCACACTCTGCCACTGTTTGTCAACCTTTCTGTTCTACCTGAATCCCAATAAGCAGGAATAAACTGGTCTGTCAAGCTGGTGTGAAGGAGCAGGAAATTGGAAATAAATTGTTACCTTGAATAACATCTGGATCCAAAGAATCAAATAAACATGCTATTGCTCATTCCAGCTTCCACCACTGTGGCCAAGTGGCACGATTACCTTTTCATTATGTTGCCATCGAGTGTTTATCATTCCGCCATGTGGTATGAAAATGAGACAATTATAGTTAACACACCTGAGCTCCTGACACTTCCCATTGTCACAGAAGAGATTTCAAAGGCAAATCGATAAAATTCAGAAGTGTGATGACAGCTTAATGCATATTAAATACAAAATTCTGAAGTTACTACAATGTAATTTAATAATGACAGAAAGGCAGTCAGGTGAAACCAGCAGGCTCTCTCAGTCTTGTATTCTTATTTGTTTCTTTATGATGAACTTTTGTCCAGTGTTCCCAAACCTCAGAGAAATCAGGAGGAGTGAGACTCTGAGCTCACTAACAGACATCCAGGACCATCTGAGATGCCCTGGGGTATCAAGAAATCTTCACTGGAATGGCAGAGTCAGTGGGAGACTCAAGATTGTCCAGGATGACAACTGAAGCTCTGAAGTCTCCCGTAGATTCTGTGTTATATCTGCCAATCCAGCACAGATTTCTGCGTAACTTAAGGTACGGCACCCTTGGTACTGGACCTATGGTTGTGCATCTGCATTAGGTTCCTAATTCACAGACTATGACATCAAAATTTAATTGTCTACATATCAGTGTCTAAATTTGGTGCAGATGTCTATGTGTCCATTATAATTGGTGGCAGCTTCAGTAAACTGAACAAATGTAGGCATCCTGTTCTTGTTGAGATGCCCTTGGGTATTCCACCTCACCTCCCACCTATAGGTCCTTTGTCGCAGCTGGCAACGCCATAAGGATACATATTCCAACCCACATGACACTAGAGGGTGATGCAACTGAGCTGATATCTGGGAAACTATTCAGCACAAAAAGAGTCCAGACAGTTTTTCAGGTCAGTGCAAGGCTGCCATCTCTGTTTGGTTAGCTGAAATATTTCTAGACTGGCTGTTCTACCTCATTTGTATGGTTCAACACTGGGTCTGATGGTTCTGATGTGCTGTTTTTCTGGCTTCCATTAGAGAGGAGCATTCAGTCACAGACACCAAGGGCATTTCCCTACATTTATCTATTTTTATTCTTTTATTAGGGATTTTTCTAATCACTGTTTCAGGGATAGGATTAGCTGGTTTTCAAATCAGGATCAGGACACAGAGAGGGAAGTCCTGGGAACAAGTAGGGGAAGTCTGTGAGAGTTTGGGAACAGGCATCTGGAGAAGGGGGTAGCTGAGAGAAAACATGGATGCAATGAAGGAATTTAGAAGAGGAGGAACTGGCAGCATAGATGTCAACACGAAATATCTGGTGGCTCCTTTTCATTTATGCTTTAATACGAACCTTACATATAAGCAAAGGAATGGACTTGTTATTGAATACTTTTCCCACACACTTGCTGAATATGTTTTGTGAATGTATTTTCATGAAAAGGACTTTAGGATACTGTATACAAACAACTTATGCTCCATCTACAGTTTAACACAAAATATTGGGAACATGCCTTTATCAAAGGGCATTCATCAAAGTGACATGACATAATGCAAGCTGAGATTTCTCTAATGTGCTTAGAAAGTGTAAAAGCTTAAATGGGAGCAGATTCTAAACACATGAAAGAGCAGAGACTCTGGCATTGTTAGGCAGAGTTTATGACTGTCAGAGAGCTCTGAAAATACAATGCGGTATTCCTGAAAAGTTAGTGTTGAAGCTTAAATTAGCTTTTAGTAAAGCCAGGCCAAATTGTCAGACATGTTGTTAGCAAGCATACAGAGCATGGGTGTGGCAACACTTGCAAGCCCTTCTAGAAGCAAAGTCACGAGCCGTCAGGACTCTGAAGACTCAATTTATATTCTAAATTATGTTGCTGATTCAGTCTGTGTGACGTATACCAGTCTTTTCACCTTGCTGTGTCTGCTCTGCTCAGGAAGAGTTGCTTGCCACAATATGTATGCCCAAGGTGGAGCATTATTTGCGCTACTAGCTCTTAATCTTAGCAGTATTCGAGCAGTACAGTAGAGACCGTAATCCTTAGCCTCGACACATGAACTAGTGACGTTGATTTTAGCAGCATTCATTGGGCAACACACATGAGCAAAACTGGAGATTCTTGAGAGAAAATTTCCTCCTGCTAAACAAAGGGTTCCTTTTCTTGACTTTTTCAAGGTGTTGGCTGAGTTTACAACCTGTGAGCAAACTTCTGAGATATTTCTCCACTCCTCCTGTGTTAGTACCTGGGCATGCAGATGTTTGCTAATTGGATTAGTATTTGCATAAAATATGTATATTATAGACCTCACTGAGGAAAATAACAATTCATTCAGTACTACCTGCAGTTGCAAATCATAAGCCAGGATATGGACCTAAGGATTTGAATTTTTAGTAGGAACTTCTGTAATAAAAGGCAAGAGACAAGGGTCTTCCTCTGTTCCATAAGATGTCTTTTTCTACTCCAGGTCAAGTTGTCCCAATAAAATCTGTTCTGAATTGTTCTGTAGCAACATTTTCTCTATTCTGAGACATGGCTGTCCTTCAGGTAATATGGTTTCCTATCAACAAGGAAATAAATCTGTAACAGTGTAACACTGTTCTGGTAATAGGTGCCAGAAAAAGAGAAGAAAGTTCATATAAAAGTGTCACCCAATGAAACATTCTGTAAATGTTAAGTATCAGCCTTTGTCTGTGGAAAATAACCTGCTTTTGTTGACCACACAAAAAGCTGCTTGTTCCAAAAATCTATCTCTCACTTCCATAAATTGCAGATTTTTATTATTTTTCCCAACTCTAGTACATTTAAGCATCAAAAACTGTTACTGGCAATGTTGCTTTTGTCTCTGCACTATTTTAGCCAGAAAATCTCTGCTTCACATCCAGATTAATCAAAAGGAGACAGTGTTTAGTTTGTTGGGGTTTTTTCTAGTTTCATAAATTATTTTAAATCTCTGACTGATAAGCAATTCACAGAGCTGCAGCAGCCAAGCAAAATAAATAGCTGTATGTCCATTAGAATGTAAATTAACTCATTACTATGCCAGCTTCTGACCTTTTCTGATGGCTGTATTCTTGCTAACAAAGACTCTTTGCTATTCATGAAAGTGAAGAAGTGAAAACTTCATGGTAGCTTGAGATTCTCTGGTGTATTTGAGAGGATATTCTCATAGATGCAGGTGGCCAGTGAGGGTCCCAGCTCACCGGCAAGTACCTCTATCATTCATGACTTTGAATAGCTATGCTTTCTCTAATTATTTGAGAAGATCTGAATATTATTGAAAAATTGTTGCTTAAGAAGGCTAGGTCATTGAAACTTCATGAACTTCACAAAAAGTGCTCCTATGTATAAAAACATGAATATTGATTTAGCACCTGATCTCACAGTCAATTAAATTTTTGTATCAGTTCCATAGACTTTAGTGAGATGAGACCAGGTTTAATTTCCCAAGGCACTCCTCTACCTCCATTCTGTTCTGATAAACCTCTCCATGTCACACTTTACGCTAGTCATCAAGAAATTTGAAAGTTTTAAGGGAAGAAATATAGATTTACACTCATGATGCCCCCAAGTTGTCTGGAGAAGAGATGAGCCACAGAAGGTGCTACCCCAATGGCGTGTAAAGATCCTGCTGACTTTCCTGTGAACTGCACCCGCTCTTTGCCTTGTGCCTTCACAAAATGATTATCTGTGGACAGGAATGTATTCGTTCTTTGGAGTCACCTTTCACAGGTGTAGCACGCCAAAGAGAGTGAAAAATAGTGTTGATTTGGACTGGAGCACCACTTCCGTAGCAGTCTCTCCTGGGTTGAGATCAGGAGCAATGGAACAGTGGAGCATAAAGCAAAATGCCACCACAAGTAACAGCTGAAGATCAGTTTGTACCATTGCTCGTCTCTTTCAGGCAAAACTGGTTAATAACATCTGGGCATATGTATATAGCCCTAAAGAAGACAGACCTTTTTTACAGTTTTATTAATCTGAACCTGCATGTGATAGAATAACTGATGACTGTAACCAGCCTTCATCTCAGTGCGGCACAGTGCTCCATCAGTTACTTGCCCTGCTTCCAGCGTGTAGCCTAACGCAAGAGAAAAGCCACTGGGTCTAACCATACATGTCATGGGCCCGATCAAACATGATGGGCCATTCATCTCATTCTGATGTGGGCTGTGTTGATTTTTGACCCATTGTATCGGGTGCCATACCAAGCAAAGGCCAAGTGGATCCTCCATGGCATGGCATTGGTCACTCTGCAAGGACAGCTGACAACAGGACTAGCTAACTGTGCTTGAAGAGCTAGAACTCCCAGTCTTATTACACCTACTCTTTATTTCCAGGTAAATCAACTTTTTGTTATTGCTAGAGCAAGAGTTCAGTACTTAAGGCTGTTTGAAAGAGACGGACCTTTTAAAAAATATTATGTGGTAATGATTGATTTTATTAGAAATTGAACTTTTAATTTCCATTCCCTATATGTCATTTGATATTTTAAATATGACATGACCAATTCACCTTGGTCACCTGCTTGTTTTCGTAAGTATTATTTCCATCTTTTTTAATTCATTGTTTCTTTTCAGATTTTGTTTACTATAGTATATAAATTATTTCAATTTACTTTTTCTCCTTGATCAGGTTTGTTTTCCTGAAAAAGGGAAAATATTTGAAGAATAATTTAATTAATGCTGTATCTTTAATTTAGGTAAGCCAGGAAATCCCCAACATTATCTGTCCTGTCAGTAATTTTGCAATTTTAGCTGGAGGCTATTTTGCATCTTAATGAAAGTACCCAATTGTAGCTTGACTTCCGTGCACCTCATCCAACCACACCTAGCCCTAGTGTAGCTCAACAAAAGGTAAACATGCAGAAGGAGAAGCCAGATGTAACGTGAATGGTAAGAAACAGTTCCCTGCATCCTGCTAACGGTGTACACCATGAGTCTGAACTCTCAGAGTTCTCCATGGTCACATCCGTTTGAAGTTAATGGGTATTTGACACCTCTGGAACTGAGGCCCAAGTGTAGGCAACTGATAGACATCTCAGGGATCCCAGTAAGAGAAAGAAAATGTACAAAAAAAAAAAACGTCTACTGCTACAGTAAATGTGTATAGTAACTTTTCTAGAAAGGCAAACTTTTGCTGAAGTGAAATGTTGTCACATGGACATTGATAAGATGCCCATGGAGTCAGTTAATGCTCTGGGAGTGCTCATCAGCCATCTGTTCATTGACTTACAAGCAACTACGTGAGAAAGGTCTGTGCAGTGCTTAGGACAACTTTGCTCAGGAAGCCATATGCAGCAAGGATTTTATAGCACACACACACACACACACACACACACACACAAAAAGAAAAAAAGAAAAAAAATCCAAGCGAAAGCTAATGGGCAAAACACTTGCTGTATCATCGGTGCGACAAGCGATGTGGAGGGAAGTTGACGTGCCTGAACATTGCTTTGGATGAAAAGGCTTTATCTTTGACGCTGTTGAGTTCCTCCCTGCAGCACTACCACATGCCGTCACTGCAGAAATCAAACTGTTCCCGGGCTTCAGTTTAATTATACATACACGTCTGCCACAGAGGTAAACACCATTAAAGGTCCTGTGCTTTGGCAACATCGACATTAGTTACTTGAGATTATACAAGGTTTTAAGAACTTCCAGGAATAAATACAAACCGGTGGGGTAAATGGTTTGTCTAATGGAACAAAATAATGGAGATGGAAATGTAGCAAAAAGCGTGCACATGGCAGCAGTCTAATAACCAAAGGCTGGTTTTGTATTACTGACATTAAGGAATATGCCAAATACAGGGTTTTTACTGAAAAAAGAATAATAAACAAATCAGGACTGTCTTGCAAGTGATACGTCCTATCTGATAAGCTGCTTCTAGAAAACTAAACTTTCCAACAATAAATACTGGCTGAAGTGTAAAGCATGTGAAATCTGTAAGCGTGTTTCATGAAAAAAGCATACTTAAATTTGTATATAAGAAGAAATAGGTACAACGAGTGTGATGTGATTTGTCTTTTGTTATAGGATATCTTCATCACAAAGGAGAAGTACAGTAAGCTGAAGCTGGAATTTCCCTTGATCTGAAAAAAGAAAAAAAAAATATCTTTTTTGTTCCCCCAAATACATTTGAATCCAAAATTTGTTTTCTGTTACTGGTGTTTTTTAGTGAAGTTACAACATAGAAACCATCACAACTCTGATTTCCAGGGAAGTTCATTTTGGAAGGTGGTAAATATAATTTAAAAAGCAATGTCAAAAATAATTTTTCTAACACTACTTTATGAGAAAATGTAATTCTGATTTTTAAAAACCATATGGGTGTTACTGTACCTCAGCTTATTTATTTAAAACGAAAGAATTAAAATTTCAATAAAAGTGTTGGCCACCAGCTGCTGTACCTTATTACAGTGTAAGTGGTCAACACTGAGAAAATAAATCATTGTATTCACAAAACTAGCACTGGAGAAGTATACGAGGTTACATATTTTATCCTCACATGCTTACACGTTATGTTACATTACATTACACTAGGTGGTGACCGTAGTATTTTCCTGCTAGCATCTAGCCGAATGGTGGTGGTTGCTTTTTTTTTACAGAAGCCAGTAATTTTCTTTCCAAAATTAATTCAGACCTGTACTGCTGCCTTCACAAGGAGCATTAATAAAGACTTATTTAAAATGAATAGTAAGAAAAGGCAGTCTTCAGAAGGGGAGCCACAACTTATGTGGTGAAGCTGTTAGGAGAAGGGAAGGCTGTCAGGCGCATGGGTGAGGAGAAAGCCACTCATGGGAAGAACAGGCTGCATGAAGTATTTTTAGGTGGATCTAAGCTGGCTTTTATTATTTCAAATTTTAAAACTGTATGTGAATAGGGGGGTGGTGTATATATATGTAGTAATAACAATATATGTATATATACAAAATATTCTCAACCACTCAGGTTTTCATAGAAGACATCACCAGTTGGACAGTAGGGGGTTGGGAGTTTAGGGTGGAAATCTGGGCGTGGAAATTTCTTAGTGGAAATCTGGGCGTGGGATAAGGAGGTTATAAGAGCTTACCCAGTATGTGTGCCCAGTTAGACATGAGTTGATCAAGAGGTAAATCAGCATTAGTACTGTATTAATACTCAGCAAAAGTGGAAAGTTGCACTCTTTGGAGAACAAATTCCAGTCTTGCCTCTAAATCAACACTGAATGGATGCCAGCCTGCTGGGGGCTGTCGTGCAGTGGGGCCCCACAGTCTCTGGTGGAAAAACTCGCAGCAGGTAACGAGCAAGTGCCAGAAAATCAAGGGAAAAATGTGGTGTTGTGAAGTGAGGTCAAACTAAGTGAAAGCCCACTGCTTCTCATTGCCAACTGTAGAAGTGGCTGCAGAAGGCCAACGCTCACCTTTAAATATTGTTCTGCAGAAGTATGGGACCAAGTCGTCTACAGGTAGAAAAGCTCAGAAGCTGACCTGAAGAATATATCTTAATAATGTGTGTTCAGTGCATACTCGACACAGGTAGAAGGGGGCATTCAGACTACACAGGGAAGTGCATTTTGCCTTTATGCTTTTTCATGTGAAGTTTCTGTTACACTTACCACGTGCTACATGTGCACTGTTCTCTTGAATTCTTGAATTTGCAGCAATGGTTGCGTGCATCTAAATACCAGCGACGATTCTGTACCTGTTTGCTTCACAACAATTATCCATAATCAGGCTTATGTTCAAAAACTGATAAAGCCATGCATTGTCTAAAGGGCAGTTGTGTTTAGATTGAGAAAAAGTGTATTTAATTTGGCTGAGAATACAGATGTTACGTGAGGCAAATTTAATATTGCCGTGAAATATGTGAAAGATAGAAGATAGGGTTTGCTTTATGGAACTAGACCTTCATGTATTTAATGTAGCATCTAGTCTTTGACATAGGTGAGAGGACACCTCGGTTTACATGAGGTCTTGATATAATACCTGTATTTAAATGTGAAGTTTGGATTTTATTATCAGTTCCAATGTTTGTTACCTTTAGACATTTTACCTTCTAACATGCTTTTGTACACATATGGATATCCAATACTTTTTTAAAATCTTGCTTTGAGTCTTTTACTTCCATGGCATCCTTTATCCATTAGTTTTCTTAACATAATTTCATGCTGTGTGAATAAATATTGCCTTTTATTTGTTTTGAGTGTAGATGTTGTCATTTGTATGTTGCAGTCTGTGCCCTTAGCCTCCAAGCTAAATATAAGTCTGTGTTCTCCTTGTTTGGGTGAACAATAGAACTTTTTTAGTTGAGGCTTTTTTTATTTATTAATAATTGAAAGTAAAAAATTCTGATAACTCCAGCAAAATATATTTTTAGGTGGACACAGTAAATAAACAGGTTAAAAATGGCATTTCAGTTTTACCTGGAGCAATTTTTGCTGCCAATGACTGCTGGGAGATGCACCAGTGCCAGTGGGGAGGGAGTGTTGCCCTCTACCAATTTTTCCCAAACACCAAATCTGTGTAGGGAATTGATTTGAGCTACCTTTCAGCAAACCTCCTTGCCAGTTTCAAGCTTTATCCTTAGCTTGAAGGGGGAAAATGCTTTTTTAACTTTCAGACTTATTAGCTGTACAGAAAAATAGCAGGTAATAGAAAGGTAGCCATCTGCCATCCAAGAAGTTATTGACCAAGTTTCTACTACAGAATCTTTGATACTGAAGGTGATGTATAAGCCAGATCTATACAGGATGCCTGTTATCTCAGCTTGAATTTGCAGATAGAAAGAAATCTCTTACTTGTTAATAAAGCAATTTTTACCCGAACACTGTAGAGTCAGTAAATATAAAACTTCCAAGGATTAATTTTCCCAATATACTTTTTGTTTAAAAGTGCTATCGGCGTCTACATCAGCATTACAGAACAGCCAGGGTTTCTCTGCAAAAGGCTCAAGTGTTTTTTTTGCTCCAAGATTTTTTCAGTCAAAATGAATTAGGTATCACAGCAGAAGAAATTACCTCATTATCACAGAATTCTGGGAACCTTCAATACTATGTACAAATATAATTCCTGTTGTGATTTGTCTGTAGAAAGATACTTTCCCTAGTGTTCTTGTGATTTAAATTATTTTTCAGACTCACTTCAGAAAAAAGAAATAATTAAAGTCAGCACTACTCTTCCAGCTTAATTCATTTTTGAATGAAAGAGCAGCCTTCCTATTAGATGTCTCAATTTAAGCCCCATTTGTGTTTCTGACAAAACAAATGATCCCTTTGTTATTAGCTTTTAATCTTACTTAGGCAGGTCCACAGACTTTTCTCTTTTTTTACCTGTTATTAACTGAGAATGAGTTATTTAATGAAAGCTATGCAAAAAGCTGGTATTTTTTAAAAATGTGACCCAGTATCCTTTGAGATTCTTATTTTTATTTAATATTTTGTAAGTTTTGTAACATTGTGCTGTGTAAGATAAAACAGCGTTTACAATGACTTTTTCAAATGATCTTCTTTTATGAAAAGGACGTATGTGGAGGTTTAAACATTTGTAAGCTACAATAGTTGAAATTTATGAAAGTCACTAAAGCAAGTTATCAGTCAGCCAGTAACCAAGGAAAAGGAGATAACTAGTTGTGTAGAAGAGGCAGTCGTGTCAGACCACTAGCTAACTATGACAAAAAAACAGGACAGTATCAAACAAACAATGTTCCCAAAACTTTGCTACCTTCTCTATACTGATTAAACAGCTGTTTTTCTCCAGGCTTTTCTTCTAAAAATCTCTTGTGTTATTAGGTTTTGTTGATGGGATGCTCTGAATTGCTTCTTCTTAAAGGTGCGACTGCATTTGACACATCGATACCAGGTCATTTGGTGTCTTATCCAATGTCCACCAAGACAATTGGAAGACCTTTTGTTTAGTTCTTTTAATTTCAACATAATCCCATGCTGTTTGTAAAATATGGCAATGATCTTAATAGCTCCACGTGCATATATATATATGTGTGTGTGTGTATATATATATATTTGCATATATTTTTTCTTAGAAATTATCCCCTGTGGTTTGTGTTTTCACCCCTTGTGTGTAGAGAATTCTCATATATATCAATATTATCTGCAGACCTGAATGAGAATGGGAGCATAGGCACCACTTAGCCTCCACTCTTTATGCATCAGAAAAATCTGCTAACGTTATTTTTTGTTTATTTCAGGTTTCTTTTCTCCATGGAAAACTCCAAAGCCTGTAAGTTCCCTTTCCAAATTATACACAGTGAGTTCATAAGATGACTATCATTCAAAGCAAATATCTGTAGACCTTCATCTAACCCTCCTGTTCCCAGCTCATGAGACACCTCTCAGCAGTGCCCCAGCTGTAGGTGAGACAGCATCAGGGGTGGCCTCACTGATAAGCTCTGCAGATCTGTTGACTTGGAGTCTGCCAGCAGTGGTCTGGAGAAAGAAACATCTCGATGTAAAGATGGGTGTCAAGAACGAGAAATGCAGTGGCTCAAAAATGAGGGATCTGGAGAAGAAGGCAGCAGAAGGCCCCAGCAGTGAGGCCAGTCTAGTTGGCCTTCTATTGGCGATCTCTTTGAAATGGACAACATGCACTTTTTCTGGTTTACAAGTGGTTTGAGCTTAACATCCTCAAAGCGATTCTTATTCTTTCTTGCATTAGTAGATCTAGAGCTGGAAATAGTCACACTTTACGTGAGAGCTTGGACTCAATAACTTACTGAGGTGTCTTCTAACCAACATCTCTCTGTTTCTATGATTTTGACATTAAATCCCAAGGTCTGAAGAGATTTCCTACTGTAAGGTTGTAAGCAACTACTGCATTTATTCTGTTGACACCACATTGTATCATTTTTTGAAATTGTGACACATTCACAGTGTAAAAAGAAATCATAGGCTGCCAATTTAGGTTTTCTGGTTTGTTTTGTGGTTTGTTGTTTTGTTGTGGTTTGTTTTTTTTTTTCAATTTGGCTTTTTTCACACAGATTGTAATGACCTTAAAATAGTGCTTATCTCTCATCAGAGGTGTGTAGAGGATAAAAGAAGCCTGCCTCTGCCTGGAGGCTTCTAAGAGCAATAGAAATAACAATACCAATATCATATGAAGTATTTATAACTGTCTTATTTTTGTTGCGGGGAGGGGGGGGGCTTATGTTGAATCTGGACGACTTCACATCTCATAATGGATCATGGTTAATGCATACCAAGATAATTTTTGTAGCCTGTCACATACAAATAGCAATTAATTAATCAATTGATGCAACTCCATCAGACTGCTTCATCTTGTAGTGGTTTTTTTGTAAAAGGTGAGAGGAAGAATGCAATACATTGGAATAAGTATTGCATACGTTTGTTTATTCACTTTAGTAGCAGGACGTTTGTGAAAATAAATCTGACTATTAAGGGCTAGCTTGACCTCACCAGTTTAAGGTTCCTGTCTGAGTGGGACATTCAACTTTTAATCCTAGGTGATGAAATAGAGAACTTGGAACTTGTTAAAGATCCAAATTCAAAGACCTCCCACCGTCAGTGCTCACCCTCTTTACATACATACCAAATATACAAATATCAGCATATTGTTAATGATTGTCTGCACTTTGTTATATAAACAGTGTAGTAGTTCATACTCAAGTAGCATTTGCCAACAGTCATAATCTAGAGAAGCAACTTGAGTGATGCAGTTTTTCACGCAATAGTCTGAGGAAACCAGGGCTCACGGAAAAATACCGCACTGTTGTGTGCAGATAACATGCCGGCATGCAGGCTAACCATACACAGCTAGCCTATTTGGGGCTAGCCTCAGAAAGAGAGTTTACAAATGATTAACCAGGTTGAGATGGTGTGCATTCCTCTGTCTGTCACCATTTTAACTAGAGAAGTAATCAGACATAAATTTCTAGTGCCCATGACATGAAGATAAGATTGCAACCAAGTGCCTCTGAAGCACTGAGAGTCTGAGGCAGTCTGGAGCAGTAGGGCCAGCACCCAGAGGTCTGGAAAACCTTCCCAACACCACAGCCCAGCCTGTAGGTGTGTAACAGGAAGGAAAAACTGTAGATGGCCCAAAACCAGGTTTCTTTTCTGCTTGGGTGACTACTGCTGCCCCTTTGCCTCTCTGGCTGCACTGGAGAGAAACACCCACCATTCTTTAAAGCAAAAAGGGGACCACGGGCCATTGGCTGAAAGAGGGGAAAGAGACAAGCTCTTCTCCCTGGGGCAGAGGCTAAGGATGGCGTGCACTGCATCCTAGTGCGCCCAACGTCCCTGAGTAACCTACGCTGACAGAAATTTCCTGTGATTTCTATCCATATAGTGCATATATTCTGTATAACATATGTAATACAATTTGATTGGTGCAAAATGAACTTGAGCGATGCCACGAAACCACTACCCAGCTTAGATGTGGCACAGCACACCCAATACCATGCTTACTCTTTTCTAAGAGCACCTTTATCTGTGAGCTAGCATTGTGATAACTCACATCATTGCAAAACACTATGTAACTATTTAGCTAATTGATACGGGATTGGGAGGTATAGTTCCCCTTGTGTTTATCTGTTTTGCTCGGTTTTTAACTTCACGCTTAAAGATTTAGCGCTAACCAGCAAGCAAGAATTAGACATATGGGACTCAGTGGGGCTTCATCAATTGATCTTCAATTTCTTGTCCTTTCTCCGAGGAAAAGTTTGCTCATCAAAGATAATTATATTTTCCTTTCTCTTTTTAAAGCTTTCTTTAAATACTTTAATTCTATTCAGTTTCACATTTTGAAAGAGGTAAGTGTTCTATTTCTCTGGTACTGTCCAGGAAATAAGAAATCATTCACTTCTAGATAGACAGGGCCCCACATGTCTTTCTGCTTCATAGCTATACGATGGATAGTTCAGTTTCACTGTCTTAGACTCTTTTTCAGATTCCTCACTGAAGGCAAAACCGAAACATAATTTTCCATTATTTTCCCTGAACATAAGAAACTTAGATTAAGGCCAGTTCTCCTTTTCTATTTAGACATGAGTTTCATAATGGGTTTATTTCTGGAGACCTTTGATTTTACACTTCCATGATACAACGCTATGCTCTGTATATGTTTATATATACGGGAGTAATTCCTCTAGACCCAGAAGGGCTATCAGAAGGATTATTGTGATGCTCATGTGACTTGCCAATTGGCTAATTTACTCAAAACAGGAGATAAATTTATCTTGGTATGAAGGGTACCTGAAGGTACCCTAGGTACTTTCCTGTTCCTAAGCTATTTCGATAACTTGGGTATCTCCGTGTGTCACTGTATTGCACAGGATCTACATACCTATAGTGTCCTCTTATATCACATCCTAGTTGCCGTCTTCTGTATCTATCTGATGAAAAATAAATGTGTCTTTCTTGAACAACATCGGCAAATATTGAATACAGTATCACATATCTTCATCACTAGCACTTCATAGCACTAATACTTCACTTTCTCTAATTATCATACCCCACACACACTAATGCATGAGATTCATCCTATGATTGACTGAGATACCTAGATATTCCTTTTCTTCATTGTTTCCAATGAACCAGCCCTACTTACTGCTGAAACCCTGACAGAAGCATAGCTTGAATTATAACCCTACTCTGAATAAATAATGAGGTCCTCAACAACTTAAAATGGCCAATATCCCTATTCTGTTTATTTTTGAAGTATGAAGCCTCAGATCACTTGGGATGCACAGAGTGACAGTTACTCAGCATGTTCTCCAGGAGGACTCTAAAACATCTGTAGTCCACACATACTTGATGTGGGAAAAGTCTGATACTGTTAATCATCATAATAGAGAGCAAAGCCTACCTGCTGGGCCAAACACCTTCTGAACCTGAGGAACTAAAGGCAAACAATAATCAGAGAATTTGCAGAGCAAACTTGCTCTAAACTTGCAATCATCTTTGATAAGGCACTGCTGATACAACACCAGAAGTCGGTGGCACTTAATTACAGTTCAGCTGGTTTCCAAAAGTCATTTTTTGCGTAATTAACTGATTGTTGGCTTATGTGCGAGAATACACTGTTCTGGGGGCTTTATCACCCTTTGCTTCAGGAGGGGTCACAGGAAAAGCCAAATATTCATTTTCTGGGATAAACATTTGTGTTTTGTTTAACTTAGTCTTTTCAAATGTATGTGCTAATGCAATGCTAATGCAATTTAATTAGTATTCAACTCCTTCAAAAAGAAAAATGCAGATCCCCAAGTCTTCTATCGCACAGTCTATCATGTTATCTCCCTTCTGGCTTGTATGTACTTGTGTGACCACTGAGGGCAGTTTTGGAGAAAACATGGATTGAGGTGGCTTCCATGCTTAGACGATACTTTGATATGTACTTCTCTCCTGTAAATGGAAGAGTTGAAAAACTTATCCTGTGCTTGGGAGTTTGGTTGGATGATACCAGTGTCATTTTTGATATAAGAAACACTAAGAAATGAAAAAGACTGCGTCAGACTAATGCCCATTTTTCTTTTACCATGTTCTATATCTTATCATTGAACATTCGACTATCACTAGATACTCAAATACCTGCTGTAATAATTTTCCCTTTGGTTTTGTTTTTTTTTTTCTTCAATTGAAGCTTTAAATTCTGCTCACAGTTGCAGTAATCTGCTTCTCCCTGGGCAGCTAGCTATTTCCATGCATTCTCAAAAGATATAGCATTAAGATCATTCACTTGCTACCCAGTCTGGACACTTCTTTGTTAAGCACTACTTTCAGTTATGTATTTTGATGAATCTGATAATTGTATCTTCACAGACCCACAGATTCCACCTTTATCAGAATAACTTCCAATAATTCAGTGGATTCTCTGAGAGGCACTCAACATGCCTGAGGGGTAATGCTGGGCCCTAATCCACATGGGATCACACTACCTGAGAAAGATCACATCTTCCCATGAGCAACAAATTAACAACTAAATTCAACCAAGTAATTTTATAAAAAGCACAACACACACCTTTCATCTCAAAAGACAGCAAAGGGATTTGCTAATTTTACAAAATGCATCTTTAACTGAAATCACTGTCTTTAATCTCATTGTGGAAGTCACGGTTTTTGCAAAACTTCATCTTTATTCTCTGTGTGCTTTTATTCCAGATGATGGAACGATGGGAGAATCAAGGCAGCCCTCAAACAAGCCTGTCTGCCCCAGCTATGCCACAGAATATTCCCTATCCACCCACTCTTCACAGGAGTTCATTTCCCGATTCAACAGAGGCCTTTGATCCACGAAAACCTGACCCGTATGAGCTGTATGAGAAATCAAGAGCTATTTATGAAAGTAGGCGTAAGTGAAAGCCCTGTTCACCCTGCTGACCGTTTAATATTTTAAGCTTTTGCCTATCAATGCATCACTGCTGACAATTTTCTATCATTATCTTTTGCAATTTAAAGAAAACAACTATAATCCCAGTTAACAGAGAACATTATAAATTATTCAAAAATTCTACACATAGATATTTTCCTAGATCTTGTCTAGATTCTGAAGTTTGACTTTCATAAGTTTTTTTCCTTATATTTTTGCTCTCCTTGTTTTGATTGTTAAATCCTTAGTGAACAACACATAAGCCACCACGTTTTGCTGTGCTATTTTTCTTCATAGTTAACCAATAGGAGGATGTGAATTTACCAACACAAAATCATTTCAGTTACTTTCATTTTCAAATGAAGTTTATTTTTATTTGAAATGTCTTCAATTTCAGATTTATTTGTTCTTTATAAAAATGACTTTTTCAAGTTTTCACGTTGTCCTTGGTAGTTAGAGAGAAACCCGTAACTAATAAGTACTATTTGAAGATCTATACAAAACAGAACTGAGCCATCAAGATTCCCATGTTGTTTTTATTTATCATGCTTTTGAGGGACATACCACTTATTTTTCACAACAAGGGTAAAAGGGGTTAAATTTATTTACTCCTTATCTTAAAAACATTTTAGCTAAAAATGTTAAACTAAATTGTCCTGAGCTTTTGCGCTAATTAAAATCAAAGCTTCAAAATAGTTTATTTTTTTTCTGAAAGCTTTTTCATAGCAGTTATTACTTGCACATGCCACCTTTCAATTAATTTTATAAATTACTTTAGCCTATAGATCAAATTACGTTATAAATTACACATAAAATATTGCACTGCAGCTGCTCCAGATTAGCCCATTAATATTAGTTGGGCCCTGAGACATAGGGATAAACCTAAACTATGATCCATAATCTGGACTGTACAAATTCCTCCAGCATGCAAAGGGATAGTCTGAGGTAAATAGGTTATTGCCCCAAACACTGGGTTGGTGACACTTTTGTTTGCCTTGGCACTTATACTTTAGTTACAGCATCAGCATCTCCTGTTAGGTTTTGGTATTTCCAGTCCCCAGCAGGATAAATATGCTGGAAGAACAGCAGGGTCTATTTTACATCAACTCTAACTCTAACCTAATCTCTAAATTGCATCTCATATTCCTCGATTCTTTGTCGTTATGGCCAGTGCCACCATCTTGTGCCACCCTGGTCCATTTAGTGGAACATCTTTCAGTAAAGATTGTCACCATGAATCTCACTTTCCATAGTCCAGATCTTTTTTTTGGGGGGTGGGGTGTTTTTTGTTTGGTTCGTTGGTTTTTATTTATTTATTTAAGAGGTGCTTGAAATTAAGATCCTGAGTTTAAATTTAAGTACTTAAATAAATTGCTGACCTTTTTCAGCAACACCAGATATCTTATCCCCCCTAAAGATCAATTTGAGAACTTATGCTAGACCCTCTATAAAAAGTATTTTATCTACAATTATAAACATAGGCATAGGAACTGAGCTCGCCAGTGAATTTACAAACACCGTATACCCATGCTATATTAATATAATAAGCATTATTTATTAATGTAGCAAGTTCCTGACCTGCGGATGTAATTCTTGATCAGACAGGGTACTCAAGACAATGTAAAAACAGTGGCTATAATTTTGAAACTTTAAAACTCTTTGAAGTATGGATCAGGATACAGTGTGGAGCAGGCCAAAGAGGTTTGAAAGAAATAGGACTAGATTTGAGTAAAGTTTGGAAATAATTCTCTCCTCTTTCTCTTTCTCTTTCTCTTCCTCTTCCTCTTCCTCTTTCTCTCTCTTTTTCTCTTCCTCTTTCTTTCTCCTTCTCCTCTTTCTCTTCCCTGCGTGCAGTAAGGACTAGAGTGACAAATAAAAAGATTTACTAGAGCTGAACTGCTATTCCCCAAAGTGCTGGTATTTGTGACTATAAAGAGAAATTAAAAGAAAAAGAAACAATTCCGTAGTTAACAAGGATTTTGTGTAGTTCAGCACCTCTACTGAAAACACTCTTGCCTTCATATACTGCTTTAAGGAAAGGAAAACCCATAGCAAATAATTATTTCCCATATGGGTAATTTCTAGAGGTGAAGTATTTTAGCAAAAATCTGCACTTTCCATTCAGCAGAGTCAGAACCATCTTTTGTGGTTAAAGCCATCGAGCCAAGAGTGGAAAAGTGCAGATTACAGACTTCCTGCATTGAAACAAATTGTCTTTGTAAGACAATTAAGAAAAAGTTATACATGCCATATGTATATATGGGATACATATTTATACGGCACCTTGTTTCATCTTGATCCCCCACTATGAAGAGTTCTGTATTTACAGAATTGCCCTAAATATTAATGAAAGCAAATAGGCTCAATCTATGTTTGCCCTTCATAAAATTGTGAGAATATATATCTGATGTCAACTACAAAGACTGGATTGCACCCCAAAAGATGATATATTACACCAAAAGATGATATATTACACCACTCAATAGAAGAATGCAGTGATTCAGGGTGCCTTCTACAAGTTTTCTGCGTACTTCTTTGTCCAACATGAACTCCGATCTTCTACTGATATAACCTTCTGCGTTCAGGAGCATATGCTACTGTGTTTAAATTGTTAAATTGCACTTGAGTTGTGTCCCAGAAGGAACGAGAAATTGTACAGAAGCCTTTTTCAGCCAGCTACCTAGCAAAATAGGAACTAAAAATCACGAAGCTCTTAGGCCCAAAACAAGGAAGTGTGGAATGAAAAGCAAGAGCTCAGTAACCACTCCTCCCAGATTTCCAGCAGTGTCCTGATCTTCCAGCTAATCCTGGAAACTTTAATCTGTTCTCTTCTGACACTGGTATCCTTTGAATATTTTCTCCAAGCCTTGGTTCCACAGTTGCCAGCCAGACCTCTTCTGCATTCATTCATATCCCTTGGTCAAAAATAACTGCCTCCAAACATCTCTGTTCTCCCTGACGCTTTTTTTTCTTGAATGCCATAAGCACAAATTTTAGCAAATTCAATTTGTCAAGCCTTTGATTGCTTTTATTCTCTACATAGTGCTAGTGTTTCCTGAAGTGAGAGAAACAACAGGCAGGAAATCCATTACTGAGGCAAGAAATTGTCATCTAAATTGAGTATATGGGAGGGAGAGTTTCAAGATAATACACACTTAGTTTCCTGCCATATGGCTGTGTCAGGTTGGTTATCTTCGGTGAAGACATAAACTTAAAGTGCACAGGAAAAGTTCAGCTACTTTGGGTTTTTTAAGCACTTCTTATCTGAAAGCAAGTTTGCCTTATCTCCTGGCAAGACCGGAAAAGAAGGAGGTTCATCTTCTAATAATAGTGCAAAGAAGCGAACAATCATGACCTGGAAAACGCAAAAAGAAGGAGATAGTGTTAGGTTTTTGTTTCTCTCACAGTGAGACTCTGCTACTAAACAGTTCATTTTCGTACTGCCATAGCTCTGAATTTCTACAGAGCCTCTTATCAGAGGATCTCACCACAGTCAGTGCTCACCAGGACCTCATCAAAGCCTTCTGCTTCCCTATCAGAGAGCTCAGCAAGTTGTGCATCACAGCGTAGTTCTCTGAGGAGCACAAGCAGCGTGACTCGAAGCAGAACAAGAGCTAGACCCAAGGAGCCTGATTCACAAGCATTTGCTCTAGCTGCTAGGTGTGCTCGTCCCTACCTAATGATAGCGAGAAGGGCTTCAAGCAGGAAGTCTCCATGAAAAAGGATGATTTTCATTCTACAGGAATGTTTTTTCCACCTTAGGCGTGTGAAGGACCTGCATGACCTCGTGCGATAGGGAGATTTCAGTTTTTAATGATCACATATGAATTACAAAGTACTACAGCTTCCCCACTGGAAGCGGTTTTGTAGAGGCAGTTCTAACAATAGAGCTTTGAGACAAATCAGATGACCCATAAGTACAAAAGTGGAGTGCAACTTTATTTTGTAAGTCATAGCTCCTTGGAAAATTGTCACACGTTAGCTGTTACATGTCAGCTCTTACCTGTTACCTGTCACCTGCCTCTGCTGCCACCCGTCAACCGCACTCAAAAGCTCCAAGGAACCAAAAAGCAGCACAAAGTGTTTCCAAAAACATCATCCAAAACAGCTGCATAAAAGTAGAAGGGAAATTGTTTTCTTCTTTCTTTCTCTTTCTGCACTACATTTCCACTTCTCTCTGCTGTTCTTTTGGGGTGGTGTTGGGGTTTTTCTCCCACTGATTTCTTCTCCCTGGTAAAGAGAATCTACCCAGCTTTCTGCTGTAAACATTATTTTGCAAAACTCAGAAACAGAGGAGAAAACCTGCTCAAATAACTAAGTTCTTTTTCCTTTTTTCCATCCCACTATAAATCTCACACATCTTAAAGGCAAATCCTTTACCTCCTTTCTCCTTATGAAAATTCTTAGAGTGTAAGGAACAGTGTGATTCTGCTGATAATCATGGAAGTTAGATACAGGAACTAGAATATGGAACATCAGACCAGGAATGTCCTATTAATGAAAAAAATTATAAGACATTATATGCACCAGATGTTACGGCTGTAACTGGAGTTCTGCAGCTGTCATTGGCAGAACTCCTTCTCCTGAATTTAATATTTTTGCCTTCATAAATTTTTTTTAATGTCTCATATTTTATATTGAACACTGTTTGCTGTAAATATGCAGTTTATAACAAACTTTGTTCAGAGGCCTGTGTAGGCAGAAATTAGTCAAACAGGGGACACAAAGCTGTTGGGAATCGTAATGCTATATTTCTTCAGTTATAAAATGTATAATAGAAGTTTGGTTTTATCTTTCTCTAAAGAAAGCAGTAAAATAAAACATTTTTTTTACAGCAATTAGGTTACATTTATCCTTTAGTGAGTGTGGTAGTCCAGGACTGGTGATATGACACAGAAATGCCAGTAGGAAGAAAGAGATAAGCTAGTGATAAGCTCTCATTAAAAGTGAAATCTGAACAATTACAGTTCCACCTTTTAGCGGAAGGACAAAGGTTCCTTGCTTCGAAATCTCCCATCTTATTTTCTCCTCTGACCATGTATCATGAATTCATCAAGTTATTTTCAAATCCATGATCTGTCTTACGCACTGTATTTTATTTTGTGCCAGAGAGTTAGACAAATTGGAAAAGAACCAAAAAGCAAAGTCCACCAACAGCTGTGAAACATGTAAATAGCAAATGTATTAGCATAATGCATTATTAGCCTTCATAAAATAAGGGTTTTTTTCTTATGCAGATTTATGAATAGCTTTCTCTAAGGGTCACAGACAAGCATTTCCATAAATATTCGCAGGCTACCTCTAGAATATCACTGCAGGTATTCAGCACAGATATGCATTAAAATACCAGCAATAGGAAAGATTTGACAGACAGCACTATACTGACTCATAATGCATAACTTTGAAAATACCATTTTTGCAGAAAGGTACTAAGGCCATCAGGGTTTCCTAAATTTGATACTCATAGAACAAAAAACACGGGGTGCATAGAACTGAATTGTTTATCACCTGAGGAGGTCTATGGCGTAGTCTACAGCTAAGCAGAATCTTCTTGTCAGTGCTTGTTGGCTGAAGACCTACGCAGTTACAGTCATAACAAATGAAAGAAATTTTCCCCATAATTCTTACGGCAAATTTTTCTGACAGTATTTTCCTGACAAAAATTTTGCCTCTTAACAATTTTTCCCATTTTTGATCATCTCTAGTGTAAAAAAAAATCACATTTTGGTTATGGGGCTTTAAAAAATGTATATACATATATGTGCATATGTATATATATGTAGCACTATGATAGCATTAAATACATAGTATTCCGAAGGACTCTAAAAATATCAAGGGTTTTTTTGTATGGGTAAAGGATTTGGCTCTATAAATTCAGAAAATGAGGTTCTAGTTGCAAGTCTTCCGTGAGAGCTCAGTTTGCCATATCTTTCAATATTTCTGTTCACCAGTTACTGCCATTTGTATCAGTAAGACATGCCTCGTTTAACTTAGTAAATAAGAGTATTGGGAAATTATTAATTATTACGTATTATCATCAAACTACTCCTTGTCTTACAGTATGAGCAACTGAGTTATAGGAAGGTAATTTCTCAAAGTAATTTCCAAACAGTACAGGTTGTTGTTTCCTTTCACCTATTGCTACCCCAAGCATAAAGAAGGTCTAAGAACTTATATTACTAAATGAATGTAACCTTTTTTTTAATAAGAGATGATACATAACAAAAGGAGAGGAACTTTAGCAGACCAGTGTCAAATTTTGTACTGTTCATCACTGCAGAAAGAGTTACCTGCCGTGACAAAATGGATTTGTTGGTTATAAGAACTGACAGTGAAACCAAAAGCATTTTCAAACGGGATTATGAGAATATCATCACCACTGTACTGTGGATGTAAAGTGATTTTGATTGCAGGATTGCAAAGTAGGTCCCAAATGACCTATGCTAATATGAAGTGTCAGTTTTACAACTGATGGTGGTATTAAAGATGCAGCATTTCTTTCTCTTGAACAATTTACACTTTACTAAAAGGTATACAAATAGATTTTCATCTGCAAAGTGTTAGAGTGTACTTAAGAAGCCAAAGTAATAATTTAAGAAAACTGACTTGTAAGCATTGGAGAATTGGTCACAGCTTCATGAGACCAATGGGAACTGCATTGCCTACGTGCTGTTTCAAACTATTGCTTGCCCAGCTTTGGAAAGGACATTGCAGCATGATCATATTCATTCTGCTCATTCATAAAACTCCTGTTTACCTAAAGCATGCCTGGGACTGAGATGCTGAAATATAAATGTTTCCTAGTGCTAGTTGTGTTCGACGTACTGAGCATTCAACAAAGTATGATCCAGAAAATAATGTAGTATGGACAATAAATATTATCATCTCTATCTTTCATCAGCATCCTTCTTCCTCCAGAGAATACCAGTGACTCCACTGCTGCCAATAAGAATACTCTTGTGTCATGTTGTAGGTGAACTGTAGGGCTGTACCTTGACAGCAAAGAAGTCTGGTATTTTCACCACTTGTTTCAATAAAGTCAGGATTGTGCCCCAGGTCTTATTTATTATTTATCTGTTTTCACAAGTATTTTGCAGTTTTCAGTTTCAAAACCATGAGCGTAATTTATTTTAGATTAAACATGAAGCCAGATGTGCAAGCTTTTTACTATTCTATCTTCTAATAGCAAAATTAACCTTGGCCTTGCATTCATCTGATATGGAAGGAATCTTGATGTTTAGCAAGACTCATTCTCCAGAGCACATAGAGTAGACCCCATGGTAGAGGCTGATTTCAGTAACAGTTATATACAAATAGCAGTTCAAGAAGGCTTCTTAGTTTTACTTCACTGATTTTTATTTCTAGGACAGGTTAGCTGAACTATAAAAAATAACACAGAAATTTTACAAAGTATTTTATTATTCATACAAGCTCTACTTTGTAATTATTTCATTCTTATTTCACATAAAAGACTACAACTACTCATGGCAATGCAGCCACAGAAGTTCAACCAAAAAGGCTTCGTATGGAGAAAACAGAAATCTTATGTCAACATTTTAAAACTTTCTGCACTTTGAATGCCTGTTCGTGGGAGAAGTGTTGGGTAGTCTGGTCTCTTTGTCCTGGCGTCTCCAAACATGCCTTCTGCCGTCTAATTTCCTAAGAGGTGGAGGCAGGAATTTTAACATAGTAAAAGTTTAGAAAATGACCAAACTAATTTAATAATAAGTAAATGGAAAGTTACAAATTGCCTCGTGTAAAGGTAGTTTCCTATAAAAACTAATTGACAGGTTTTTATAAAACAAAGCTTGCTGGAGTCTCTCTGTATTTCGGTAAAATTACCAGTTCAATCAGTTTGTTCTTGGCAGATACCAAGCACCAGGATATGCACGAAGGACGTGCATTCTGCTTGGCTGAGGACCAGCCCTGGTTGTCCTTCCTCTTCACTTGGCAGTCGCTGTTCTGTAGGGTCTTTGAGCCCAGAACTGTGTGAGTTTTAAAAGAACTGCCTATATCTCTGCGTTTTAGATCGGGAGACATCTCTAAGTTCCTTCTCTAAGTGCCCTACGAAGTCCCTTCTTATATGTTAAATGTTCTTCGCAGATCTTTCTTTCCTCTTTTGAAGTTTTCTACTAGTTGCTAACAGTTTGCCTCTCACATGAGCACGGCTCTTTAGAGGTTATGTTTTATTTTACAAAGTGCCAGTGACATAATAACAAGTATCCTGTACTGCACACAGCCCCAGACTGCTGACAGCAGATTCTTCCTAAAACGAACACTGCTCTGCTGTAGTGACCAAAAATACAAGTCTGCACTTAGGTTTATCTTTCTGATGATCATAAGTTTAAGGGCTTTGAGGCTTGATTCAACACCTTCAGCATAGCACAGTTCCAAGTTTCCTGTGTGTGAATTCCTAAACTACAAGCAAAACAAATGCTAGATGCTGAATGGTTGATTACAAGGTGATAATGAACACCACGAGACTATATACTGAAGTCCTGCAAGGCAAAGACACCTATTCAGGAGCAAAAACCAGAAAAGACTTAACGAGATTAGCTTTAAAGGAAACTATCCCATTGACAGGCACTTTTGCTTGACCATAGCTACAAAAGAGATACTGCTAACTTACTTAAAATATACAGCTATCTTAACATAGCAAGTTGTTCTCTAGTTTGTCACAGTTTGGGCACGGTTGTGCTTCTTTCACTGTGCTGCTTGAGGCCAATTCTGGGGGATATTAGGGTGACTGCAAGCAGAAATGGGAACACAGAATGAACCAATCTTACAGCAGATACAAGGAGTAATTCTAGCTGGATGACCAAGAGAAAAGGCTTACGTCCTTTCAAATCTAAAAGCTTATTGAGACTATCACGATGAAATTGCTCTCTGTACATTAAAATCGTTCTGTCTCTTTTAAGAATTCCATTAAAATCTTGAAAGGATGTGAATATTAAAATCATTTCTCCAAGTTTGCAGTGGAGCAGCATCAGTTTCAAAGGTTTTCGTTTTCAAGAGTTGTGCTGGTGGAATAATTTACATTTAGATAGCACCTCTCATCTTGAAGGATCCCAAATCACTTTACAAAATCTGAAGTGCATGAAGGAATCACCTCCTTTAGCCACCAAAGTAAAGACATGCAGCACCTATAAACTAAAACACCACAGTCCACATGACGCAACTCCTAAGACAGCAGGTGAACACAAATACAACAGGAACACCAGATCCAAAGGGATCTTCCCATCCAGTGGAATCTCTAGACTGTATTTTAGGTAAGCAGGGTAGCAGGTAAGATAGATAAACAATTCATCTGAATTTGAGCAGGTCATGGCTGTTATGTAAATACTCTTACCAAAAGAGTCGTAAGACATTCAGTGGTCTCCGTCTTCATTTTTGGGAAAATGACTTTGCCCTAGAGCAGCATCGACTCAAGCAAACTATGAATTGCTCAGCTGCTACCATTACAGTCCATGCTGCCTTTAGGGAGCAGTCCACCAGAAGGCAGGTAGCTTTAGTCCAAACTCTTCCAAACTGGTAAGGAGCTGGCCACAGAAGAAATACTGTCTTCTCATTTCTATCACCACATCCACATACTTCCAGAAGGCTTATCCAAAATTGCTGTCCTCCTGTCTTCCTTCTATCTCAGGAATATAATATATATTCATATGTTGCATCATTGTCCTACAGATGCTGATGTGACAGACCTTATCCCATTTGTACTAGGAAAGATGCGTGGTATGATAGTCTGGTTGAGAGTCACAGGAATGCATTACTGCTTTATTTACCTTTTTGTTGTTGGTAGACCAGTGGAAATTACCTCTGTTTTGGGATGTTTTGCAATTCACTGTGGATGCTGCAGAGATAATAAAACAGAAATTCTTAGTGAGAACATTTCAAAATCAGGAAAGGCAGTGTGACAGTGTATTCAGCTATGGACTGGTTCCAGATTCCTCTAATGCCAGCAAAGTAGCTGCATATGAAAACAAATCAGTTGTTTCCTGCATTTCATCTAGCGATATGAAAATACTTCGAAACTACCTGCATGAAAAGTAGGTTAAATGGGTTTACCTGCCTTTGCCTTCACATACAACCATTTGTTGTTATTGGCAACATGCACCCTTCTAGCAAAATCTTGCTGTTCTTGATGATAAAAGACATTTTGCAGTTGAGTTGAATAAAAGTGGTGGTCAAGTCATCTAAACACAACCATTAAACTTTCCCTTTTATGGCTGTACTTGAATAAGCACAAATATTGTTGCTAACTTTCAAAATTTTAAACACATTAGCAATTCTATCTTCGTCATAACCTATGTTATGTTAAAGGAACATTACCATCTTACCATCTGTTTCACTTGGCATAGAAATGGGCGGAGAGGTCTACATCTGCAGGGATACATACAAGTACCACCTAGGAAGTCAGGAAGGAGGGGATGAGAAAAAAAAATGCAATAAAAAGTAGAAATTGCACTTCAGTAATTCAGAACACAACAGAGAAATTGATGCTGCATCTTTAAATAACTTGAGAAATGTATTTCATCTTTAATTCCCCATTTTCCTATTCAGAACAAGTGCTGCCCAGGACTGGTTTTCGAGTGGATTCCTCTGGCAAGTATTCTTCAGCCTTCATTGTTCTGTAAACTAATCGTCCTTCATTTTATGTTTTAGTTACTCTTCTTTCTTTAATCATTTCTCTAGATAATGGCCAGTCATGACTGCCCAGTCACCATTTTGGTTTTGTATGAGCTTTGTGGGGTTATAGAATGCTAACTCGAACCCTTTTTATAATAGATTTGCATTTTGAGGAAGGAAAAGCATTTCTTTTTCCTCAGACAGTCTTTGTATACATTTTACAATGTTTTACGTGTGCTTTCATACATCAGTGTTTACTCTTTAACATAAAAATGTATCTCTATAGCTCATGCCCAAACCTAAGCTTAAGATATATTTTGTGTAAAACTGAAATCAATTCTATCTTCATTTGCAAAAGAACAGAACTGATGTATTATGCAGACCCATCCATTCCTTGCTCCCATACATATATCTTGTTCTGTAAAAACCTAAAAGAAAAAACTTTCAAAAAGAGAAAATTCTTCAGGTGTTTGAATCAACATTGGCCTTGTAACCTGGCAATGAAATTGTTTAAAAACCATCAATACTTGATTTCCCTATGTGATCATGCTACGTGAGCAGTTCAAACAGGCATCCCATACAAAAAAGGCTGTTTTGACAATCCCATTAAAGTCTTTTCTAGTCCTACACAGGTTGGACAGGGATCTTAATTAAATACGATATTGGTCTGGTTTTGCATTTCTCTGTAAGCTTTATACATTGCATAACTCTGCTAAAACACTAATTCTTTTTTTTTTTTTCCACTTTGCTGATTTTTATACTGAAGTCTTTATTTACCAGCTTTTCCTCTCTATTAATATCAGGAGGAAATATGTATGTTTTTTAAAAAGCTACTCGTGTTGGAGATTGGCAGATCCATGACCGTTTTCAAGCTTTTCATGTCTTTCAAGGGCATCTGAAACTTAGATAAAAAGTTATTGTAGGTTTGTGTTAACCACAATTCACAGTAATGGTTTAGATGGAACAAAAATCCTCACCATCTTCAGCAAAGGAGTCCAAATTAATATTTATTTTTAGCAGGAAACTTGAGTACATGCAGAAAGATGGTAAAATTATTACAACAAAGCTCTTAATTCTCGTTTTAATTGCAATACAGAAGAGATTTAATAAAAAAAAAATCCATCTCAACATTTACAGCATCATCCCAAATACCAGGTTTATCACGATAAAAATCACATAGCACTTGTGCAACTTGACTAATGCAGAAAATGAATTAATTATCTTCAGGGATATATTTTCTCTACATACTTTTAAGAAACAAATGCATGTACAGTTATCAATGTGCAATTCACATACAAGTTCAAACGAATACAGTTAAGAAATGTAGCTGAAAGTCGGTAATCACATCTTCACCTATGAGATCTCACTATTGTTCAGTAACAATCTATTCTGGTAGCTTTAACTTTGAAGCAAATTCCCTGTCATCCAGGAACCAGAAAGCAGAATTTCCCAATGCTCTTTACCGTCCTCACTGGGCAGCAATGATCAGATCACAGCGCGTCCAATACCATTCTCAAATTCATGGGGAAGCCAGCTGGTTTTATAACCTAGCAAAGTGAATTGGGTTTTGGTTTTTTTCTCTTCTAGGCCAAATGATCACGTATGATAGCTTTCCTTTACACAAAAAGAAGAAACAAAAGGCTATAACTATAAAAAAGACAGTGAAGTTACTAGCAGGCAAATCTAAAGTTCTTTTTCTAATACAAATGTGCAGAGAGGCAAGAGAGAACATGAAACATTGTCATTCTTGCACAGGATACCCATATTATACGATCATAAATAGTGACTTTAAGCTGAAACTCTCAACTGGTAGCAGATGGAACATTCAGGTATATTAAGTTGACTGTAAGGAAAAGCAAACTGTGCAAAAGACTATACTAATTCAGTCTTGGCTTGACTCCTGTCTCTGCAAACCTATTCATTTTTTTCTTATTTGGCATGAACCACAAGGTGCTAATCTAGCTTACAAAGAGGAAAAAAAGGCATTTTTTCCATAATGAAGTTATATTAACCAACAGTTTGCAGTATATTGCAAGGCATAGGAGTGTCATTTTTCTGTAAGTATAGGTAATTTTCATTGTATGATCAACTGAAAATCTGCTCCAGCAAGAAAAGGTAAAATTTTAGTTTTGTGAGGAAAAAAAAAGTACCAGAATCATAGAGAAGCAAGAACTGAAGAAATATCAGATGAAATGTAATCACTTATATGGTTAAGAGTATTTGATCAATGTACATTCAGGAATATTGAAACTGCTTGTTCTAAAATAATTGTAAGGGCTTTTAGTAAATCTACCAAACATGAGCTCCTGCAGTAAAAACACATAGTAGTGAACCACTTACTTGTCTTTAAGAAACAGGAAAAAAAGGATTTCATCATCAGCAAGACTTTAGAACATATTTTTGATTAAAGACTAACTGCCAATAAGGAGATAAACCGAGACCTAATACAAAAAGAGGTTGTGAAATGTTGGTTGTGTCAGTAACCTGGTAACTGATTTTTTGCACCAAAGCACGATGCGTGTTCAATCAATCTAGGCTTCAACTAGGCATTTTACAAAATGCCAGTTATAATTGAAGCACTTCCATGTTAGCCTGAAGAAGACAGTGCTTAGCACAAAATGTAAAGCGGAATGGTTAGAAAGTGGATAGAAGATTACAGTAAAAGAACAGTTTCTGGACTGGAGGGATAATATTAGTGGAGAGCCTTGCAATAAGTCCTCTGTGATATTTTCATTAATGACCTAAGAACAAAAACTAGAGGTGTAAATTAGGTCCACATTCAGACATGCAACTTCAGGTGTCTATGGTGTGGTTGTCTCCAGACCAATGGAGAGCCGGTCAGTGCAACCAATGGAGTTGTATCATACCAAGCATGAAAGCTGAGACAACCAGCAACAGCAGTGGAGGAAACACTCTACAGTATAATAGTCAGTCGCTGGAGATAATATGGTATTACTGTGAAAAAGTAAGGAAACTCATGGGATGCAATCCATCAGTGAAATGCTGAATGAGGCAGGTGACCTAGTGACAAAGGCCACAAACAGTCTTTGGCACCCAGTGTCTTCTTTTCTGGTAAGGTCTGTGTGCTGTTTGCTTGCCGAGGCTTGCAATATGAGGGAGCTGGACTAGATGACCCAGGAACTCTTTCCAGTTCCATGTTTTGTTTGCTTGGTGGGACAGAAAAGAATTATATTTTTTAAAAGCAGTTTTTGGTGACCTGGTAAGAGTTGGCAGAGAATGGGCTCTATAGACTTCCAGCTCTTTGGGAAGGAAGACTCTCCTGAGCAATCGTGATGGCATGGTCAGTTGATCTAAAGGCTTCCAAACTGTGTTCGACCTCATAGAACCTCATGGTCAACCTGGCTCACCCATTCCATTCTGAATGGGTAGAAAACAAGCCTCTTTTAAAAAAAAAAAAGTGCCTCTTATTTTGGAGTGTGGTGCCGACACTGGTGTGGATCGTCTTTGTCAACGTATGTGAGGGACATTTTCATCTCGGTGTGCCAGAGCATCTATTCTTCACAACCTGACATTCTTATACTTTCTTAATGTGTTCCCAGCTGTGCATATTCATTCATGTGTGCGCAAATAAAGGCAGTGCTTGTGACAGACTGCCGGAAACAGTGCCTTTGGGTGTTAGACCTGGGCTGTCATCAGTGATCCTACTGTGTCTATCTACAAAGCCCTCTCCCTAGTACTGAGCCCCATCCTTGTTAAACTAGGGCACAACAAACCAGGTAAAGACAAGGCATCACTTTCACTTTCATCTTAAAATTCTTTTGCCTCTCTCAACTCTGGAAAAACCTTTGCATTAAGTTAACATACTGTACGTGCACGATCTTCATTTGTTCTTTTATTCACTATTGAGACACTTATGAAACAAATTGAAAAAATCAGGGTAATAAGCTGTTAAGATCTGTTTGGGTTTGTCTTCTAAATACGTGAGAAGGAAGCTGATAGGAAAAGGTAATACTTTTATTTTACCAACTGAAATATTTGTGGTTCAGTCTCGCTCATACCAATACGCATTGCTGATACAATGCACTATGCCGCTGCCTAGGGAGGATTTTTATTGCACAGTCACAGTGTAGGGCCACAGCACGTAGTTCTGTGTCTCTGTCTTTGTGAGACCTGACTAAAACTGAATCGGCTTTAATCCCAGGCTAAAGCTGGGATTTGCACAACTCTGCAGTTCGTGAGGAGTCCTCTGATGGCTCTGGGCAGGGGGGGATCTGTAAATGAGAGTCTCTGAAGTACCACATTTCAACCATCTGTAGTCCCTCCCCTCCCCCCCTGAGAAAACAAGGCACAACTGGGGACACTATGAACAGTTTGCTGAAATAAACCTAATCATCCCTTTTTGTCTTTTGGGGTTGGCAACAGGCTGACACTGGCCAAAAGCTGTCACAACTTACAGAGCAGAGTGTAATTTGTACGAAAGACCATGCTTGTTAATCACTGTCCTGCTTTAGATGATGAGCCCAAAGTATCTCTGAACATGCAGACAAAGCGATAGTCAAAATAGACAACTTCTTAGTCCTCTAACTGCTTAGGGTTTCACTTTATTTGTAATCTTATTCAAATTTTCTCTTTGTATTTTGAGGGCATCAAGACCCAAAACAATGGGCTCTTTCAAATGAAGCTGAAGAGACTTTCATAAGAAACCGACTTTTAAAAAACACTACTTTTCCTGAACTGATATATTCCAGGGCAGAATATATGTTTACAGGCAAGTTACACAGGCATATGGAAGCACAATTTTAATGATTCATAAAGCTGTTGAGACTTTAATTGAGTAGCATTAGGGAGTTCAAGTTAATGATGTTAGCTTTCAATTTAAACCCTAAGACTCAGAGGCTTATAATGATAGCTTTCGTCAAAACTCTTTATTGAGGATATTACCTGAAAGTGGAGTACTTAAAAGCTACATTACTTAAAAAGACATACTGCTTTATATCTGTATGTGGAACTAAAACAGCCTGTAACAATTATTCATCTTTTGTAAGTTCGACTGATAATTTTTCTATGTATCTTTATCTCCCATTTCAGTTTATTCTCTTCAGGTTTTAATGAACTGCAAGGAAAACACAAATTAAATGCCAGAGGTGGATGAGCAGCAGTATATTATGCAGTCACTTGTAGGAAGAAGGCACCTTTATAACCTCTATTTTGGACAGACTTTTCCAGTACTGTTCTCCTGTGAATGTGTTCTAGCTTGGTTTAGTGTATTCTACGGAACATAATCATCCTCCAAGATACCTACATTTTCAAGTCTCCTCCTTGTCTGTGTACAACACATTGTGTCCCATTTGTTCCACCAGCTGTAACCAGGATGCCATTAGTCATGTGCAATGAACACAAGGTGGGAGGGAAGATGGTGCAAATTCTCAAGACAAAGCCAAAATGCTTTGCTCAGTGGGATTTCCCTTTAAACCAGGTCCCGATTACAAGGAGCTGGATGTTCACCTTCGGAGAATGGAGTCTGGGTTTGGCTTCAGGATCCTGGGAGGAGATGAGCCTGGACAGCCTGTGAGTTATTTCTTCCTGACTTTCCTTTTTATAACTCTAAAGTCTGTGTAAAGGTCAAAAAAATATTACTGCATAGCTGAACCCGAATGAACACCACATTAAGGGCTGTAAGTAAAATGGCTTTTTTATTCAACCATAGAAAAGGACAGGACTCTGGTTGTCCACATCTAAAAAATGTCACAGTAAATTAAGTTAGAATCAGAAGGAATTAAGTTAGAAACGGTGCATCACTCGGCCTTCTACTGCAGAGTGTGACCTGGCATCTTTTAATCCCAACTTTCCAAAACTGAGTTTAAGCAGAAGATTTTAAAAATCAGATTATGTAAGACTATGCAGAACTGTGTTCAATGTAGACAGACTATATCTATGCATAGGGTTAAAAGATGCTATTGACAAAGCAGTTTATTTCCAGAACCACAGAAAGCCCCAACAGGGAGCAGTAGTCCATGTTCCAGGTTAGACGACGACATCATGTGATGCATCAGGCATAAAAATGGGAGCTTTATACCATTAGAAGGGAGACGTCCCCATAACCAAATAACAGGTAACAAAACCAACATTGATCCATTGCAGGTGAAATGAAATATAAAATAAAACACAGACACAATTCTTTAAAAAACTGTGTACACATTTTGGTAAATTAGTGAAATATATAAATACTATAATTTTGACAGAGCAGAATAACTTTGATGAAGTTTGTCAGTGAGGACTAATCCCAAGTTGACAATGATAACATTTTATTATCACAACCTTAGGCATAGTCTGAGTCTTGTGTTACCACATTTCTGAGAAAATGTATAATTAGTTGATAGATTTATGTATTCCATATTCAAATTCATACAGAATAATATAGTTGTCATTCAAGCATTAACATTAACCAACTCATCGCTCTGAGAAACAAAGCTCCTCTATTTTAAAATTGTCAACACATGTCGAAGTCCTGATAAATATTAATAGTTTACTGATGCCTCCTGTAAAAAGAAACAAATGCAGTGTATTCTAAAAAAGGCGCTTCAAGTGCTGATTGAAATGCAGAGACCCTACTTTAAAATAAGTCTTTTGGAATGGATTTTCAAAGCTGAATTAGGTGTAGCTGTACAGAAGGACTCCAAAACAACACTGTTTCATCATCTACATTTGCAGCATGCCTGAAGCCCCTCTGGCATCTAACTTTCTTCCGTGGAGCGTGTCTCAGCACACATTAAATGAAGCCACTGACCCATCACCTGCACATTCTCCAACTAAGCATTTTTCCTGTCTTTTTCTGGATGGCCCAGCCAGTATGGGTTCTCAAAGCTCGCCTACTGGGTGAAGCCAAAAAGGAAATCTGTTAGGAGCTAGAGGAAATGTCCCATTTTATCATTGTATCCTGCAAAGAATTGGCACTAGTGGAAGATTTAGAAACCTCCCTCTACCTTCTTTGGACAGTAGTGTCTAGTGGCATTTCCCACCTCCCAGGAAAGCGTCCCTGGCTACAAGGCTGCTCAGCATTCTGGGAAAGTCTGTCTTGGTGTCTCCTTTAGTGCCTTTTTCATTACAAATGGATAATTAAGTAGTCACAGACTGACTAAGTGTCTGACTGGCTCTGCAGTCTGGAGGTTTACGCCATTCTCATGGAGAAAAGTGCAGCTCAAATACCTCATCTAAAATATGATTATTTGTATAAAATGGAATTATTACAACCTAAAGGACTGTAAGAAAACTGTTTTAGAATATCTAATATTCTGATGGTTAAGAATACATGCCATTGTTGAGGTACACCTGAATTTATGTCTCTGCTCAACAGTCCCGTAGAGTGGGAATTTGGAGATGAGTCCTTTGCCTCCCAGCTTCATGCATTGTCCACTGAACTGTTACACAGGGAGCAGCTCTTTCTAGTTTCTTTTCAGCAATGAACTGACCTGGCTTTACTGTCCAAAGTCACAGAGTCGTAGCTGGATACGGAGCACGCAGATAAGCACCTTGCTATTTTTGGAGTGCGGGACCAAAAAATGCTGCCTTCTGTGAACCACCTTCTAAGACACTTTACTGTCCTGCTGACCAATTGCTCTCAGCCTGCACTTAGCCTTAAGGTTGCTATCTCTATTTCAGGGCTTGCAAATGCAAAAGCATTTTTTCCCCAAATGTATCAATCTAACAGGCTTCATGTCCCCCCACAAACCATGTCTCAAAGTCCTCAGGAATGAATGAGATCCTGGCTTGAGGTTGAGGACCCTACAAGGCAAAAAGGCACCTCCTTAGAGCTAGGTGTTGCAGTGCTGAATTTGTCAATTCTCACTCCCTCTTTGTTGCCCACCTACTTGTTTTCGCTGCTCAAATTCCTTGCTAATAAAGACGACAGATGTACTCCACTTTTTTTAGCTTCCATCTATTTTGAATTCAGAATACAAGACTTCTTAACTCTGTTTTCCCTCCTCCACTGCTTCCCTGCTCCCCCACGGACAGCCCACCTGCAGCCTCCCATTGCTTTCACCTCCAGAAAAGGGGAGGCAGTTTCTGCCTGTCCTCCAAACCCCTGCATTTCCTATGAAACAAGAACTGAGAGGCTTTGAAATGTTTGTTTCAGCTCTCCCGCTGTGCAGTCAGGTAACACAGAACAAAAGGAAGCTTTCATTGCCTTTTGTCTTTGTGGTTTGGTTTCTAAAAAGGAATATGGATTCCTCAGCATAAGGCAATAAGTTTTTCAAAGAAGCAGAATCCACACAAAGTATTTTTAGAAGGATAAGACTGGCATTACAGAGGGACTGTAGCTTAGTTTCCTTCTAGTTGTATCAGCTACCTGGCACCTTAGAAGGAGAAAGTGCTGCTGAACTACTCCACTTTCCATATTTGTAAGCATAAAGATGCTTTCCAAAGGAAAGAAATGTATTGAGAAATTTCACATATCAAGACTGTGGATTGTGCCAGTTCCGATCACCTCTCAAATCTCATGAAATCATGCCACCACAAGTATCTGTCTAACTTGAGGAGTTAGAGATAATCTGACTCTATTACAGTGAATAATAATATCATTGAAAGGTTGCAAATAGACGTAAATTGGAACTTAAATGAAGTTGCAAACAGCTGTCCCAAAGCGGAGAAGTATTTTGAATACGTTTGTGCAGCTCAGACTCAAAATCACAGGAACATATACATAATTGCACTAAGAGTTTCACCTTTTCATCACAGATTGGCTGGTATTCTTCTTAAAAATGCTTGCAAGATGTATGTCTATATTCCTTTTATGATCAGTGCCAAGAAGCAGACATTTCTAAGACATAACAGATGTCCATAGAGCAAAACGTTAGGATAAAACAGACCATGATTTAGGAGCTCCTATTTTTAGCAGTGATTAGACAGAGTTAAAATGATTATCTTGGATTTAGACACCACAGACACTTAAAATTAGGTGAGATGAATCACACCTTTTATGTGTATTACTTACATTTTATTATATGCCTGTGAAGCCACTGTGTTAGATTCAGAGAAACCGAAACACAAAGCCAAATAATCACCAAGAAAGAAATTACCACGAAGAAATTCAGTATCAAAACAGATTAACATGTGTGAGTTAGTAGACCCAGGCTTCAGTTTCAGATTACGGTGTCACAATCTTCCTAATCCCAGCATTCTCATGTTTAATCTCAAACAATGGTGAAACTTTCCCCTTTCTCTACAACACGCTTTTTATTCCCTACATGTCATCATCCTTTTCCTCACATATTCAAAGCAATCTCATGCCAGTATGAAACTGCATTACAGGGATAATATAATCCTGATAAGTATTTTTCCAATTTGTGTTTTGCTTGTAGAATTTATAACTATTATGGAAACTACTCAGCCATGAAATGAGAGCAGATAGTGGATAAGAAACAAGTTCAGACACAGAAAAAGAAAAAGAAGGAAAATTAAGTAATTCTTGCTATTAAATATACCCAATAACAGATATGGTGGCCATCATCTTGAAAAAGTCACCTACCTGAGGTGTTTAAAGTAGGACTCTGCTGCTTTTGTTAGGAGTCAGTTCCACCACCGAGATGAGTAACACAATCAGATTCCACTGTAGACATGTGAAATATCAGCAATAATTACTTAATTAGTCAAAACTAGAAAGAGTTTTTGCACTTTGCTGTAGATACTGATGACCTACCATGCTGTGAGCTGCATTTGTGTTTCTCCAAAGGTTAAAGATGCACAAATTCTTCAATACTTTGGCAGCCAATTATAAAGAAACTGAAATGCTCAATCAAACCAAAGGAGCAAGACGGTTCCTACAGTCTTCCAAGCCACAGAGGGTTATGACCCATCTCTTCCCAAGATAACTAGGAAAAAAATTTTTACTCATATGAGATGCCCAAATGTAACAGTTTTGAGAATACTTTGTGGAGATCTAGCTAAATGTAGCTTTGGACAACTTTTTTCCTGTTCAGTAAAAGAGCATAAATACATATTTCATAGTTAGATTTTGCACAAAGTATTTTCCAAGGCTTTGAGGTGTATTCTTTCACTGTCTGAGGAACAGAATGGAGAACCTGAAAGACTCTCTCTGGCAACATAGCTTGGCACTGCTTAACTGGATCCCAGGAACACCAGGAAGCAGGAAAATGCCACATCGTGTTCTCTCTGTGCTAAGTTTTGAAAGGAAAAGCGAGCCAAAGGGAGGGTAGAAACTAGGGAAAAATCCCAAGCTCCACATGGGGTTTCATTTAAACACTCTGCTGGGATACTTGCAACTCTGCAGCTGAGCCCACAAAAGAAACCCCACAAGATCACCTGCGTGACTACCACATCTAGCCTTTGCAGTTCATCATGAAAAGCAATGCTTGATAGCTTTTATCTTTCATTATTTAAAGCGGATTGTCACACGGCATGTCACATCCATCATTCTGTGCTCACTTTCACACTGAACAAGAGAAAGGAAAATTTGGAACACGCTCTGTGAATGCTTTAATGTGCTTTCAAAGAAAGCGGGTTTTGTTTGAATCAATCTCAACTGTTCTACCAGTTATTCCACAGGGAAAATATATATGTCTTCTTCTAATAAATTATGTGAATTTATGTGCATAGAAAGTGGAGAAAGTCATTAAAAGGTTTTGAACAGATTTTTTACTAGTTTATATGTCCCATACAAATTACATTTAAATGTCGATTTGGGAAAACAACATCTGCCCAGAGTAAGCTGACGTTCTTCCTCTTTTTTCATTTTGTTAATCAACCGCTACCTGAGCAATTATTCATTATGAGTAACAGCATCTGATATAGCACTTCTTTTCCCCTAAAGAGTACCCAAGCAAACTGTGTAGTGGGGTCACTTCCACCACTGACCTCAAGGGTATTACCGCAGGTGCTTAAATCACACAGCAGTGAGGAACCTCCGATAAGAAATATGCAGACTAATTTTAACTCAAAGGGGCCCTTATGTGGAATCACTCTGTTTAGATCTTCTGCATAATGTAGCCTATATAAACCCAACACTCCTTACAGACAAATTGTCTTGATTTGAAGATATCAGGTAGATCATCCTTAGATCAAGATTCTCAGGTGTATCACTCCTACGCAGGTAGGAAAGATCTTACCTTCTTACCAAAGGCAAGGAGGTATCTTCAGTCCTACCCACAGAGGAGGAACACAGCTTCCAGATACACACGGATATCGCCACCTGCATGGAATCACTAGCTTAATTTCGAAAGAAAGGGAAAATCTCTGCAACATTCATGGTGCTAAATTGGAGGCTCAGTGTATATATGATGGGATTGTGTTTCTTTGCTGCCTAGATTCTCATCGGAGCAGTAATTGCCATGGGCTCAGCAGACCGAGATGGTCGCCTCCATCCTGGTGATGAGCTGGTGTATGTAGATGGGATTCCAGTGGCCGGCAAAACCCACCGATATGTGATTGATCTTATGCATAACGCTGCCCGAAACGGGCAAGTGAATCTTACTGTGAGGAGAAAGGTGCTACCCACGGGTGAGTGAAGGCTGAGGAAGGTGAGAGGAAAAACAGAACTCAATGCTGGCAGCATAAAAAGGTGCTGTTTTTTAAAAAAAAAAATAGAGAAAATTAAAATCAAATTGATGTTTGTGTCATTTTGAAGAAAGAATAATTGTAAATATGTGTCCCTTGTTTCTGTGAAAAAAACCCACTACAGCTGAGTGTTGTTTCCTTCCGAAGTGGAAACAATATTGGCAACCCCGGTGTGGTGATCATGAGTGCTCTGGATTTGTTCCATGCTGTCTTGGTCTGTGGTGTCTCCTCTTGTACACTTTCAGGGCAAAATGTTCACCTAAGTTAAAGCTGTTAAAGCTGGCTGTGTCAATAAGCAATGAGAGAAGGGCTCAAAGACTGTTAACTGTTTAGGGCAGGAACTCATTTCACTCTTGTATGTGTTAAAAGCCCATTTCTGGTCTCACTGATGTCACCTGGAATGTTCCCCCCCGACTGCAAGCAAGCTGGCTGCAAACCTTCTGTATGGGACAAGCGGCTCCCAGGAACAGGGCCCGATCCTCCCTTCAAGCAGACACATTCAGCAAACAAACCTAAAACTATATGAAGAATTTGAAGCAAATTAAACCTTTAGACTAGCTCAGCCTCAATTATTGGAAAACACTGGAACCTGGAAAAATGTGTGGCAGCACCTATTAGGGCTTTAACGGGAGAATTTGCTGCCATTCCATTGCAACCCTTGAGGAAAGAAGTTTATTTGAGAACTTCTAAACCATTTGTGGTGAACTACACCTCACTGAGGCACCAGAAATGAGCAAAAAAAATCCCCGTTCCCCAGCCTGTCCTGTCGCCTGCCTCCCCATGCCCTAGATCCGCTGTCTTTGCCTGCGCCGTTCCCCTTGGCTCCCCTGCCAAAAAGCCGCCCTCCCACTCACCTTCGTCTTCGCAGTCCCCCTCCCACTGCGGCACCGCAGCTCCCCGCCAGCCGCGCTCTCGCGGGACTGACTTTCTTCTGTTACTGACTCCAGAGTCCTCCAGCCAGAAAGGTCCCCCTCCACCCGGCGCGACGCCCCCTCGCAGCTCCCCCAGCGCTAGGAAAATGGCCAATAACCAAGGTAATCCGCCGAGCGCTTGCGATTAGCACCTTTCCCGGGTCAGACGGCTGTACAGGCTGCAGGCAAAATTAGCAAGAGGGTTAGCACGGAGCGGATGGCAGCCTTCGCTGCTGCTTGTTAAATATTAAATAAAAGGGTCTATTAGACACTGGTCTCCTGGCACGGAAAATGAAGCAAGCCGGTAAAACACCTGGAGTTATTGTTGGGCCTTGAGAGTGCCACACCGGGGAGTATAATGTGTAACTCATTAATGTTTAAGCATTTCAGGAGCTGAACAGGATTTTAATTTGGTGTGTTACAACATAAGCTTTGTGGAAAAAATGTAAAATGACTGATGTTGGGCATGACTGAATAACGCTGTACTAACACATCAGGCCAAATGATTTCATGTGAATTTCTCACTAGTGTGAATGTATACAACAGAGGGATCCGGGGCTTTCCTCACCTGCCTGATAGCCCTCACGTGGAGTCACTGCTTTGCGCATATACGTACCCATATCTGGAACAGAAAATCACCATTCGAAGCTCTGGAAGACCATTTGATTAGGAAAATGTGGTATTCAGAGCAATGCAGATTAAAATGCCATTTTTTCACAGGCAGAAGTAAAATGTAATTTTTCTGATGAGTATCTATTGCACAGCTGACAACAGAATGGCCATTTAAACTTTTCCGCCTTTATCTTTCTTTTCCTATACTTAATGGCAGTCATTTATGGCCAAGCCAGCTCTTGGTCATTCTGCAGAGTAAGATAATTTCCTTTCTGTTGCAGCCGTACGGACATAAACAGTATTCAGTTTTCTGAAACATGACAGCCAGAAAATGAGATCTCTCTTGTCACTGACTATGGCATTTAGTTGCAGATTTGGTTCAATAACTCTCAGAGATTTTCAATTCTAATGCAGGAATATAATAATTATTTGTTTTTCTTCCTCTTTATTTTCTCTAATCACTTTATTTCGTAGTCGCAGAAGGACTGCTAAAGGACACACCTGACTGAGAAAACAACATCTTGTCCTTGGATGATGTTTGTTTTATTAATATATACACACTGAAGGTCTAATTTGCAAGCTCTCTTCCTAGGATGTATGTGTGTATGTGTAAGCTTTTCCCATGTTCAGTAGAATGACTCTGCCACTCTCATCGCTCTGAACGGAAAACATATTACTTACATTCATCTGGAAGTTCTGTATTAAAACTGTCAATAAATACTGATTTGTGTAAACAACTTAGATCTACAAGGAATATAAATCTTTTTTCCCATCTGGAAGTATAACTTTACTGTTTTCAATTGCCAAAATGCTTGTACTAAAAAAGTGTGCAATCCCACAAGATTTAACATGTTCCCTGTTCTTGTTACTGTAAAGCAATACTGAAGTGCGGATGGACTCCGTCTTCACTTCTGCCCTTTCCACCGCGCCATACAAGAGCATCTTCAAACCCTTTAAATGAGCACTGCTTCTGTCACAACACCCACAGAAAAACTATTTGTGATTATTTTTCATTGTATAACTGCTCTGTTCCATGAGCATCTTTTGAGCATACTAATCAACGTGTTAGAAGAACATTATACAGCTAATCCTAATTAGTCTGTTAGACGTCTGCTGAAATTCTTTTAATCCAAGCACAAATAATTTTATATTGGATTAGACGGTCACATTTTCCTCTCGATGGCAGATCAACCAACAGATAAGGCAATAGCGCTTGCTAACGTTTTTGCAATCCAGATAACCACTGTTTCTTACTTTCCTTTCCTCTCTTTTAGATAGCTTAGCAGTGAGCGTTCATGCTTGCTTTATCTGATTGCCCTTGAATGTTTTGCATAATTGTGTAGATTCCTGTCTCTCTGCATCTATTACAGCTCCTAGTTTAACACTTGCCGTAGTCGGGGCTGTAGACAGTCAACTGTATTCATGTTGCATTAGCAAATGTAGTGTAAGTCGCAGAGCCACTGAGCAAGTCAGACTGTAATACTGGTGTGATTTATGTTGCAGGAGAACCGTGCCCAGAGAATGGCAGAAGCCCAGGCTCGGTGTCTACGCACCACAGTTCTCCAAGAAGTGACTACACTACTTATGCTAACAGTAATCACGCTGTCTCTAGTAGCAATGCTACACCCCCCGAGGGCTTCACTTCTCACAGCCTGCAAACCAGCGACGTCGTCATCCACCGCAAGGAGAATGAAGGCTTTGGCTTTGTTATCATCAGTTCCCTCAACAGGCCCGAATCTGGGTCCACGATAAGTAAGTAAATCGCATTTTTCAGCTCAGATTTCTTTTCCAAGTTCACCCCTAATAAAAATAAAAATAATTAATTAAAACCTGACACCCGCTAATTAATCGCTGCACAGATTAAAGCTGAAGGGACTGTCAAGGTTGCTTCCAGGGGCATGATTTGTGTGTTGTGTCTTGGACAAAACTAAAGGTTATTCTGGCCTCCGAGGTTCTGCGCTTTACAGACTCATTTTGCTTTCAGGATAAGACAGAGTTCACCCACAAAGTAGGTTTTCTTTGTTCCTATATCCCAAAGAGACACTCTGCAAGTAACCACTGGCGTTATGTGAATAACTTATTCGTCCACACACAATTGAATTATACCTTTCTTCTTTTTTTTTTTTTTTAATCACGATGAAGTTCAGGAAGTTGAAATAAAAGCTGAGATCACAGGAAACCCCATGACAGCAGCTGTCCAGCTCAGGCACTGCAGAAGCAGCTACAAAATGGGAAAACTAGTTACACAGAGGTCCAGGGAAGCTGATTTTTTAAATTAGCTGGACTATACATTGTATAAAAGCTATGATTGAGTGCGGGGAGATGGTGAATATAGTGGCAGGACTTACCTTTAATGGTTGTAGTTCACTTTCTGTCCAGAAAACTAACGTTTGCTGGGGCTCAACTTTATTACTTTAATATAGGCATCTGGTGCCATTTGAGATGTCCTAGGTACCTCTAGGGACAGGTTGGGCACATGTGACATAGGACCTACAGGAGACTCGGACCCTTTGATAGTGGCAACTGCAGGCACAGGGGTGCCCTTGGGTGTTTCAAACGGCATTTAACCGGCTGTGAGCTGAGCCCCTTGGAAGGAGGAAGCATAAAAGGCTTTATGTTGAGAGATATCCACATCTCCCACCAAGTCCATCTCAAATTGTGAATGCCAACCACTGCTGAAAGAAACAACACAAGTGAGAACATTTGTATGCAGCCCTTTCCCTGTGTTCAAAATATATTTTGGAGGAACTGTTCTTCTGCCCAAAACTGCTTCCTGAGGAAATAAAATAACAATTTCAGCTTTTAGGGCCATACTTCACTCTTCTAAATCATAACAGAAAAGCAAGTAAGAGAGTACTGGGATAGCCATACCTCACAATAGCACATGATCTCAGAGAACTTCTTTGCGGTATTTCATGATCATGCCGTTATTAGAGGAGTTCTTTTTCATATTACCTCAGCTGAATTTTAAAATTCCGTGATTGCCAGAATTAATATTGTAACAAAACCATGGATAATTAGCCTCTTGGGACTCTGAGTTTTCACTTTATTGAATATAATAGTCAATTGGAAGTTCTTTGCAGAAGATCAGACAGGAAAAAAAAATAATCCATAGAGGACATTGAGATACATACATATTAATCAGCTAAGTCAGACATGAATTTTTCAAGAAAATTATTTCACAGATAGGGTTTGTAGTTGGGGGAGATGGAGAGGGAAAGAAGAGTGGAAGAGAAAGAGAAAATGCCCAAGCAACCAAAAGTTCTGTGGCTGGAGTATCCTGCTGAAGACAACTGACCCAGGTTCAAGATCTTTCTTTGCCTTCTACCCTCCAACACGTTCTTGAGGTTATTTTCTTTCTCCCTGAGCAACTGCGGAGGTAGCCACTGTTGAACCTCAGTTGAACACCTCCAATAGTAAATGAAAATGACAGTCTGCTGAGGAAGTGACAAGCGAGTTTATTCAAATAACAACTGCGTTGAATTTCAGTGATCCCAAAGAGCACCCAAATCCTAAGTTTAGAAGAACAGCAATGAACCAAAAAATTACATTTGCTGTAGACAGTGACAGAACAGAGAAGAAACTACCCTTTCTTTGTGAATTCTGTTCCAAAAATCGTCTAGAATAAATAAGCTGAAAATGACATTCTCTGTCATCAGTAATAAACACAGGCTAAAAATCGTTGGTTATTTGCAGTTTAAGGGAGATTAATTTTCTTTACTTAATATTTATCTGGGCAAAGTAATTTGGGCTAAAACAACAGGAGCATAGCCAGTAGATTGAGGGGAAATTATTACCCCCTTTTACTCAGCACTTACTAGGACCTGTCTAGAATACAGCATCCAAGTTTTGAGCCCTTTGGTAGAATCAGAACAGAAAAACTTCAGCAGCAGCCACTAAGACCTCCTGAGGTCCCTTCCAGCTTGAAATAACCTGGAATCCTTTGATTAAAATGCACAATCACGGGTAGAAAGGGTATTAACAGTAGGAAAGCATCAACTGGATGTGGGAGGTCCAAAATACAGCTTACATAAATATCGGAATATGGATCTACGTGGCACCATGTCAAGCACCCTGGTACTCGCTCACTTCTCATAGCAGTAGTAGGTTAATTTGGTGAAATGTTGTACTATATTTCCAGCGTTTTTGGTTTCGGAGCCAGTGCGCTTGTTGCCAGCTCGTGCATCCCCACGTGGCACAGAATGATGCTGTGCAGACATACCCTAAACATACGCAGTTAAATGTTAATGTTGTAATTGCGAGGCAACTCTAAAAGTATCAAAACGGGCAAAATAGGTCAGAAAAAGGAATGTCTTGTAGTGCCAGACGCTGCTAGGAACAGCATAGCCTAAGAAGTGGTCTCACTGGGAGCATCCTCAGGGCAAAGTGAGGAAGAGTTGCTTTGATTTAGGAATGTTTATTTTGACAACTCTATTCCCCTCTCTACTTTCTTGTAAGAGCAAAAGACTTGAGGACTTGGAAGCATAAGTATCATCATTTTACTCAAGAAGGCAATTAATCGTGCACTGAAAATATTTTCCTTGTTCTTGAAATCACTCTTATAAACTATGTTTTACAATCCAACAAGTTACAACAGCTCTTGCTCAGTACAGGAGCGTGAACCTTGTGTCACTGAGCGCTTGTGCTTCAAGCACTGTTAAAATTGAGGTAGTCATTCAAACAGAGTTGCTGCCAGCCTCAGGGCTGCAGGTTCATGGGTTTGCTGCGTTCCAGTTGGCCCAAAGCTCAAGGGGTAACACGAAAGCTCACCCTCTGGGTGTTTGCCAGGGGAGGTAAACCCAGCCCTGGCTGTGAAGCTGTAGGACTACCCCCTGAGTCAGAGGAGCAGTGCTCCGGCTGAGCCTCATAGCCCTGTCCCACCCTCTGATGGGGTGTGTGCTGCCTGCCAGGCTGCCTCTGACCTGGGAAAGAGCCACAAAAGGCTCGGGAGCTCCCAGAATTGAGGATGTTGTTCTTGTTCCAAGGCTTAAGGTCTTGGTCAACTTTTCTCTCGACCTGATTTGCAAGGGGTTCATCGTCACCGTTGATTTACAGACCTGCCTTTGCCTTGCAGAAATTTTCAAAACAATAAGAGCATTTTTTTTTTACCCTTGGTACAGGCAGTGTGAGGGCAAACTACGGCCATAATCAGGGATTAGACTTTTTTTTTTAATGTTTTGTGATAAGCAGCACTGTAGTAGCTGTCATTTAAATAAATTACTATTAAGTATTTAGGAGTCAGCCATTAGATCTGGATATATTTTTGACTTACTGGTACCTGCTTAAACATCCAGTTCTTGTGGTACATTTCTTTTCCTGTGTTCTGCAATGGTAGGAATTTTGTCTGCGCTTTGTCAACGCATTGCTTGGGATGTTCTCTAATCCCGCACAGGGGATTATCTTGCAGCAAACTACAGTTCTGATGTGGGACAGATCACGAGTGGAAAACAAGTGACAAGTGAATGAATGAAGAGATTTCACAGGACAAAGCAGGGGCATGGACACGCTTCAAAATTATATCAGTAAAAGAAGATAAAGTGGATAAATAAAGAAATGTGTTTGAGTGGTAGATCCAGGAGCAGGTCTTTTGGGCTAGTGCAGAACCCAGAGGATCTTAGAGTGCTAAGAGAATACAAAAAGATAATTTACCTGGCCAGGCTCCTGACTTGTTCCTAATGAAAGGATCAACTTCGCTGCCCCAGACCTCATCCCAGTATTAAAAGGTGCTTTGTCTCTCATCCCTTCTCCAGACAGGCCACCTAAATTTGACCTTACTCTGCGCTTTTCGCTGTGAAAGCTGCACATAGGTTATCAAAATTTGGTCATCTCCAGTGGTATTTCTTTAGAGGACTCAGTGTCACATTCCCAGCAGAACTCTTGGAAGCTACAAACTCTAGTTTTTCACCTTTAGTTTGGGGTGGATCTGGACTGCTTTAACCTTGTGGCTCTGTGGAGACCTTCCTGGGTCTTCATGCTTCCCCCAATAAAAATACCTGGGGTGCGTGTGGTTCTGCGAGGAAGGGCTCCTCCTGGGGCTGTCCCCTCCGAGTCCCCAGCGTCCTGCAGCAACGTGTGAGGCTATGGAGGCCCAGCTGTGCCTGGGGTGACATTGCCTCACAGGGCAGTGCTGAGTGTCACAATACAGCTGTAAACACTGAAACTGAATCAATTAACCTACCCCTTTCATTACGTGTAGGATAATACTCAATAGCGTGTGTCCTCTGTGGTAAAACTACATTCCTGTGGAGCTTTTTAGGGTATCAAGATACGTTCACTATCTGCATCTCATGGCAAAGCACTTGCAGCCAGCTGGAAATGCTCAAAAGGAGATTTCTGGGTGAATTTGTCTCAGAAGTTTATGGAGTACATTTGTCCCTGCCTACTTCATATCTTCCTGCTGCTTTTACTTCATGTGTTCAGGATGCGGCTTCCTCTAGGAGGAGAACTTGTGATTTCCTGTAAATCTCTTAATACCCTCATTTCTGTCAAAAGAAACCATGTGTTGTAAACAGATCGTGTTAACTGGCAACTTCCAATGAAACTGGAAAACTGGCCACATTTCCATGAATTTTACTGTAGCAGGTACTGTCAATTAGCACAGTTATAAAGCGTAAACACACTGAAAATAGAGCCATAATCAATAAGCAATTTTTAAAAAATTAAAGGCAGAAGACTGTGCATACTTGTTGTGCTCTTCCTCCTGTTTAGCAAAAGCGGATTTGTAGATTTAATTTGCCCCTATGCTGCATATGCCAATGACTGCTGGATTTTAAAAACATGATAAAACAGAGTCTAATGGAAGAAGTTTCTCTCATTTCTCAAAACATGCAGTCTTAACTAAAAACCATAAATCCAAGATAAGCCTCTGCTGACTGCAGAAAACAACGTTCTGAAATAAGTCCCATTCAGCCCCAGAGTTTCTTTGAACTGCTTGCAGTTTAGAGATAAAAACCAGCTTATTGATCAATGATAACTGTGTGATCCAAGACAGTTATTTGTGCTGCAATTTTACCCGTGCTTCTTCCTGGGGAAGATGGTGCCTGAGGACACATTTTGCTGTGACCAATCTGCAAATTCTAAAGAAAGCAGAGCTTTGGAAATTAGGATGTCTGTGTACCCCACCTTGGAGATCTTTGGAACGGAGCAGTGAAAACCCACCTGCAACGTGAGATCCCTGTGGAAGATACTTGTAACTTGTGGGCAAAGAATCTGGTTTCTCATTTCTGCTTGGCTTTGATATTCAGGTTTGAATCATTCTTCTGCCTCTTCAGCTGCAAAACCACACTTTCTAAGCCTGTCCAACTGGTAGCAGAATTTGGAGCTAAAAGAAATTGTTAGATTATTTAGTTTTTCAAATCAATATGTGCAATTCATAATAGAGAAATAACCTTAATAAGTGAAAGAGAATTTTAATCGCAGAAAATACGTTGCTGCAGTTTGCAGGCATGAAATACTCAATAGGCTATTTGATATTTTCTGGAGAATAAAGCATGGAGAGTCTTAAACACATCACTCCCCTCTCTAGACAACTACTGTCCTCCAGCGTGTTCCTTAATAGGTCATTTGGACCCGGTGATACCGCTCTTGTGTTTTCAAGGAACAAATCCTGTGAGTTTTCCTAGCACAAACCTGGGAAGGGAATCAAGGTTTTTCTAATGGTTCCACAGGGCCCGTTTTGCTTTCATGAGAAGCCTGAATTAAAGTACCTAAGTTCCATTAATTTTTTCTTAGTTCTCCAGCTTTCTTCCCACCTAGCTTCTTATGCCTGCACTATGCAAGTAAATACGCCCCGTATCAGCACACATGGAATGTTTCAATTCATTGGTTCATTAACCTTATAAACAAAAGGGATTATTGTCATCTGCAACTCTACAGTATGGCACAGATTTCTATTTTCCAAATGAGTGTCATATAAAATAGCCCATCAGTTTCAGGAGAATATTTTATCTTAATTCTAATATTAGCCCTGATAGAAAGTCCACCATACTCAAGCTTCCCAAATTTTAGATTACTCAGTAGCAATGAAATTACAGATGTTTACATTTAATATATTCTCCCAATTAAAATCTGATATGCTGGAGCCTGCTGGTTGAATGAAAACTCTTGCACCTTTTGAGAATTGAAGATATAATAAATATTCATGTGATCAGATGTATAACATTGAAAAAGACAGCTGGCTCAGGAATGTTCATTTGTGTGGTTTACTATCTATATTTGTTAACATTAGAAAAGATTGCTAGAATATATCTGCCAGAGGGTTTAATAGATAAAGTAGAGGTTTAATTTTTTTCCCCTTAACTGATCATTTTTGACATTTAGCTACTATATAGGGGAAAAAACAGGAAAGCTGCTTTCTGCAAAAGACAGTCTCAACAGTTATCACTAAAAGTACTGAATAGATGTTAAAAAATTTCTTGATGTAAACCAGAAAAGCATTATTTGTTGGTTACATCTTCTTAGAATCATCTGTTTCTAGCATATGGGTCTCCCAAGTGAGGAGAAATCATTTGTATTTCCAAAGAGCAAGGGGCTGATAGATACATAGTGTTGGAAGCAGTATCTGTACTCAGCAACTGCTCTGGCTTTGTGTACAGCTGACCCAAGCATATGGACCCTCAGATGTAACACCACAGAATTTACTCTTTCTTTTCTATGATATGAAGGTGTGGGAAGGACGTTGATTTGGATCATGGAGAGCAAAAGTGGGTGGTTTTATCAAATAAAAATATTAATATTGAGAAAAATGTGAATGAAAGCAGACCTTACCCACTTTCTACATGCAAAGATTTCTTTTAAATCATTTTGTCTCTTAAGTTTTTAATTTAAGTTCTCTTTTGATAATGAGCTTAGAGCTGATCATTGCACAATTAACTACCTTCTAGGAAAGCTGCTAGGTGCCAGTGCTGGGGCAGTTTGTGTTCCTGACACAAGTGCTGTAAATATCCGAGGGAGGTTTAGGGAGAGAGGTTGATGGCTTCAAGTATCTTAGAAGCTTCAGTACTCTCAGGATTCAAATATTCCTGAAGTCATGAGGTTTTTTTTTAAAAAAAACACACTGCAGAAAAGTTGGATCCCATCATAAGATCCGTTGTTAGGAAATGTTTCGGTGGCATTGCTGTACTCAGCTAGATTTTTTTGGATCTAGGATTATGACTTCTGCCTTGAAGGATTTTTTTTCTTAAGCTAGATATCCACATGTATCACTCAAGTATAACATTTTGCATGACTTGCTAGTATTAGAGAAAAAAAATATATATCTGTTTTGAAGAAATGTATGTTTCATATACATATACACTTCATCTCACTAATTTCCCATATTTTCAACAGTTAAAAAAATCTATATAGATCTCTGTTTGCCATAGTATTTTTCCCTTGCAGTCTCATCCATTGTGTAGTCTGAGAGAACTAATAAATTAATCGTCCTGCAAAGGGGCATCTTGTTTTCTGTGCTCACTCTTAGCGTGAATAATGGGATTCCTGAAAAAAAACACAAATCCAAGTGTATCTGTATAGCCTGCTAATATTAAATGCTGCTCGGGTAACTCCGTGTTTTGAAATAAGTGGATCAAATTCTCTGCAGAGTCTAATCCAGGCACGTGCTGCCACTGTTCAAAATGTACATATGTTTGGAGAACAGCTTGCGGCGAATTCTTAAAAGAGGTGTGAATAGATTAGTAAAAATTTTTAAGGGCAAGTGGAATCATTTATCACCAGCCAAGTGATCTGGGGCTTCCTTTAAAAGGTTCCATTATTAAATGCTCTGCTTAGATAAAAATAAAACACTGAAGATGCAATTTAAGAAAAAATAAGATGTCTTAGCAAAGCCATAATTCAAAGCCAAATATGGGATGTTTCTTCCTGAGCAGAGATGTGTGATGCTGGGAGAGATGGAAAAGCTGTGGAGCTCCGCATTGTCCCTGGCCATGACCTACAGCAGACAGGGACCTTCCCCAAGCATCTCCTCAGCCTTCACAACCATGACTTTATTATTTAATCAGCAGTGGATCCAGCCGTGTGAATTTGTCTAATCCCTTTTCGAATGCATTCATTCCTCTGGCCCTCCAGAAGGCTGCCCCACCTTCTCTTCTCTAAGCTGCAGACAGTGAGCTCAGGGACTACTCCTTTGAGCAGAGGCTGTTTTCTGCTTCTGCCTGCCATGCTGGCTCTCTCTGAATCTTTGCAAGCTCGGTGCTATGATTTCTGAGGTGAGAATACTGAAACTGTCAGCAGTACTCAGAACAGGCTGCCCAGAGAGGTTGTGGCTGCCCCATCCCTGGAGGTGTTCAAGGCCAGGCTGGATGGGGCTTTGAGCAGCCTGGTCTAGTGGGAGGTGTCCCTGCCCATGGCAAGGGAGTGGAACTTGATGATCTTTAATGTCCCTTCCACCTCTAACCGTTCTATGATTTTATGATTCTATGATTTAGGTGCACAGTATTAACCAGCAATAGTTTCTTTCATTTGCTATTCTTTTTCTAACTCTTAAAACTCTATTAACAGTTTTACTGAGTTTATGTTTTTAGAGTAGTAGGCACACTTGTTTCTAGATGTCCTGAGTGGTAATAATTAATTTAGGGCTCATCTCTGCTTAAGTTTAGTCAGGGTTATTTTTTCCCCGTGTGCATCATCTTGCATTTCTTTTCATGAGATCTTGTCTGCCACTTCACTCAACCCACTCGGTACTGGCAGTTTTACAGTTCTTCCACGCCTGTTTTAGATGTGACCATTCGGAATGATAAAAATTCTCCATTATGGAAATTCACAGTTCATTTCTTCCTTTGTTCCTTAGCTTTTACCTAATTAATCCCCTATGAAAGTAGCTCTTTCTTATTCCTTCATAGTAAGTATTTCACCACAAAAGGCTCTTAAAAATTAAAAATTTTCTAACATGTTTATATTTTCATGAACAACCTGTATATCGGATAACCTGCATCCCTTAGAAGCACTCGTGCTTGTAAATAAATCTTTAAATAAATCCTCCCCTCCCAAGGCAGCAGCAGGGACCACGGTGGCCAGGATAACGTGGCTTAGGAGGAGACTTCGGTAGAGCTCCACTGGGGAGAGCAAGCAGAGACTAGAAACTCCTCGGGATGTTACTGGGAGAGAAGGAGCCAGGAGATAAACTTCTCATATTATCTAGAAATGCACAGAAACCAGCTTCTGCTGAATTGCTGTGAGTTTCATTAGTAATTCACTGGATTTGCCCATAAAACCCTGGTATAGCTACCACTGATCTCCTGTGCAGACTCTGATAGAGACGCAGGGTCCTTCTGCAAAAGTTTTCTGCACCCCACTCTGCAGCAAGATCGTACAGCAACACATTGCACCAATATGACCTCAGAAAAGGAGCATTAAATCCTCAGAAAACGTATTGCAGTAGAAAGGGTACCTTGGCAGACACGAGCGTTGTTCTGAAGGTCACCAATGTTGATCCTTCCATAGCACGGCAGGACAAAGGGAGTGCAGTGCTACCAAAACATCCAGAGTAGATACCTTCCTCAGGAAGGTAAAGGCCATTAGGCTTAAGAGGAAGAAAAAAAGAATACAAAGTTCCTCCTCTTTCTCCTTCCCTTCCTTTTTCTCAGGATTTGGAGCAGCATCGGACTCTCGTGCCTCTCCCACCTCCAGCTTTGAGTTTAGCAGACATCTCAAACATGCAGACATCTGCTCGATTCACTTGTCAGGTGCGAGAAGTCCAAAAAAATTGTTCTGGCAAATTAATAGGATTTCCCACCCACACCCCTCACTACTGAAATGATGTCTCTACTTAATTATTTAGGCTGGAAAAAACATGGGGTTTAGGGTTAGCGATGGCAAGCATGGGAATTTTAGCTATGGCATCTCGGCCATAATACTTCCCCTTCTTTCTTCCTACTAAATTTCTTGCTCTTTCATATAAGGCAGTCTCATTTTCCCATCTCCACTGACGTGTAGTACAGACATGGCAATTTCAGACAGATCTTTTATTACATATACCAGAAACAGGCACATTTTAGCTTAACTGGTTCTTTGTGATGCTTTAAGAATTTATTTGATGCAAAAGGCTCTCTGTGAATGTAAACCGTTTCAGTGTCAAGTTACTCTTTTATTTGTTTACTTACCGATATGCAGGTGTGGGAGTTATACATCTCCATAGAGGACAAAATAAAGTCTTAAACAAAGTGGGGCTATTCATATGTAAGATATATTAAACCATAGAAAGGTTCAGACATTGTGACATAAATTAGGTGCTCATTTCCTAAGCAGCAAGACGTTTCTGAAGTACACTAGTTGCGTCCATATTACTAAAGCCATAATTTGATTTATATTCTTACCTGAACTATAGTGGTAAAGAAGCAAACAGTTTGATTATGGCTTGCAATTCAGAGGACTCACTTATATTTTTAGTTCTCAGACAATTACTTTTTAACACTGTAAACAACACTTGCATCCGTACTAGAAACAAAAGTCACTTTGAGGTATGCGTATTGTGACTTTGCATGAGATGTGCAATCTGTGTTTGTCACCATCACCTGCAGGGAATGTTTATCAGAGGGCCCAGAAATGTGCTCTGCGGTGATGAAGGATTCTGAACACATTGATAGCATTGATAGCCTGGATATTTCAAAAAAAATCATTTTTTTCACGTTTTCCAAGTTGTCATTAGATATTAAAATTTTGAAAATACATATTATTTTTTTAAAAAGAAACACAACTGTTTTTAAACACCCCTTGCAGGCGGATAGCAGGGCTGAGCAGCTTTGTGCTAAGTTTGCCAAGACTGAAGTGTGCGATTGGTGAGGGTTAGTCAGGCACCATTAGGATATTAATAGAATATATAGTCAAATTTAATTGTGGTAAGCATATTTATGAGTAGTAGAGAGACAGAAAAATAGCATGCTCTTTGGGGAGCCTAGATAGAGAGAAGAGTCAGCTATAGTATATGCATTTAGTTAAAAACCAGAGGAGAACAGGGAAGAAACACTGGGAGAAAGATCAAGAGTAGTATTTAGAAAATTCAATGGGAAATGAGGGAAAAGACAGAGCAAGAGAATGGAAGGAGTACACAGAAAGGCGGAGAAACGCAGAGACGAGCAAAAGGAGAAGCAAAGTTGATCTGTAATGTTTTGAGAATGGGAGGGGGGGCGTCTATTTGATGTGGTAAATGTGTCTATGCACTCATAATTAACTGTAAATTCATGCTGGCATGTATCTAATTAGAAAGCTGCACATCTCAATAAATCTTCAGTATGATTTCTATTTATCAATTAACATATTTGAATGGAGGAGGAGAACAATTTAGTGAAGCCTGGGCATTTTCAGTAATAACATCTATTTGTAAATAAAATAAATCATGCTTGTAGTGCCTCTATTGCAACGTACAGATAAAGAAATTCTGTAAACAAGGGGGTGGGAGGCAATTTATGACTACTACTTATTGTGCAAATTTATCCCCTTCACTGTTTTAATGCCTTATTGTTCTCCTGATCTGTTTATTATCTTGTTACATGCCAGCTTTGCAAACTAGCTGAACCATAAACTGATTTTAGACTTCATATGTATATGCCATGTATATATGAACATCTGGATTCTACATTCCTAGTGAAATCTGTGCTATGTTAATGCAAATGACATTGTGTAAGAATTTAGATTCTTGTAAGTTTATATGCAAGCTGTTTTTTTAATTAGTATAGAACTTCCTTCCAAATGAACTCATTTTCTTTTGCTTGTCGACATCACCGTTTGTTTCAGCATACGTTAACTGTGACTATTGTTCCTTGTGTAGCTGTACCCCATAAAATAGGGCGGATAATTGATGGAAGTCCTGCCGATCGCTGTGCGAAACTTAAAGTTGGAGACCGGATCTTAGCTGTGAATGGCCAGTCTATTATTAACATGCCTCATGCAGATATTGTGAAGCTAATTAAAGATGCAGGTCTCAGCGTAACTCTTCGCATCATTCCTCAGGAGGGTAAGTCAATGGCCCTTAAAAACAGGAAGAAAATTTTAAGTAGCCTCCAATTAGCGTGAATTATGTCACCGCTTGAAAGAACATCTTTTGTTTCACTTTCTCAGCTGTAACGTACAGCACACCAAAATTACAGCCTTAGAACTAGCTGGAATAATATCTGAATTCTTGAAAAGGTTGCTGGTTATGAAAAGGGTATTTAAAGCAAACCTGGAGAAACCTGAGAGGGAGCTGAGTAATGGCGAGTCAGTTTTAATGTCATTTGGAAGAATTGTCTTCAACATGGAAAAGCGCCCTACAAGACAGCCAGGTTTTGAGTTCATTTCCTTATATCCTGCTATAAACCAAACCAAAGTTTGGCAAAGGAAGTCACGACGACTGCAATGGCTGCCACCAGGCGTGTTCAGCTGCCTGTGACAAAGTGACTTGAGTTCAGATTTGGTAGTTTCCTCTATGTATATCACTATAAATGCACAAGGCAGGAAAGAACTGAACCCTAAATTATCTCATTTGTAATGTGAGGGTAAGGGGACAGACTCATTATTCTGGTCATTACTCCACAGCTAATCAGTGAAATTCTTTTGATGTTGGTTTCGTGGGTTTTGGGGTTGATTCCAGTGCTTTTTTTAGCTGAGCAATGTGCTGTGCTGGTGTATGAATTGTACTGTATTAATGAGACTGTGGCGTTATATCTCAGTAACAAATACCATTAGAGCTAGGAATGTCACACAGCAAGTAATGTAATTACTTAATGATCCATGCTCCAGTTAGACGACCTTCACCTTCTGCTGCCGCATCCAGCAACGGGACAAGGAAACAGTCTGACATTGGCCATGGCCCGCAACTGGGGGAACTTAACTGCTTTGTTAAATGAATTCCGTGAAGGGAAAACCACAAACATACACAAGTTCAGAATTCACACCAAAGAGCTGCTGTATAATCACTGGAGGTCAGTTACGCAAGCATCTACAAACACGTGTCGTGCTGCATAGTCTGTGCAGCTTATTTAGGCCTCCCTGCTACCCAGATTAATTCACATTAGCAAATTGCTAATAGTTCGGTGTTAGAGATGGATACCTCAAATTAAAAAGAAAGCAGAGGTGCACTCGAGATGCAGTGCTACAAGGTGTTCTTGGGTGCTAGTGGTGAGAGATGATTTGTGCCCAAGGCATGGCTTCCCGGTGTGACTGTGTGACACTGGACACCTCATTTGCCTGCTGATATTAGGTTCCCACCTTATAAAATTAGGAAAAAATCTAATACCTCTGTAATGTACTTTCAGGTGAAAAATACCATATAAATGCAAAGCAGTTTTAGAAGCAGCTTATGATTTGACTAGTTCATCCATAGTTATGAGAGCAATGTAGAAATGAGGGGCAAGATTCCCAATCTTCTTCTCTGAAACTTTGCAACACAAAAGAGACTCACAGATGCAAAATGGGCAATTAAAGCCTTAAGCATAGTAATTACACAGAGGAGTATTGCTTATGCCTGCATGAGGAGTGCTTTAAGTGCAAATACACAAGCTTTTTTTGACAATTAAGCCTAAATTGAAAAGATTTTTAATAAAGTAGCCACAATTTTTAAGAGAATTCTAAGCATAAATTAAATAAGTAGAGATCCAGTAGAAATGTGCAGTCATAGGAGACAAACTCTCGTGTTAAAAAATAAAAAATAAAGTCACTCACAATTCAAACTACATTCATAAATATAGATTCATATAAAACTAGGCAAGATCTGGATGGTGCGTAGCTGTTGCTGTCAGAGATGGTCAGCCACAGGCATGTCCATTCTGGATGCTTTTCACCACACCACGCTGGCCTCACTCATTCTGTTGCAAGAAGGAATAAAAAAATATAATCTCAACAGCCTTTGCTGTTGAGAATGCACGAGCAATTACTTCCGCAGTGCACTCTTCTCTGGTCGGTGGAGTCTCATTTGCTCTTCTTGATAGGGAAATGACAAGCAGCATAACTGCCAGTGTGTCGGGAGAAACACATTCGATAGGAGCTCAGTGCCAAATGTGTCTTCCCCCAAGCGCAGTGGGAAGCCTGACGGAAGACTGCCGTCCTTTATTTACCACAAGGCTACGAGGCCACATTTCCTACCACAACTTCTCTGTCTTTTTGAATTTTATGTTGTTTGGAAAGAAGGATTCTGGTTTTCTGCAGTGTTCCTCTGTGAAACCCTGGTCATTTGTCACCATGCAGTGAAATAAAACATCGGTTTAGCTGGTTAGTCAGAATTTATTGAGATTGGTTTTACTGTTCACAGTCCCCAAAGATTTTAAAAAGATAGGAAACTCTTGTTGAGCTCAAAGACAGCAGGAGCTAACACAAGCACACCAGTGTTTTAGCTTTTGTGATGACAGTCCGTCATCCCCTAACAGTGGTGAAAGCAACAAAATCGTTCATTCTCTCAAAATGAAAAGTTTTCAAATATCAGTATTTCTAGGCTTTAAAAGAAAACGTGAAACACAGAAGCCATTTGCCTTGTTCAATTGGGTTTTAAATAACGGAGGTGTCAACCGGAGCTATAGAAGTGACCAAGATTTCAGATCCCACAGACTATCAAAAGGAGCCCATTACATCCAGATGTCTAAAAATCTAATTATAACCCAAGAGAGTAAAAGCGACAAAGCATAAATTTTCAGAGGTAGCGTGTGACCCGAAATGGTTATTGTCTACCTTTGCCCTTTACTAAATGCCACGCTGTGGCAGGTCTTTAATCTCCGGCTTCCCCTTCTGCAGAGCTGAACAGCCCGGCCTCGGCGCCCAGCTCGGAGAAGCAGAGCCCCATGGCCCAGCAGCACAGCCCCATGGCCCAGCAGAGTCCCCTGGCCCAGCAGAGCCCCGTCGCCCAGCACAGCCCCGTCGCCCAGCCACCGCCCCCGCAGCCCCTCCAGCTGCAGGGACACGAAAACAGGTAAGAGCGTCTCCTCCAGCCCCTGCCTCCTGCGAGGACCTGGGGACACCCTTATGTTGGGTCTTCGTGCTGTTTGTAGCAGCTGTGAGCCATGGCTTGTGGGGCTCTGATAAGCCACGGTCCCGTGGTTGTGCTTGCGGAGCATGAAATGTGCATGCCAGGGTGGTCTGTAAGCCTTGGTCAGGTGTGAAACGCGCTATTATGAACAAAGGTTTAGCCAAATGTCCTCAAGCGTCCATCAGGATCGTATGTTTGCCGAGGAATTAAACACTGAAGTATTCCTTGCTAATAATTTCATTGCTAACATGCTTTCTGATGTCGCTACAATTTACAAAATATGGGTATATCAGTATCTGATCATGAGGTGGCGTTTCTTTTTCATTATCTTACATGTCTTTTTTTTGTTGTTTTTTTTTTGTCTGTAACTGTTCTGAAGTCAGGAAGATATTTTTATCACAGGTTTTATCTATGGTGTATCATTTTCCAGCCAATTTATCGTGTGTAATTTATGCATATGCATTGACAAATTTGTCTGCGATGGAAATTAAATGGTAGAAATGGGGTTAGAAATTTTGTGACCAGCTGTATTAAAAGCTGTATATATAAAAAGCATGCTCAGTCTGTGGGATGAGACAACTTTCTGTGATCTTCAATCAACACTATTTAGTCTTTGAATTAATTTTTGGCATGTTAAATGAGGCTGATTACACTGACTGTCTTTATGCTAATGTTCAGTAACCAAGATACGTTGTCGAGACCCTTTTCCCCAAACAGTAGATGCTGGCTGAAGAACTGTAACTTTTTGCTTCTGGAGATACTCGAGTTCAGTTGTGATTTAGACACTATGCCCCCTAAGTCTCCTTGCTTGACAGATGCAGCACTTTCACTTGCCCGAAATGATTTTCCCTCAATTAGTCACTCTTGGCAAATTTCTTTGCCTTATATTTCGCTAAGTACTTTTTCCAAAACTGATTACCTCCTAGAAGACACATGTTTCTGACAAAATCCAATGCAAAGCTTTCACAAAAGTCTCTCTGCACAGTTGTAAATCAGAACTAAATGTCTGTTGAACTGAGAGTTTTCAGAGGGGACCAGTAAACTATATTGACTAATGTTCCAAAAAGAAAACTCTGTAATAGTTTTACTGAAAAGCATAAGCTTTTGGCCATGTCACCATTTACATATTCAGCAAAAATTACAGTGCCTCCGACTGTAAATAAAAGCATCGTCTCTGGGATACAGTTATGTTTGTATGTTGGGAACCTGCCTAAGGATGGCTCTTATTCCAGAAATAGGTCCATTATTGCTAGTTCATATGGTACCATTTTTCAGTAGATTTTGTAAGTCATATTAACACTTGTTTATATAGCCACATACATTGTTTCTGTATCAAAATCAAAATACCGTGAGATATTTAAAAGTCTTAGGAATATTAACTCATACTTTTCCTTCCAATATTAATAAGGCTCAGTATGACAGTAAGCTTGTTTGTTCTCCGTCTTCCTTTTACAGGATCGTGATACTAAGAAAGTAAGAGGGTTGCATGCATACATGCAGGTCTTATTATAGATGCCATGTACAGGTTTTAAAAGACCATGTGGCAGTAGGATATTTTCACCTTCTCATAAAAGTCAAAGGGAAATAGTTATGATATTTTGGTGTCTGGTTGGACATTTAGCTAATTAAAGCTAGTGTGTAGGAAGATTTGCCATAATGTTACTGTAACTGTTCTAATAAAGTAATGAAGTTTTGAAACATATCATATTTTGAAATGTTTACTTTATTTGTTTAGATTATATTTTCCTAGATGAGTTAACAAAATCAAGAACAATGCTTTCACTTATTCAGAATGTAATTTTTTTTTAATCCATAAGTACATTTCAAAATCCCCTTCATAGTTTATATGTGTCCATGTTTCTGCATGTGTACATGTACATACATGGCCACTTTAACCTTTGTTAAAGCAGAGTTTGAAATGTATATTCCCTGTATAGGAAAAAAAAGTTTCCTTCAGCACCTAGGGGAGAGTAAAAACATCCACTATTTGAAAATGTTTGTTAAATCTACCTCAAAACACTATTTAACTTGCTAAATTACCTTGCTAAAAAGGTTCGGGACTTCCTTTGCGCCCATTCCGCAGCTCACCTGGCCGAGGTACGGAGGTTTGCAGGAAGAAATATTCCTTACTTCACCCTGAAGTGTGGAATGCCATATGCACTGATTTCCGTGTGGGGAGGGAGCCACTCATTCCCAGCTGGGTAAATTAACTAACTAGTCGTTGTACTACAGAAAGCCACATTTTCTTTGAAATGTTAGGACTCATCTTCATGTAACCAGTTACCAATTAAAGCAATATTTTACTTGTTATTAATTCCTCGTTAAACAAATTTGGTTTCCTTTCACCCTGTGTAATGTCTGTGCCTAGCTACTGATAGGACCTGCTACGGGCTTGTAGCCAGATAGTATTATAGGGAGTGTGTAATAATAATAATACACACTATATTAACAGATGTTATTGCAAAGAAAACCTTTCATTTAAAGATATCAGCTAGTACAAAGAATGCATCCTTTTTTAACCTTAAGAAGCTCACAGTAATAATAGTTTACGTCAATAAAACAGAAGGGCTATAAATGCCTGCACTAATGTTTCATTTACTCTATACAAATCTGACTTCTGGAAAAAAGCACTTTGCTGTGTAGTGAGCACTGGGGGTGTTTTCACGTGCAGTTTCATCTTCCAAGTAGGCAAGATAAGTGGGAATCGAGATATTTTTTTCCTGTTCCCGTCCCTCTGAGCCTAATCCTGATCTCACTGATATGAGCTGGAAAATCGCACAGTATGACCTGAGGGAAAATTGCTTGTGTCCGTGTTTCAAAAGCTCTTACTCTTTTTGGATGCCTCGACTATTTACCCTTGAAAGTTTTGCTTCCCTGTGAAAATTTGTTCTATGCAATTTTGCAGTGAGGCATTTTGCTTTCGCTCCTCAATATTGCTTGTAATGCGCGTTCGTACTGTTTTGCCACCTTCTGAAGCGAAGCCATTTTCCCTTTTTTCAGTTATAGGTCAGAAGTAAAAGCCAGACAAGATGTGAAACCCGATATCCGGCAACCTCCATTTACAGACTACAGGCAGTCCTCAACGGACTACCGACAGCCTCCGCTGGACTACAGGCATCCCCCGGTGATGGATTACCAGCAGCCACCACCTCTTGACTACAGGCAGCCGCCCCTGATGGATTACAGGCAGCACTCGCCGGACACCAGGCAGTACCCTCTGTCAGAGTACAGGCAGCCCCAGGTACACACCGAAATCCTCACAGCGCTCCTAAACAGAAAACGTTAGGTCTGTAGGGAGAGATCATGTCTCTTGGTAAAAAAGGATGACATTATAGAAGAGAAAGGCGCCTTTATTGGTTTTACTCTGAGTTACTGTTTCTCTGTAGAGGAAATGACTTCAAAACCATTAATATTAATGAAAAACTATGTGATCTGTCAAATAATACTACATTTATAATTGTGCCACTATAATGTTAAATAGATTATATTTTTAAGGTGCTGGAGAGTTAAAACCAAAGTTTTAAAGCCTGTACATCAGCAGATGAATTTTTTGTTCCTAGGAAGACAACAGAGTCATCAAACAGTGGATATACTTAAGTGGGACTGCATTTCTACAGCATTGTTGAAAATTAAGATTTTATCTAATCTAAATAAATAAATAAATAAATGTGAATCCTGACTGATATCATTACATTTCTGTTGGTAATAGCCTGGATGAGGAGAAACTACCTTGTGCAATTAGTTTCTTTGGCCTTAGGTGTGATCTTACAAGTTCAAAGAAATAAACGTTAGATGAAGAGTTATGCTTCCTTGGACAAGGCTCTGCTGAAGAAAAATATTTATTGGCAGCTGTGAAGGTTTGAGGATTTAGCCCAAAGCTCAGAATTTCAAAAAAATCCTCCTTTCTCCTTGCAGAAAGGCAGAAAAAAAAAGAGATCAGAAAAATGTTAAATAAAAGAATGTAAACTTCTGGACACAGTATGCTGGAACCATATATAGATGGTTTCTATGTCCATATTTTCACATAAACCATATCAATGAAAATACCCAAATTCTTAAATGGCATCCAGAGAACCCTCTAAAAATTTTAGGATTTCAGTATCCAAATAGCAGATCGCTATCCCCATGTGCATACTCTATAAGATGCTTCTTAGCATCTAGACAGATGCTTAGGCTGCCTGTTTCTCACCACCTCCAGTTTGATTGTCTACCCACTGGTCTACACAGCCCAAGCTTGCTCTCATTTTCCTCCTGCTGCCATGGATCTTGCAGTCCTGGGTGCCAATGGATCAGAAGCAACAGAGCAAGTTCCCACCCCGACCCCTCTACAGGGCTGATAGTTAGGGTCCACCAAGGAAAAACTGGAAAGATGAATCTCAGTCTCTGCAGGACACAGAAAGAGTGAAACTCAAATCTCCCTCTTCCCACCTTCTCCACAAGGCATGTTTTAGCCGAAGTGATGAGAGTTGCTGTACTTTGTGAGTCCATGCAGTCCAGCCTGCTGATCATGTTAAGTTCTGCTGGGAATCTAGGAGTTGCTACTCCTACTCATTTTTAGTTGTGATGATGTTTGTCACTTGCCAAAGCAGCACTTCTGCATAGACATAAATGCTTACATTTGGGTGCCATGAAAGTGTTGAGAGTGAATATGGAAACCATCTAGAGAGCTTTTGGTACTTGGCAACTGCTGGAAGACGCCCTTTCAGGGTGGTTTAGGCTTAGGCATTTACATTTTGCTGCAGTCTCTTTTCAGAAATGGCCAAAGGCTGTCAGCACAGAAGTATACTTTGAAGGTCCCTTTGTTCATGTCAATTGGATAGATGCACTTTTGAAGAGATATATTTTAAAGTTTTCTTGAATGTAAACCATGACGTTCATATGGTTAATTGTCTTTCATGTTGTATTTGTCTATACAGGACTTTGATTATTTCACCGTTGATTTGGAGAAAGGAGCCAAAGGGTTTGGGTTTAGTATTCGAGGAGGAAGGGAGTACAAAATGGATTTGTATGTGTTGAGGTTAGCGGAGGATGGACCAGCAATAAGGAATGGAAGGATGAGGGTAAGTAAAACTCATTGTAACTTTTTTTTTCAACATTTACAGATCTGTTTGGTAATAAGGTCAAAGAGAAAGCAGTTTTTTCATCTCTGATCAGGGTTTAAAGAACCGATGCCAAATAGCTTTTATAACATAAACTTGTTCTGTAGGACTTCAAGAAATCAGTTGAAACATAGTAGGTCTGTGTAGTTTTGTTGCGGAATAAATGTATTACTTGTTGTTGATAACAGCTTTACTGTGTTATACATTTTTCTCCTTATTATTTCACTCATATCTAAACAACTGAAAAATCTCTGACAAAAAGTTTGATGTTTCTTTGATAATAACATCAGCATAATTAACAGTTATGTCTCTAATCACAAAAGCAAAGTGATAGCTATATGACACTTAGTGGATAACTATGAAACCTAAGACCTGGACTGTGTTATTTTACTAATTTAATGAAGTTGCCTTCATAGTGTATACGAAGTTTGTTTATTAATACTATACAGTCTTGTTTGTAGGGATCAGTTTTCACTGTTTTTCTGCATAGGTCTTAGTGCATTTGAGTCCTGTATTGGTAGAAATCATAATAACATGCAAATACTTAATCTAAAAGCATTAACTTAAGAAATTCCATGATAAAAAAAATACATGTTCTGTATAGGAAAAATAACCCAATCAAAAATAGATGCTTTAAATCTGTCTAGTTGTTCTAGAGAGGAGGTATAAACTCATCAAGGGTTGCTGATTCCTTGCAGAATAGTGAGTACACAAAAAGGAGGAGAGAACATAGGTGAAAGAGACTACCAAGAGTCAACATAAAAAATTGTTTATGTATCTAATTAGTGCAGCCTTGTTGAATATTTAATTATAAAGATGGACAATGGAAACTGTGTTCTGTACGGTAGTAGCAGCAGATTTTGCAAATGTCATCATTGCAACACAGATTCTGTTTCACAACCCTATCATCAAATTTGGCTTCATAACTGAATGAGAATTGTCATCGGTCTAAATACACAGTCAGAGACTTTCTGTATATAACTCAGGAGTTTTACTGTGCTTCAAATCACTCTTAACTTGCCCACTTCGTAGACTTGTAGAAGCCAGTTAGTCCTCAGTCGTACCATGGGGTGCAAACCCCCGGCACTGGAGCTTGCATGAGGGAGCAATGGCAGAAGCAGTTGCCGTGACGAGGAAGCCGGGCAGGCAACTGATAACTGAGAAATACTCCCACAATATTTGTTGAGTGAAATATAGGTGAATATATAAAGTTCTAGCTGCAACTAGAACTTTAACTTACGGATATCTTCTCTGGTGAGTGTTTTCATTCTTTCCTTTACTGTAGCACAGTCAGTTGCTCTTACCAAAAAGCCATAAGCAAGATTTTCATTACCAGCCATAATGTGATTAAAGATGGGGGAAAAGCTGTGCTTTTAATAAAGTCTGGCATCACACACTACAGAAGAACAATGCCTTGGGAGAGGGTTCGTTTCAAATAATAACCTGTATTAGGCAAAATAACCTATTAAAATCTGTGCAGCATTTGAACAAACTAGTACCACAAAATAAAGTTGGAGAATCCACTCTGTGAAAAGCCTAAGTATAAAATGTGTGTAACACAAATACATAGATTTTTTTCAATTTCCTTAACGAAAAGTCCTGTATCTTATAATGAAAAATGTTAATATATTTTCTAAAATAACTTACTTTAAAGCTTTTTTTGTTGATGTGGCCACAATACGCAGCCAAGTGTTATTCTGGCCCGATAGTTGTAATTGTTTTTTTGTCTCCCCTTTAAAAGCATCATTCTTTGGAATGAGTTTTACCCTCCAGCCTTGTCACTGATTCTTGTGTTGTACGCTCCTGTTTAACAGACATTTTAATCTGACAGTGACAAATGCGTCCGGAACTTGCAAGACTTTTCTCTCCAGTGACCTGTAACTGATGGACAGCAGAAGCTCAAGAAACAGCTTCTTCAAAACAAAAATAGAAAAACAAAACAAAAAGTAATATTTGCCGAAAGGAACAGAGTGTACAGGAAGATGAGGAAAGGAAGCAGAGTTCTGTACCCATACCTCCTTTCCTAAATTTACATGCACTGTTAATAATGCAGGCTCATTCCCATTTCCTGGCTGGGACCACCAGCCTGCTTACTGCAGTTCTGTGTCTCTGTTTCACAGATGCATCTCTATAACAAAACATGCAAAAATCTCCTCAGTGCCTCTCGCTTCACATGCCATTGTCTTTAAAGATCCGATTCTCTGATCCGAGGCTTTCGGCACTGGGGACAGTAAACCGTGCTATGTGGTAGGATCTTAGCAGGAGCATTTTCCAACTAATAGTTCTTCTCATGACCTACTTATCTTCAGTATTGTTCTGCTTCCTCTTTCCTCCTGCTTGAACAGCCTTCTTTGATTTAACTGAAGCCTTACAGAAAAAGATGAAGCAGATAACACAAGGTGCAGATCATGCTTATAGAAAGAAATAATACACATAACTTCACCATTATTCCCACTCACCAAGCCAAGAAAAGAAAAATTAAACCACCTAAGCTGTTGAAAAAAATAGGTGATATAATGAAACATGAAAAGCACTGGTAAAGGCACATTCATATTGATATAAATCTCCCTACTTTGCTGAAATAATTAAAAGAATATAAAATACTTTAAAGTAACAGACCTACATCTATACTAGTGGGTTTATAAATTTGTATAATCGAAGCAATGCAAGCTCTAACCGAAGACAACTCCAGAAAGGCAAGTCAAAGTCTGCATGTTGTACTCTTAGTGGGCACTGCAAAGCCATAGTGATGGGGTGAGCCCAACAGCTATATTTCACTTGGGCACTTGTTAAAAAATCTGCAAGTCTATCAGCACACATTCAAAAGATTCTGAGGTCTAAATACATGTAAAAGTGTTATGCATTATCGATGCAGAGTATAAATTTAAAGAAGTAAAAGCTAAGATTATAAGAAATCAGATGTAAATAAAGAACCAGTATGGAACTATCTCTTGTAAAAGAACATAGAGTAGATCCGTTACTGAGGAAGATAAGTATGAATGGAATACAATATACCGATAACAGAAACAAAGAGAAATCTAACAAAAAGGCAATGATGAAACAACATGAAGAAAGTGGCACCAAAATCGGGGTGTCTTTGTGACACTTTCAGTTTGATCTTCAGGCTTTTATGAACTCCAGTGAAGCTTGGGAACAGATGAGAGAAGAGACTCCATAGACTGAGCAGGGAAAGCACTGGCCCTGCCAAAACTGTCTGTATTTGAAAAGGCTGGTGGAAGAGGGAAAAAGGTTTAATGAAGTTTGTTATCACATCACTATTTAGAATCAGAAGCCCTGGTCTTCCTTCCCACTGGGAACGGCATGCTAGGCACTTTGTGTTTTTATTGGAAACAAATCCACTGAGGAACACTCCATTTTAGTATTGCAAGATCTAAAATAGTCTTTAATTGCCCTTCATGACTGATGGAGTTGTCTACTTTGATTTTCTGTGGAATTGTTCTGGGAACCAGAAAGGTGGAAGACCTGTGAGTTCATGTCATACAGAGTTCATGAGTCTTACCAGCATATCGCTTTTTTATTCAACAATCTTTTTTTGCCAGCCTATATAGACACGACATTCTGTCTTAAGGTTCTACAAATTATTTCCTTAAAAACAGTTTTAAAACTTTCACAGGATTATTACACTGTTCTTAGTCAAAGTACTTGTACATGCACTGAGACTTTTATTTGAGCTCATAGACTCTCCTTCTGGAGAAGCCCAAGCATACATCCCAGTTTAACTTGGATTCATCTGTCAATAGGTATGGGAAGGGAATGTCCCTTAAAGGACCCAGAAGTCTACAGGAAAAAATGTTTTTTCACATGCTTTCTTGGCCTGCATGGTTGGTAAACTATTCTCAACGAGCGTTGGAAAGCCACAGCCATAATTGTGTTAATTTCATATAAAACCATATGTCAGGTCATATACCACAATTAACTTTGGCAAGATTTTACTGAAATTCATGGATAAGGCATATGGAGATTCCTCACAGAAGACCTCTGTAGGGGGAGACCTCATCGCTACACTGGAAGTAAATACAGGCCCCTCTTAACTCTGACAGCTGAGCAGAGAGCAAGCTACAGTCCTGAATTCTGAAAAGCCTCCACAGCAAAGATTTACAGAACTTGAAACATGGGACTCAAAATACTTCCAGTAAATTTTGTGAATTTTCACAAAGAGCAAGATATCTTACAAATTAGGAGTAATAAAGAAAAGTTTAATTAGACCTAAGGAAAAGACTACAAAAGAAAACATGACTATCCAAAACCTTAAATGGCAGATGGACTCAGTGAAAGTTCTGAGTTTTAAAAATTTATCTCCATTCTCCTTTCTTCTTCAGGATGAGGGAATACCATAAATATAATACTGTGTCCACACCATGGCAAAAAAGGACTGAATAGGACCATGTCTGTGCACCGTAAGACAAAGATGCATTAAAAGAACCATGAGAAAAGTTTAGAGAATTGTTAGTGCATTTGATACGTTATCCTGAACTGACAGAGGTCTTAGCACATCAGGACTCCATTTCTCAAGTAACCTAACATCAGGGAAAAAAATGGAAACTAGTTGGTGATGGCAATGTTGAAAAATAAAGATGCAAGGCCTAGTCTCAGAGTAGGGCAAGACTACGGTGTGCACGCCATCAGTGACAGCAGTATTGAGTTGAATCAGTCCCCAGAGATGGGGGACGTAACACAGCCAATGTGGAGCACAGTCCTCCCAGCCTTTGAAGATTCAAATGCTACTGGCAACAATTTTACAGGTCTATTTAGATAAGGGTCACGATAACGCATATTTTTCTTCTTATCTTATGTGGAGGACAATGATCGTCAGATCTCTGCTTGCAGATCTCTATCCCTTCCTGCTTTAGAGATGAGGAGCTACTGACTGCTCTCAGGAGAATTGTTAAGGATGGCCGCAGTGTTTGCTATTCATGTGAGATATGGCCAACAGATCTCTTATTGCTTTGAATGATATCTGCTGCAGCCAGCATGCTTATTGAAACCAGCATCGAATAAAGAGCCTGTGGCTGAGGGCTGCAAAGATACAGAGTATCTTGCACAAATGGGTTTATTGAATGTGAAATTCATGAAGAATGAGGGCAAAATGTGCTTTTTTGTACACAATGTGCATCTGTGTCATTTTGTCACTTTGCGAGTTACATCCTTTTTTTCACATCTTCCACGAAAGTCATACTTCTCATCTCTGACATTTCTAGTTTTATTGCCTTGTCAACTCATTTTTCTCAGTCCGTATACACAGTTAGCCCTGTCTCTAGCTTCCACATATCTCCCAATACTAAATTATTTTTCTTATTGTTTTGTAGATTTTTCTTATGCATTTGCAGAACAGACATCTGAAATACAGGCACTGCAGAATTTTATATCTTTCGTGCTTTGCAGTCCTTCTTTCACTCGTCAATCTCTGTTGTTTGTTTGCTTGTTTGTTTGTTTGCAGCTTTTCCTGCTGTCTGCGCCCCTCTTGTTTCAGCTGTACGCAGCTGGAGATAAAAATAGGCACAAGGGACAGGAATCTCCTACAGAGTCAATTGTGAGCTTCTGTGTTGACCTTGCATGGAATCTGTGTGGCCGTGCTTGGTCTGTTCTAGCTGGCCGAGTGAGCGCAGTGAGACTCACAACAGTAACCAACCTATACTGTGGGCTCACAGCATTCTGCAAACCAGCACAATTTGTGTATTGCGTCCTTTCCCTGTGATAAGAGTTCACACCAACCTTATTTGTGGTTACTCAGGAAACTTCAGCCACCAGTATTCAAGAGCCAAGGGTCAATAAAGGTAGGCAGACAAGAGGGACCCTGTCTCTCATTTGGAAGGAAACAGAACTGAAGTTTCTGATCACGGAAGGCATTTGAAACTGCTGTCAAAACCCATGTATGAGCATTCGACATCATTCAAAACTGATATTTCCCTCTTTGTAAGCATCCCAAATACAACATCAGGCAACTACTCTCTTTTTTTCCTTCTGACAACATTACTTGTACATCCTTGTTTGCAATAAGAGGGACAGAGTGCCTATGAAACTCATAACCTGACATAAAAGCCCTCTCTTGAGCCATAGGAGACATAATTTTAAGTCCCTTTGAAAAGCCTAGAGGCCAAGCTTCTAAACAGTAGAGTGTCATGTAAGAGTTGGCTATTGCTAACTATGTCTCCCAGAAGAAATCAATTAGGATCAAGACTAACTCTGCAGGGTTCTCAAAGGAATAGGCAGTATGTAGGCAGTTATCTATCTGGGCTCTGTAAAATGTAACAGTGGAGTTTAACAAGGGAATATAAATCTATCTCTCTGGAGCAGGACACTCCTGAGCGTCTCAAGTCAGGCACCCAGAAACCACTTGAGCTATTCTGGGTTCAGTGGATAGAGCTGAAAAGCGGGCAAAGTTGAGAGTAGCTTTAGTTAATTATGTCCCTACAGTGTATTGAAAGGCTTTTATACCACGCAAAGCAGAAGTCTTTTTCTTCTGTGTTGATTGTGGGTTTTTTCCATTTCAGCTTTTTTGAGTGCTTGTTGTTACACACATTTTGTTTGGTTTTCATCTAGTCACTTTATCACTGTATCCATTTTTAGCAGACCTTGATTTCTAAGTTTTTAAAAGATCAAAGTCATCCATTTCCACCAATTAAGGAATCATTCCCTGTCTGAGGCTTGAACATAACACAGCTTCCACAGGCACTTCTTTTAAGCCCATATCATCATGTGTAAAGTATCATCATTCTTTTTAAAATGTATTTTTAGTAGCTGTTGCCTTGCAGCTCAGAGAAGACAAAATCCAAGCAGAAATAGCTGGGTTACCATGTATACTGTTTTATGAGATTGCCATTCTAGGGTCAAATTTTGTACCAGAAATCACATACAGTTCCCGTAGCTTCACACACAGGTACCTTCCCCTAATCTTTGTGATTCTGCTGTCCACGCACTACTGCTGCATTTCTGCAGTCCTCCAGAACAGAGTCTCTGCAGGTTTATCTCAGCTTTTTGTAGTCCTATTGCCAAAGGAAAGGGGTAAATATGAAAAAGTGCTGATCGTCAACAGAACTGATTGGTTCCTATGAGAGACCATCCAATCAAAGCTGAAAAGGAAGAATGAATGATTTCTTGCTCTACAGGAAATGGAAATCTTCAAGGGCATGTTGTCGTGCACACCTCACAATTTGCACTGGCTCCTCACTGGTATAGAGCCTCCCCTGGATTTCTTGTTAACAAAGAACAGAGCATCTGTTTGGGATGCTCCATCATCGATTAACCCCACATCAAAGGGTTATTTCTTACATTCTGTAGTGGAATTCACCGGAGGTTGCAGTCAGTAAGTACAGCAAGCAAGAAGTAGCTCGGCTCAGCTTGACGGTGATTAGAGCAAAAAGTATTAAAAATAGGAGGCAAGTTGTCACACTGTAGAGGTAGTAGATGACAGATGCAACATTTCTTTACACAATCAAGAAAGCTGCAGCAAGGAAATGGGATCACTCATGACCTTTTTATGAACATTTAGGGCAATCACTGTATCCAAAAATAAACCAGGGGTTGGCCAGCGTAATCTTCAATTTTTGCCATAGCAAAAACTTTGGATCCTATTTTGGATCATAAAGAAAGTCGAAGAATTTGAGATATCGACTCATGCAAATATCCAGGTCTTAAGAGGCAGTGAAGTCATATGTTCAGAATATTGGAGAAAAGTAGATATTGCTGTTGGAAAGCCTCTTGCAACTTTACTGTAGTCACAGCCAGCATAAAAGCGGAAGGAGCAGCGGTAGGTCCTAAGAGCCAAAAAGATCTTCCACAGGCAGTGTGCTGAGAGCAGTAGGGAGTCAGCTGCTGCACTCTTACCATGAGTGAGGGCTTGAGAAGGCCATCAGAAACCCCACTGAAAAGTCACTAATATTTAGATATAAAATATTGACCTTATGCCCACACAAAAGGGATAGAAAAACACTCCAGGAGCATATAGTGCTCCACTAGCCCCTGTTTGACGAAGGTCTTGTGCACACATCTGGAAGACAAATGCCTACAGAGTGATAAATGTCAGTTAAGTAGCCGTTCTTTTCTACATAAGTAGCACTTACTCTTAAAACCTCCGGAATACCTGGCTTACTTTATGCTGTAATATAAATCTTACCTTCATAGTAAGCGTTCAGTGAGTGTCAACACAGTCATTACAATGGAGCACAAAGACAAAGATATTCTTAGTCCCATCCGGTTATTCTGTGATTTGTGATCCATCTGAACAGTACAGGAAGATGTTAGCTATGCTTTCCCACCAAATTGCCTGTCCCTTTGGGGTAATCTCATTCACACGCCAATTCCCCACTACATACATCACTGTCCAATCTCACTTGTAGTGAGACTGGGTGTGATTGATCTGAACTCTGGGAATTCAGCTGGGATGCTCGAGCGTGCGAGCTGTATGGCAGCCTGTGGCAAGATGCCGGGTTAGTGTAATTGGCAGAACTCAGGGAAGAATATATTGACATGCAGACACAAAGCTGATCAACATTCTTGTATCTGCACAACAAAGAAATGCAAACTGAGCTCCTCGGGGATCCTGAATATATTTTGACAGTATAAAAGCTTAATAAATCGAGAGGGAATTAACTGTAGGTGAACTATTATTCAGCATTTCTTCAAAATGCTGTGTGTGTTTTTTAGAATTTGTTTGCAGAAAGGTAAAGAGAAAGAATATTCCTCTCACATATGTAATTAACATCATTCTTTTTAAAATGTACTCACTTTGATACATTCAAAGCATCCTTGTAACTCTGTGCCTAATAGCAAAATCCTTCGAGACAGCTATGGAAAAGAAAGAGTTAACAATCTTGTTAAAAATGGGTTAGTATGAAATTTTAAGAATAAAATACTTAGTTGTCAGGCAGGTACCATATTTGAATCTGTATTTCATGGAAGATCTCTAAAGATTTTCGGGCCTAAAAAATTAAGTAGCCCTTAAAAAATTAAGAATCGAGTGTTAGAAAAAAATAAACACACCAAATAATGCTGCTCTGGTAACTGAAACACTTTGTCCAGCGAAAGGAATGAGAGAGGCAGACTCTCTTCTGTGTTTTCCCAAACCGCCACAAGTAGAAACTGGGAGAGATCACCTATGAAGGTAAAAGGATACAAATATTAGACCCATTCCTATGGCGCACCCAGCCCGATATCCTCACTCCAACAAGGACAAATAGAGGATGCTTAGGAAAGGAACACAGGACAAGTTTGCAATGATTCTTCACTGGGTATAACAACATCCAAGCCCCTGGCAATCAGCAGTTTACATATTTCTTTAAAGCTAGAATTTTCACATTTAGTATCTTGGACCATTTTTTTAACCATTTGTTTGAATTTGTTCATGCTTTTGAGATTCCTGATTTACTATATCAATGGATTCCAAAGCTAAAGACTTGCATTGTTTGAAAAAAAGCTCCTTTTTTCGTTTGCAGCTACAACATAATAATCTCGTGATTGCTTCCTTATTCTCCATAGCATTCCTTATTCTATTGACCTATATCATATCCACCTGAAGCTTACCAGTCTATTTCATCTTGCCTCGTAAGGGAGCTGATCTTTACCCCTGACCAGCCCCACTGGCCTCCTCCGAACCATTTCTCTGTCCATCACGTTCATTTGGAGGTGGAAGCACCACAACGATCTGCAGTTTTCAAGATACTGGTGCTCCTAAATTACATAAAGATAGTTTCTCTTTTGTACTCTATTCTTTCCCTAATAATTAATATTCTATTTGCTTTTTTGACTGGGCTGACATTTTCAGCGAGCTAACCGCAAGGACTATGAGATCTGTCTCTTCAGGACTAATGGTTTATTTAGAGTGATGGTGTATGTAATTTTCCCCATGTACTGTACTTAGCATTTAGCACTTACCGCCACTGAATTTCACCTGCTGCTTTAACACACAGTATTGTGCTATCTTTTTACAGCTTTTAATGTTAAATTACCATGCATGGTATTGTGTTGCCTGCAAATCTTATCACCCCAGTCTTCCACCTCTTCACCATGCCATTTACAAATATGCAGAACAGAATAATCACTATGGTAAGGTCTTTTGATTGTAAAAATTGACCACGTATATAAAGCAATTTTTTCCTCAAATTTAATCTCTTACCTAGAAGACCCTATTCTTTCTCATCCCACAGCCGAGCCTATACTGAAGGCTTTCCTGTTAAAAGCTTTCTGAAAATGTCAGTATACTAACCAGATCACATTTGTCTATATAGCCATTGGCAGCTCCAGTGACCTGCAATAGATCTGTGAGGAATGGCTTCCCTCCACAATAGCCACACTGACCCTTCCCCACTATATCATCATTATCCGTCTGCCAACTAACCCTCGCCATCCTTATTGCTTCCTTCCGTTGCTCAACTGAACATGAGACTCGCTTGGTTACTTTCCGGGATTGTCCTTAAAGACTGGTGTCACTCCTGCCACTTCCCATTCTTCTGCTGCTCAGCAATTTACTGATTCAGGCAGTAGATTCCACCGCGTAGCTACTAGTTCAACAGCTTTAGAGTGGAGAATGAAAGCCTTCTACTTCTGGTGCTTTCTTACTATCTGTTTCATCAGTTTGTTATAAAATCTTCGCCACTGACCCTGCCGTTGGAGTCAGTTCCTCAGACTCACCCCTGTGGCGAGCAGACTCTCTGCAGGAGTTTTGCTGCCCTCCTCTTTAGTAAACATCGATGCAAAGAATCCGTTTATTTCCTGCGGCCTTTTCTACCTCGCAGCCAAACTATTTTTTTAGATCTTGGTTCTCTGACAGGCTCTGCACCTCTGGTATGTTCGAAAGTATATTCTTAGCTCCTATATTTCACCATTTTTCCTTCTCAAAATCTTTTAGCAGTTTTATGTTTAACTTGTCAGAGTTTATGTTCTTTTCTGTTTTCCTGTGTGGATGCAACTTTGGACAAAGCAGTATCCGTGAAGATCTATGCCTAGGCTTCTGTGTAGGATCTATAAAATTGACTTGTCAAGTCTTGAATTTGCTTTCCTTTTGCATAATGGGAACTGGCTGAGACCATCAAGAAGATACCAGAAAATTTTCTTCTTCCTTTTTAACAGTCTTTACTGGTTCCTATCAATGATTGCAGTGGTTAAATAGATAGTATGTGCTATTAGTATTACATTAGGCCACAATGAGTCATCCTAGCTCTCTTTTAAAAAAGTAATGGTATATCAATTAACTCCAGTAAGATAATGAATTTTCCTTTTCTCTTTCACACCTTTAATTCATGTATACGTGGATTATTTTGCAGCAATGCTGCGGAAGGCATCAAGTCTGCTGTAGTACCAGAAGTCCACTTTGCTCTCTTGTCAGCCACCCACCACTGCAAACTCCATTTCTTTCTCCTGCGCTTGGTCATGCACGTTTTCCACTTTCCAACTCTCTTTTTGTAATAGCGCTTCTAAAGTTTCTCCATCTCTCAGGAAAAGGTGAAAAGAAAAAAAGCTAGAACACCTGCTGAGGGGTGGTGTGAAAGCCATTCCGTGCTCTGCTCCAGCTCAGTCCTTGTCCTGTGGCCCTTCTCCTCCCCGTGTTCTGCAGGAACAAGGAGCGAGGCGTTCCCAGGGGTAAGAAGCCGCAGCTGCTTGAACAGCTGGTTGGCCACAGAAAAATAAGTTTGTGACTCTAAACTTTCATGGGTGGTTGCTTCAAAAGTGGCATGGGCTATGTTAGTGTAATTCCTCCAAAGAGAAATGCCGTGTCTCTCACGGAGACATGCAAGCTCACATACCCAAAATCCACTGGAAGGAGTCTGAGACTAGAAATATCCCATAGCTTTGCTCACGCCTCATGTTAGACCTAGGATTTCCAGGCAGTACAGATGCTCTGCCGTAAGGAAATATGCACAGAAGATATTCAGCCCATGCCTAATTCCAGGCAACAATATTAGGGCTTGACAGGACTTGGAAATTCACCAAAATAGATATTCTGGAGTTGCTGTTCAGTCTCCAAGTACAGACAATCTCTCAGCCTTTTGGACTCATTAACAATAACAGCAACAAATAATATGCAAAAAATGTTTCAGTTATAAAAATAGAATGCCCATATAAAAGGAATTAAGTGTAATTAGTCTCTTTCCTGAGGTTTAATTATAGAACGCATTAATAAAATGACAGATAGCAATGCCCTCTGCACAAATCATTTGAGGCGGCTTTTATCATTAGATTTCCTCATTTAACATAGAATGAAAATGTGCATACACAATTAATTCCATTTCATGCAAGCGGGAACTATACACCTGCTTAGAGACCGTTCCTTACGCACTGGCAGAGGCAAACGTACACAAGGCTACCATCAGTAGTTTAACAGCACATCTGAGCAAGGAAAAACCTCCTTGATACATTAAAGCTATATGTATTTCCTTCTGATTTAGCCTGCTTCTGAAATTCTGTTTATATGTATGGTTGGGTTTTTTTAACAAGACATGTAATAATTACTATAAAATATGGCCAGAAAAAAGACTCCACAGCTCAACTCACATGTACTAGAGGCACTCTAATGATTTGGAGAAGCTTTACAATTTTCTTTCTAATTAACCCATCAATAGTGATGTCACTTAAACACTCCTTAGGAATATTATCTTCTCATTATTGCCAGAAAACACGCTGCACAATTTTATAGCTCAGTTGTTCTTACGCATGGATGGAGAGTCTGAATTAACTTGAACCGAAACAGATTTTTATAGGAGACATTTCCCATACACACAAACTACTTTCATAATTACATTTAAATCATTAATATTCAACTTTAAAAACATTAAGGAGGGGGGAAGCATTCCATGTTTACTTTGTGCTGGCACATTGTAAGAATATAATAGAGGAGCATCCTCTTTATCAAATGCCCTTGGGTCAGGAGGACAACCTGTGGGTTTGGGTAGGCATTTATCCCAAACAGCACGGAAATTCAACCTGTAGAAAGAAAGAAACACAATTTGAAATCAATGTGTGTAAAAATGCCAGATTCATAGGTGCAAAGAGCATGTTTCTTCAGATTATTCTGAAGGCATGTTCTGAAGGTACAGCTCAGGCAGCAGCCATGCAAGCTTCCCACTCCGGCTGGCCAACGCACTTCAACCTTGCGCTGGTGGGAACCTCTGAAGGGTGTGGAGGCTGATCACTCCGGCTTTGTAGTCTTTGACGAAGACAGGAAGGTTACAAATCAGAGCCAATGCCAGTTCGGGGGGGTGTCCCGCGATGCAGGGCCTGCCTGTTGGGAGTGGGAAGGGGTCCGTGAGCTCGGTTCGCATGACTGGCTACCAAACAGCTTCCAGCCTTGCCAAGGGATGCATTCATTGCAGCTCCACGCACAGACCCTGTGTAACGGCACCTTCCAATTAAAGTGTATTCCAAAGAGCCAAAGGCAGTCTGTGGCTTTGTGAGATTAAAATATTGGATTTCAAGGGCGGTGCTCTCAAACGTTTTCCCTGCTATTTGTGGATTTAAAACTTGGTCATTAGGATGCGTGCGTCCTCTCAGGCTGTCAGGCAAAAATTGTACCTGAATGGCGTGGGAGTTGGAGGTATTATTTTAGGGATGGGTAGCTCTCCAGATGTGGGGAATTGTTTTTCCTGTTAATTTCTTGACAAAAATGAAATCCATGAAGTGTAAAATGACAGAGGACCTAAATGCCATGCAAAATGATAATGTTGCTACATTGAAGTTTATCTTTTAAAATATTCTGGTGTTTCAGCTGAAAAGCTTTATATCTCCACAGAAGACAACTTGATGGAATGCCTCTTAAAAATAATGATCTGATATTCAAACGTGTCACTTTCCATGAGCGGAGAAAATGCCACAGGGTCATACCCAATAAAACATTTAGACACTCAAAGCTTGATGCTGCAACACCTGTTAGGTGGCTGGTGTCCCGCTAGATGCAGAAGGAAGATTTAAGGTGTCAGAACGATATCTAAGCAGTCTGCAAGGAAAGTATAAAAGTTAACAGGAAAAGGTAACATAAATATATTAGAAGAAAGATGAAGAATAAGAAAAAAGAGTTCCATTGCTTGCTGAGAATGTGAAGAGGGCCGAAATATTCAGTGTTGCTTTGTTTCAGTCTTCACTGAGGTGTTCAGAAGGACCATAAACTTCAACAAAGAGAAATTAGTATAAATCAGAATAAGGAGAAAACTGCTTAAAGCATACTTAGATTCAAGTTAACTGAACCTGATGATGTTCGCGTGTGCTCAATGACTAAGAGAAAGTAATTTCTAGACAATTAGAAATTATGTCCAAGAATTCACAGGGGACAAGAAGGTTAGTAGCAGACTAGAGAAAGGAAAACATATTCCCTGTTCTTAAAGTCAAATAATAGAGAAAAGTTCCTTTAACTTTCAGTCTCAGAAATAATCTGTGACAAGTTATCAAAAAATTGAAAAAATCCACCAACATGTAAATTGTGGAAAGCGAATCTTGTTCATATCAGTCTAATTTTCATGTCTTATTTCTGATTTTTGTTTTGATGTCTTTGTGGGAAAAGAGGAAGGAGAATGTACAAGGTATCTTCTTTTCACCTTTCAACACCATTTTGTATGAATTTCACAGAAACAGGATGGGGAAATAGACTTTAGGTGGAATCACTGTAATGTGGTTTGTGAAAATAACCCCTCTCAGAGGCTGAATGGTTTGACCCTGAACAGTAATTACAAGCATGAAAATACAAATGCGGTTCTGAGGGGTCTGGAATGAAACCAGCTCAATTCAATAATTTTATTAATAATTGGAGACTTATTGATAAGTAAGAAAATTAGATTTGCTAATGTCAAGATGCCACTATTCATAGAGTGTTTAAAAGGACTTTGAGGCGCTGGATTAGATTTTAAAATTAAAATTTCATACTAAAGCAGTCAATCTGATAAAATTCACCAAGGTGCACAGGTGTAGGGCAGAGAAATCAGATGCACAATGTAAAATGGGGAATAACTGTCTAGACAGTACTGCTGGGGATAATCTTGGAATCCAAGCTAACCGTGAGTCGCAAATCTGGTGCGTTACAAAAAGGCAAAGGTCTAATTCTGAGAACTTTATTAATAGGTGTTTCTCCCACATGGGAAGAATGTTTTCATTTTGGTCTGCTCTGCCTACCCCTTACCTTAGTAATATCTCCAGTTTGGAGACTGCAGATAAACTTGGAAGGGCCCAGGAGAGACGTATAGAGAAACGCTATGCATGGTATAAAATGCAGTTTTATACCTGATCCTGAAAAGAGAGCAACGAGGATCCCATATGATAAGCACTGGGCTCTTTCGGGACCTGTTTCTGTGCTTACCCTTACCTCTGGCCTCCCCTTGGTGCCTCTTCAATATGTGGGTATACCTGAGCTCCCTTTAAACAACGACTGGATTTTAAAAAGGCATACATAGCCCCGCAATATCTAAAAATCTACTCCACGATAGAAAAGAGGAGAGAACGAGCACATTCGAATGTTTGGACAGAGAGAAAGCATACAGCGTGGTTTCCTCCCATATCAGACATCAGAGAATCTACTTGGGCAAGGGGAAGGAAGGGGAGGTTGTAAATGTTTAACTGCAGGAAAAATAAGAATAGGAATTTGTACCTTATGAGACACACGGGCAACCACTCCTCAGTCAAGGTTTTCTCTTTTGTATGAATTCCCCAGATATGAGCGTAAAGCCTAATTGAAGCTTTTCTTAGGGTAAGAGTGTTGGCAACTTCTCTGTGTTGTTTTTCTTATCTAATCAGAGCTGGGCTTATACTGCGAAGGCAATGTGATTCAGTTATACATCAGTCAGCCACAAGACACAAATGCATGGAACACAATTAAGCCGCTGCTCCTGCGACTATTCATTTTACCTCTGGTCTCACACTTTCTGGTGTAAATTTCAGAGCACCTAATTTTTGCGAACTTGTTTCTCTCCCCTCCGTCATAACCAAGACGCCGGCCTTTTTTAAGCTTTCCCAGGTTATTTGCACATAAGATTTTATATTAAAAGAGGGAACTATCAAATCACCTACATACTGCCTACAGAGAAAAAAATATTTTAATTCACTGAAATACAGAAAAGGTTACATTAATACAAGATATTTCCTACATATTGACCAGTGAGAAGAGAAGAAAGGCAAACAGCAAGGAAAAAATGTGACATTAACTTAACCTTTTTACATATTAAACTGTATTAAAATCTCTTTTTCTTTCTTTCTGCTCCAGAGTGCAGAGGATTTTATTTGAAGGACTGTGTGCTCTGAACAGCTTTCATCAGTACTCATTTTAAAGGCTATTTATCAAGGAGTGTTAAAAACACCTCCTTCATTTGATCTAATCTGGCACTTCTTCTCTCAAAACACACTAACAAGATCATTTTAAATACCTTCTGCAAAACGTGGTCTATCCAGGCAACATGACACAAAAAAGAGCTGTCTTCAGGCCTTTGGAAAATCTGAGTTTACTTTTATAGGGTTTCTACCAGGGTGCAATTGTTTCGTGACATTTAGAAACAGGTTTTCCCGAACTGCTTGAATTTTGTCTGTATTTGGCCTGACTAGTATCCTCGGGGGGATGCTACAAATCCGTCTTCTGTCTGTGCTGCAGAAGTGGTAAGAGAGATTTTCCATTTTTGCTCTGAGTGCGTGCAGCAGCTGCATCCTACCAACCGCTCCGAAAGTCAGGGGGATGCAAACAGCCCTGCACGGCCAAACCCAGGGGAGATCTCTCCACGATCCAGAGAGCAACCACGCTGTGTGTCACTGTGGCCTGGAGGTCATCAGAAGTGTCCAAAAATACATACTGCATGGTACAACCAAATGCATTCCTCCTAACAGAGAAAATCCACTAAAGCAGACATTTGCACTGCAAAAATAAGGCTTTTTTGCACAAAATAATCCTGATTTTTCCCCCCACTGCTCAATCTGCGGCATTAAGAAAGTGTAATAGCAAGGCTGAGAGGCTTTATTCAGATCAATGGCTTTTTAGTTAAGTAAAGTACTAACATAGATTGTGTGCAGGATCCTGGGAGAGTTCTTAAAATAGGCTGCAGCTCCTATTGACAAAGTGTGAATTCCTATTGAGAAACACTGCCATAGTGCTTTTAGTAGCATTCTTTCCGTCTCTGAACAAAAGTAGGGACTAGATAACTTCTTGACATCCCTTCCAGTTTTCTTTTATGCGAGGAGTCTTGTTGACATTTCATATTATGCACATTTATTTGGTAAATACTACATTTCAAACTCAGGAAAGGAGGAGAGCCTCTGAAGGATTACACTTTTAGTTGACAGAAATACAATAGTAGCAAAGAAAACATACAAAACGGAAAACATTTCAATGTCCAAGGCCAGCAAAGAGCTGGTTTTGTCGAGACAGGCTTGTAGGAGGAAAGGGAAGTGCCCATCATCTTGAAATCTGTGTAGTCTCCTTAAAACTCTCTCTAGGATGCATGCAGCATCATTATTTTAGTATAGTGAATATGCATGGTAAGGAAGCTCTAGGTGTAGACCGAGGCAGGTGTGATCCTGCCGAGCAGATATGCTCCTCTGGCGCTGATAAACGACTTTGCTGAACCCATTCGACTGAGCCCCTCATGCACCCCTCTTGGCTGCCCATCACCTGGACCCGCACCCCTGCCAGCACCCGGAGACCAGCCCTGCTTCACCCGGGTCAGCCCTGCCGTGGGGCTGGGAGCCTTCTGCATCGCAGCTGCAAACCACGGCCGCCAAAGGCTGGGGTGCTGCTAAGCCAGGGCTCGCACATGGCCTCACGGTGCTGCTCGGTTAACTGACTCCCAAAAGAAGGGGGTGGCTGTGGTGCTGCGGCAGCAGACGAGCTGTACAGCTGCTGCTTCCTGCCCGCGCTGTCTGCCCCGCCAACCAGGCACAGCGGAAAGCCATCGCTCCCCTATTCACTGAGAAGGTTCCCAGCGTCGAAAGCCGGCTCTTCTCGTGGAGAGAAGAGCAGAACCAAAACAGGCAAAGCTGGGAGGGTGGATGGGAGACGCAGACATCGGTGCCCCATTTTACAGCTGTGGAAATAGAGGTGGAAAAATAATAATGAAGCTAACTCTGACTGGAAAGCCAGCCGGGAGATGAGTGGCAGAAATCTGTAAACACAGCCCTGGAGTCGCCTGCACTAACTAGAGGGCTCAGCCGGGGGCTGTGCTTACTCTGAGCAAAAAACCTTCTGTGGATAGAGTTCAAAGCGCACTCTCGTAAGAACTCCAGCAAATCTGTGTGGTCTGTGCCATAGCCACTAACTTTTCTTTGTTTAATAACCTGCTTCATAATTTGGTGTGAAACTTTGCTACCAAGATTTGGACATTCAAATGATGGATCTTTGTGCTTTGAATCTCTCTTTTCTCTATGAAAAGAGCAGCAAAGGCACACACAACATTACAAATTAAAGTGTAGCACAGATATTGTTTCCAGTGATTCCAACATATCAAGCAATTAAAAAAAAAAGAAAAACCTCTTACGTGTAGAAGACATGAGGCAAGTTACAAATACATTACACTGATTTCGGCAGAAGACGAGCGGCATTTGATATACCACATTCAGAATCCACTTTGGAGGTTATTTAATCTGCCAGTAATATCCCTCAGACAGACAGGAACAAATTTACCTTGATGTGTCTGCCTGTCATTCAAGTAACCTGTGATCCATTGAATACGTCTCTTTCTGAAACGCTCATTTTACTGCAATTCTGTCTGACTCAATATTCTTCTTACCTGACAGGTAGGAGATCAAATAATTGAAATCAATGGAGAAAGCACAAGGGACATGACACACGCCAGAGCAATAGAGCTAATCAAGTCTGGTGGCAGGAGAGTGCGACTGTTGTTGAAACGTGGAACAGGCCAGGTCCCAGAATATGGTGGGTTTTCATCTTTATGGTTTTCTTTGTGCATGAACCCATATAAATGAATTATATTGCTTTTGAGTTAAGCAGCAATTGCAGATACTTATATAATGTAATGTCCTGGGGCCCATTAAGTGTGGGCTTAAGTGCTTACCTGAGTAGCAGTGAACTTATTCACATGTTTAAGTGTTTCCTTGGCTCATGACCATTTATGTGTGTACATCACTGTCGTCTGCTGCCCTCCTGACACAGGCAATGGTTTATAAGATGTGCATTGGAGGAAGCACTTCGAACTCTTTAGGGGACATCTCTGAGTGTGCTGGGAGTTGCTGATTTGTCCATAAACCGTCCTTTTCTTCTTCTATTGGTACTTCTCTGAACATTTTGAATCACAGCAGATGCTCCTGTTGCCAAGCAATTCAGTGGCTCAGGTTTAAACTCAAAGCATTAACAAGCATGTACTTCTTTCTTTGACAACCTCACCCATTATATTATCTCTGACAATATACACAGATGATCAAGTAGAAGCCAACTCGGAATAAAAAAGGAGGCTTTGCTCATTGTGGCAAGAAAGCAGGATCCATTCCTCTCATGTTTTGTTTCAGAGGGACTTCCGGGACTTTTGAGTATTTCAAAAAGTGTGAGTCATTTAGACAATATAGAAACCTTATTTCACTACTGAAATTACAAGAAGTAAAAATAAACTATCCAAAGGTAATTCAAAGACAAAAACCCTCTTTTTTAAAATTGAAATCAAAGCGTACTCTAAAGTATGGTGTGACAATGTCATATATTAACATAACTTTTATGATGTTCAGAGATGGGCCTGAAATCTCAGGGGGAAAGGGTTTTTTTAATGAAAATTCTTTGATTTATTTATGCTAGGAGGTCTAAAACTCTATTAAATCTTTTTAATGTTACTCTTGAAGTTTTAGCATCATTTCCCATTAGAATCAGAAATTGCAGGAGCGTGTGAAAATTCAAAGTAATACTTAGACTTAACTGTAGGCTCAGGTCAGTCTTTGTTACCAACATAAATCCATTGCCTCTGTGGAAGACAGCTCCACTGAAAGTCAGCGCTTTGCTGGCTGTCAGTGTGCGTGGTAATTGCACCATTTTCTTCTCTAAACTAGAGCCAATTCTGTGGCTGAGGCAATACTCGGGATAGTGTATGTCGCATTTTTTTTCCAGCTTTCAAGAGCTTCTGAACAGTGACAGCAAGGATGGGCCGTAGCCCACTCATCTGGTGATAAAGTTAGTAAGTTATACTTTTGATGAGTAGCAACGAAGCCAAAATTGCTTTCAGAGATTATGTTAAACAGGTACTAAGACATTTAATATCAATTATAAACAGCGTGTAATCCTTTCAGAGGGTCCTCCAACAGAGATTCAGATCACCTCCAAAACTCTTTTGTAGGGAGAAGTGCATCAATTTTAATGAAAGAACAAACAAATGTCCAGGACTGATATAGTGGCAGTAATCCTTCTCAAATAACATAACCATATACCAGAAGTTCTCTGGTTCCTCAGAAAACAATTTAATCTGAGGGCAGATCACAGGAGACTGCTATGAGCAAAGAACTGGTTGCAGTTCAGACCCATTCCATCTCTGACTTTCTTCAGATCCCAGTTCTGGATAGCACTTAAACCTAGGTTTACCGGAGATCCAAAATAAATTTCCATATTTATACATGTCTTATAAATCTGTACCTTATTCCAGAATCATAAGAAAATGGATGGAAAAAAAAGTTCAGTGCAAATAGCATTGTTTTGGAAAAACAAGTCTCCTGAAAGGTGTACATGTGCACGAGCCTTCCCCGGGAGAACATGAGTAGAAAATACAGGTAAACCATGACAAATCTGGGCACAGCTTATAGTGGTAACAGAAAGAAACAGGGCAACTTTCTTCACAGGACTGTTTAAAGCCATGCTTGCCATTTGGAAAGGCATTTGGAATGCTGAGCATTAGTTGTGTAAAAATGCAGATTACTGCAACAGAAGAGTTGCTACAAAGAAGTGCTGTTTAATGCGATCACTTTCCTAGCCACATCCCCAATTTACAGCTCTGCGCAGAAGAACTAAGGAGCTGTGCTTGAAAGCCGTGTTGTCCTACTGCACTGAAAAAGCAGAAAGCATCACGGCAAAGGATAACATCCACGTGTCTCCAGTTCTTAATGTGTTCATTACGCAGGCAGGAAAATGTTAGTGCTGTATCCAGTCTGCAGGCAGAATGGAAGCAAAATAAGACGATGCCTTTTGAAATTAACTGAGATATTAAAGTCCTCCCTAGGTCATTTCCCAAAGCAATGAGAAATACTCTAAGAACAAACAGAAGGTGCACATAAAAACCAACAGCAGCCTGCTTAGGAAGTTAAGAACAGGAATTAACAAACAAACAATTAAAACTGGAGGGCATGTCTCGAGAAGGCCAGATCTCAAGGGTAAGTCATCGTGCTACAAAAAATGTCTGTTTTTTAATGACAGAGACCCCCCAGAAAGAATGTCCTTTCCAAATAATGGAAAACTGAACACAGAGAAGATTGTGACAGTAAGCTCAAGGACAAATTCGTCCTGAGGACAGCAAATAAACTAGTCAATATTTAGTAGTTCCCTCTTCTTCCCACCAGAATTGCATGGTTGAGATGTAACAAGACTAATTGCAGCTTTTTTTACTGAAATAATCAGCCTTTTTTTTATTATTTTTTTTATTTTGCAAGTACATGTCAGAAGTATTTCTTATTGTCATTAGGGTCCAGCTCTGGAGACCATCAGTGGGAAATGAGACTTAGTTGAGTACAAAAATGCAAAACTGACTGAGCTGGAATCTGGATTGCAACAGTGGTGTACAGCAGAAGCCTAGGGAGAAATATGAAAAGACAGCAAGTGTACCAGGGTCCTCTCCTGGATATTCTCCCTCAGTCTCTGACAAGCGAAATGGTCAGGGACTTCCCAAGTCAGTTGTAGTAACGCTTTGTTTAAAGACCTTTCCAACAGCAGTGGCATTGAGACTCACAACATTAAAAAGAAGGAAGCTTACCTAGAACAGCCTAAACCAACCAGCCAAAACCATCACATTATTGCCTCTCAGTCTTCAATTTTTTGATTTGCCGTGTGCAATATTTTTAAATTCCAGAGCCATGTTTCTGTTAGCACAAGATATGGTGGTACATATTTAAGTGCAAGAAATATCAGTGTTTGAATGCTGATGTGATTGACATCAGTAAGGAAAATTCATCAATGGTAAGAAAGTGATCTGTGCAAGAAAAGAATGTGCATTGAAAAGAAGCAAGCACTCAGTGAAGAAACAAAGAACAAGCTCCTGGGAGGATGTAAATCTCCTGACTGAGTTATGTCAGTTTATGCCGCCTGGAAATCTGTCCCTACAAGTACATCTCAGAAAATTCTGGCTGAGCTAAAGCACTATTCAAACCTAGGGGAAGAAATAAAGTGTGTTGCAAATGCATCATTTTTCTCAATTCCAGCTACTGATTTTGCTGGAAAACAAATGCCGAAGATCCCAGAGCACTTCAGAAGGAGAAATACCCTTGTAGCGTGCACAGTAGCCTCAGAATATATGGGAAGGAGCACAGATATGATTAATGCTCCAAAACGATAGCTGATCTCACAGCAGGGTGCAAGAAAAGAAACTTAAAAACCAGATGTTTTATCACCCAGCATCTCAGAACATGTTTGCTGAGGATAAGGATAGCCAGAGGAACTGTGCTTCCGCTGAAGGTGAATTATCACAGCTCATCCAAACCTGAAGGAACATCAGCATCATGTTTCATAGCAAATAGTCTGCCAGCCATGTTCTCCAAAGAACCGAGTCATAGTAAGAAATCATATTACTGTGCAAGAAAGACTAGAATTACTGCTGGGAATCCTGATCCCGACACGTTTTGAATGCCGGAGGAGGCCGGCTGGAGTGAGCGCGAGGCTTCATATGTGTCATGGGACACAAAACTCACAGTCATCACAGGGCACTTCTCATCCTTGCACAAAATGCAATTTGAATAAAATGACAGACCAAGATTTTTCTTGCAATGACTGCCTAATTCCCTGTGTATGCATCTGCCTAAGAGGTTATTGACTTCAGCAGGAGCTACTGGGTGTGCAGCACTTCTAAAAATCTGTCTGCTCACACTGTGGGAGCCTAATTACACATGCTCATATTTTTCAGGCCTTAGCCATAGCTGTATAAACACCATCAGAAGGACATGTACATTGTGCAGCCAAACATAGGGATGAGACAGCATCCCTAAAGGCAAAACATGGGAAAACTGTTCAGACAAATCCAAAAATAGTAACATTAAAGATTAAATAAAACTAACAAATCACAGCCTCTCCAGCCAGCAATGAGCTCTGCAAGAGGCAAGTTAATCCTAATGACGAATCAGCCCCAGGAAGCTACAGTTTTCTCTAAGAACGACCACTGTTTTCTCTAAATATCTATGGAAGAAGGTCCCTAGGAAAGCCTGGGATGTCTCATTCTCAGTCCCAGCAGTCCTGGCAGCTTGCTTCTTCTGGCTTACTGCTCCTAGCCTTTCCTGACTGGCGCTTTCATTACTCAAAGCTACATTAAAATATATCAGTTCCTAGAAGTGTCTGAAAGCAATGAGTCTTATAACCAAATATTTGCAAACAAGGTGTAAAGTGGAAGAGGCTGAGGCAAGGTTAACACTTGTAGGTGGACTCCATCCCTCCAGCAAGGCACAATCGCCTGCCCCGGATGCTTTCTGTCTGGCACTGCAGAAGGAGCAGAAACACTGAATTTCACCTGTGAAGAACATCTAGAAGAAAGCTAATTCGTTTCCCTTCCTGCTTTCACAGCAGGACTTCAAAATCGTACTTTCTATCAAGTTTGGTAGTTTTTCACTTAGTTTTAAGATGCTTAAAACCTCCTGCAGAAAGTTGTAAGTTTTAAAGACACCAGCCCATTCACACTGAGCTTTTGGAAAACTTTTCCATTGCCCTGTCTTGGAAATCTGGATCTGGCCCTGACCGTGCTAGGTCATGGTGTGACGCTAGCACACACAGAGCCGCAACAAGTGGAATCATTGAGGTCTGGTGAACAAGGAATCCGTGACATGGGGCTGGTTGGGGCTTTACGGATTTACACAACAATGATTCTTTCCCTCTCTCCCCCACATTGTTTGACTTTGTTGAGACATATCCTAGGGTTGCATTGTGCACTTTTGGAATCTCTGTTGGTTCATACGATGCTAAATTACGTACAAAACTCACCCCATGAGTTCATGACATCCAGGTGATTTTAGAGAGCTAGAGTTTAGATTCAGTTTTGGCTATTTAAGGGAGGAAGAGTTCTATATGCAAAGAAGTAAAGTTTCAGTATACACAAAATCATTGCTGGTTAACAGATAAAAGCTACAAGTTATTTAGCAGTAAGTCATTTTTGAAGGGCCTTGAAGAAGCTCTTAGCTCACATTTCAGCGCTACCCCACCAACAAAACCAACAAAGCCAAAAAATGTCAGAGTTGATACCAATACAAGGACTTTTCATACAAACAAATTGGTGCAGTTCTGAAATGCATTAAACCCTTTGCTTTTGATTTGCTATGACTCCTTCAGAAAGCACCTCAAGATGTACTCCACATCCATAGGCCAGGTGAATCTACGTCCTGAATATATATGCACAGTAGTTTCAGTCATCCACTAATATTTAGACTTACAGCATGCTTATTTGTCTTAGCTTTACAGAAATACGTCTTTCCTGTTACATACAAGCTTTTTACTCAATTGTTCTAAACTTACTAAGAATTCTCTGCTCTAACAAAAGTAAAATATCTGTATGTCACTGGTTCTGTTAATTCTAATGATTGGTCCTAGGCTGTTCCTCCCCTTCCTTTAGGAATGGTACCTTCCAGTCTCTCCATGTGCATGAAAAGTGACAAGCATGGGTCCCCATATTTCTACTTATTGGGCCACCCTAAAGACACGGTTTGTAAACTCTGCATGTATATTATCTTTCTCTAATACGCTTTTGTTTCTCACAACTGTTAATAGAGTCTTTTCCAACTTTCCCTTACATGCTAGCTCGCTTAATAGTTTCTATAGTATTCGACTTTTCTTTCATAACTGATTGTCTGATATCAAAGCAGCTATGCGCTTTTCAGATGTCTTTTAACATCCTAGATAACTGGTTCTTCGTGTTACACTGCTGCTAGTGCAAGAAACACAGCCATAGGTCTGCTGTATATCCGATTTTTCTCCTGTCAAAAATTTATCCTCTGAATATGATTTTTCAGGTAGAAAACCTTAAACCTTCAAGAACCAAGGCCATAATTTTCCCCTTCCTTATGGTACTCGGCTTGCAAACATTGGGAATGTGAAGGTGGAAGTTAGATGCTAATCTCAAACGATATTTATTTGCAGCCTCTTGAAGAAATAACTAATGTAAAATTGAAGACTTTTTTGGAACATGCTGTAAGGCAATACTCATTTTTTAAACCCAGTGGCTGTGCTGAATTTACACATGGCACTTTGCACTTGATTTCAAGCTATTTTCTTCATAAATCAGATCAAACTGCACAGATTGTTCAGATACATCAAATTTGTAATACACCGTCATGGCCCAGAAATGATACCTGGAAAGAAAAGGAAAAGAAAAACTTATTTTTCCTATTTTTTTTTTATTGATTGCTATCATCACAGAAAACACAGAAGTGTTCGGATGCATTCAGTCTGTCTGCTGTTGATTTTGCACAATGTAGTATATTTGCTAAAATTATAAGGCCAGTCTCACACTATTGAAGTAAACAGATTGGAAATGAAAAGGGAGTTATACGCAAAGGTATAAGCCTCCTAGCCTTTGAGCTTCGAGCAGCTCCTCCAGTGTGATGCCCACAGAATTCCTGCCCCCAGCACCCAGGCACTGAACTGTGCTTAAGGTGTCAGTTTGGGGCATGCAAATCCGGGTAATCTAATTGATTGCTTGCGTGTGTTTCCAGTTACAGTTTATTTCCAATTTGTGTCTATAAATAAGAATTTTCTGAACACAGACATGTCCCTATACTTTGCTAGGGCAGAGCTGGACACATCTAGAGACCATTTGAAAATTGTAGCCATGTTGTTCCAAGTGTGCGTGTCACCATCGGAGACGTCCTAGCAACACAGAAGTTCCTCCATCATGTAGAAATCTGAATTGCACGATTCCTTGCAGTCATTCTCACCTTACTTCTGCTTTGTTCTTCACTAAAAGGAATTCAGAGAGATCATGAGGTTAAAAATCCAGGCTGACATTAGGGCCATTTTGCAGGTCCCAGCTGTCAAGCATAGGAAGGTCAGTGAACTGCAGTTCCACCACAAGTGCTAGGTATTTATAACCACAACTTTCTATGCATTATCTTTATTTTTCCTCCTGTAGCATAACAAACACAGGAAATAAGTCTTTTTTTCCTGAAATAAGTAGAAACGTACACCCTCTATAAATACAGCGAAAGTTAGTGTTGCACAGTCACTCAGCTGTGAATGCTTCTGATTATTTATTTGGCAGGAAGTGTTAGGGCAGAATTTTTTTCCCAGTAAAATATATCCGGAAAATCAAAAGCAATTTAGTTTGAGTCAAGGCCAAAACTGAAATACTTGATCAAAAGAAAAATAATAACAGGTCAAATGAAAATATCTGTGTTATAAAATGTTTCCATTTCAGGTGTTTTTAATGAAAGGGTTTTGAGGGGAAGGATTTTCCTAAAGAGCCAGTTTTGCAATGGGTCTTTCCCCAACCAAAATTGTGGCTGTGCTACCATTCATTAGAGCACTGGCCAAGGATGTAAGTCAAATTAACTGATGTAGAACAGATATATTGACCATTCTAGCATGCCTCAGGAGAGGCCCCTACCATAACACCATCGTGCAGTCTGTTATGAGTCCGCATTTCTCCCACGGGAATTGTTCCATTTTGTATAAAGAATCGCTTACGGAAGAGGAGCAGCAGGCTTACTTCACGTTAGGTACAGCACAGGGGTGATGCAGGTTCTAGAAGGTGGTTTAGAAAGTACATCCAGATCAAGTGATATGTGCCTGTGCTTCCTTGCACCATGGGTGTGGTAGCCCTTACTAGTACCACTGCATTTATATTTGCAAAAATATATGAAAAATTGGGAGCTTATACTGTGTATTTATTGTTTGAATACAGCTAAACCCATCAGAAATCTCCAGTCAGCTGCAAATTGCCTGTTTCTAGTTCTTTAACTCTGTTAGTATGTCTGAAGCTTTTGTGTTTGTCTAATAAATGGCTAAAGCATCTTGGCCCATGCATCCAAACCAGATACTCCTACCTGTTCAGAGTACTGATCAGATAATCCAATTCATCGTGTTTTTAATGCTCATTTTATAAATCTCCAGAGCTGAGGTTGGGTGTTATTTGAAACTTGAACTGCCCCATATATCATTCATCTGATGTCAGTGCAAAAATCAATAGTAATTTTGGAAAAGTGCCCTTTCCTTCTGTGACCACCTTGGTGGAACTGCAAACATTCATTCATATTCCTGCTGCATTTCCAATACCACCTTCTTATTTCTAGCAATACCAACTTAATTTCAGGAACCTGTGGTGTGTAAAAAAAAAAAAAAAAAAAAGGACTAACTGAATGAATCAACATACTGGTTAATAAATTGGTCTAAAACCATCAGGCAATTTGAATATGGGCTCCCAAAGGTTCTAGTTCTTTTATTGCTATGGGTAAAAACTATTCAAGGACAAAATTGAATATTAAAATTTGCTTTACAAACATGTCTTTAGTATTTAATAAATATGTAGCAGCTGGCAGGAAAGTAGAACATCCTTCTGTTAAATAACTGTGTATGTGTAGGTGGGTGCGTGTAGTTATTTCTGTCTTACAGCAAATTTCTATTTTAAAAGATATGCAGACCTTTTACATAGGTATCCCTTGATATAGAAATAGAAAATACAGTTTTGAAAGAAAGAGGGACATATTGGAAGACATTTTGAGTTTTGTGGCAATGTTTCTGAGCTTCCAGGGAGACGAGACCTTTTCCCTTTTCCTTACTTTTTAAATGCAAAAATACTGAGTCCTTTCCATAGTCCTAAATATTGCTTTGGCAATTACACTCCCAGTGGCTTTGGCTAGTCCAGCTGAATTCTCCAACCCACACTTCCCCCATCTGTATAACAGGGATAGTAATATTTACTTACCTATCTCATGGGAGTGTTATGGGGATTAATTATTTAATGCTTGAAAAGCACTTTAAAGATTAAAATTCCTAGTCGACTACTCAGTATTATTATTAAAGCAGAACCTCACTAATCCACACATATAATCCACACCAAAATTGGCAGTGTCCCCCCACATCTGAGCAAAGATTTAATAATAAGGCTGTTGAGCAAGTTCTCTTATTACCAAGGCTTAATTATTATAATATAATATTATGGAGTAGATTTACTAATATGGTGTAAAGTGTAGATAATTACAGCTAAACTACAGTGAATAAAACCGATGAACAAACATTATCCCTGGTTTTGTTCACATAAACTGGCAAGCAGATTTACCAGACAAAGAAGGGAACAGTCCCACCCACAAATCTTTTTCTAACATTTTTTTGTGTATTCCTGTATTTCCATCCAGTTGACGATATTAGAAGATAGGCACCCAAAATACAGGGCTTGAAAGAAGGCAGCCATTTCTCTGTCTTCACAGCGTCAGTTTTCCTTTCTTCCTGTAATCCGAAGAAATAGGAAAAATGGGAATTCAGTAGCACTTACTGAGTCTTTGCAGTTTGCCATAGGAATAAGTCCAGTCTTCTGCTGTTGCAGCGTAACGTCCCATAAAATCCTTCTCCTGATGACCATTTTGCAGTCCCTCTCATTGGCAAATTTGCAATGGGCCCTCAATTAATAGCAAGACTGCATCACCCCAACTTGTTCTTAATCAGAGTTAGCTTACCTACGCATTTCTGATGGTATCCTTGCAATATAGAGTTATGTATTGAAGGGAACAGTATGACAGCACGAACCATTATACCTGTGGCCTGGCCCAATAATTCTCATCATGAAGGTTGTGCAGTAACCACTTCAATGCCTAGACTCCAAGGGATCTAAAACTGTTTCCACATAGAATCACTTAGGTTGGAAGATCATTGAGTCCAACCGTTAACCTAGCACTGCCAAGTCCACCACTGAACCATGTCCCTCAGCACCACATCTAGATGTCTTTTAAATACCGCCAGGGATGGTGACTCAACCTCTTCCCTGGGCAGCCTGTTCCAATGCTTGACAATCTCTTCAGCACACTCAGTTTTCTGCAATGGCATGCATTTCCCCATAGGAGAGCAGAGCCACACATCTACATTTTTAAGTAAATAGTGATTTGGAGAGGTCAAACTTGACATGAACAAGAACATTTTATCTTCACACCTCCTGACAGACTCCATCTTTAAGAACATCAGCTGAATTCAGGATACAATGGGCTCATTTACATGATCTTTTAATCGATCTGTGGTTATCCAGGTGTAAAAGGTCTGGCTTTTTAGCTTGCTCAAAAGAATCCACAAACAGCTATCAACTCATGGCACAGCCATGAACGTACAAAAAGTGATACAAGATACAAGCGATACAAGTGATAAAAGTACAAGAGGCAATCAAGCTGTATCAGAAAAGCCTGATGCTGTGATACCCAAGGCTAAATTAAACTAATAGGGCCTCTTAGGACTCTCAATGTTGGCATGGGAAATTTTATGAGTCTAAAAGGTCACATAGCAACATAAAAAAGCTGTTATTCCAACTATTAGAGAGGAGAATGCAAGCTCCTGGAACAGGTTACCCAGAAAGGCGGTGGAGGCCCCATCCCTGGAGCCATTCAAGGCCAGGCTTGATGAGGCTCTGAGCAACCTGATCTAGTTACAGACGTCCCTGCTTACTGCAGGGGGGTTGGCCTAGATGACCTGTAAAGGTCCCTTCCAACCCAACACATTCTATGATTCTTTGCCCATAAAGGGACTTGCAGTTGGTCCTGCCCCTGCCGTTCTCACTCCGCCATCCCGTGGTGCAATTCCCGGCTGACGCTTTGTGGCCCAACCGCAGGGAGAGGTTAGCAGAGCTCGTGGCCTCTTGTCAGATTTCTCGTAGCTTGTTACTCCTAGCTTGGGAAAAAACCCTGAGAAAATGAAATGCATTTTTTTCACTTTGACAATATGAGGTAACTTTCACTCTCCAATCAACACTTAACGAACATGACCGTAGAGTATTTTGTTGAGCTATGGCAACACATATGCAACCCAGAACTTTAAACATATGGGGTTTCTAACACCACGTTAGTTTGTGTTTACTCATTAGGAGCTGAATATTACAATGTGACTTTCATTTATTCGTCCGCTTCCATCTCATTACACAGTTTTCAGAGAAAATTGTCTCAGCATCCAAAGGATATCAGATAGCACAACAGCCCTGACAGCAAGCGTGGTCCCAGGGTCAGCTCTGCACCTTCGGCCCCCAGCAGCCTCCAGTCTGAAAAGAGTTTGCTAAAGAGAGGCTAAACTAATTCCGCAGCTTCCACCCTAAGCAGCACGGGAATACTTATTCATGAGCTTTGTAAATAAGGATGCGTTTGAACCAAGTTATGTGTTTTGCTTAAAATCCTGCTGTGATCTTAAGTGATAACCGCCAACACTCAGCACCTGCCAGAACCAACTTTCTAAGGGCATTTCATATACAGTCAAAATGCTCCAAATTCCTCACTTATTAAATAATTTTTATGTATTATCTACATACCTTTAATCGTGACAGCTATTTGTTGACCAGACAGGATGTGATATCTACTGTTAATGCCCATTTTAGCTGTGATAATTAATAATTTTAATATTTAAGTTTAATTAAGTGTGTAATATCGAACTCTTAAATTATTCAGTCTCTGCAGAATGTTTTTCATTAATACCACACATTCTATTAACATATTTATGAACACCTTTTATGACTTAATGTGGCTTAATTCTATTAATAAAAACTAATTTTAAAGTCATTATCTTTTTTAATTATACAGTAACTTGCAATGTAGATTTTCCAGCTCCAACATGGCTCTGGAAGAGAACTGCTGAGGTTTCTGCAGCTTCTACTCTACTGCCTGACCACACAGCAAAAATAAAACATTCTGTACTGGAGGGACGAGGTTCTGCTGCCTGAGTAGCTCTGATCTGATAGATATGCGAGACGCTCAGCACTTCAAGAAGGGTACCAAACCACCTGAAGGACCTAGTGAATGACAACGCGTGGTTAGAGCAACATCACTCAAGACTAGCACTTAGGCTGTCCGTACACTTAGCAGTGACGCGGCAGTGAGGAGCTTGCTGTGGAGGGTAAAAGCGCTGTGCAGGCTGCAACTTTTCATTTCAGCTCTTCACAGCATTAGCGAGTAATCCTGTAACATTTATGCAGATACATTAACTTGATTCAAGGAAAAATCAAATTTACCGAGTTCACTCAGATTAGTGATTATGGTCATTGGCTTAAATATTTAATGGATAGGGCTGTTTACTAGATCCATATCTATTGAACAAGCTAAAATGGGTCTTGGAATGAGTGATAAACTGTGTATTCATAATCATCTGGCCTTAAGATTCACAGACAGAAGACTATTATAGTAAATCAGTAAATTGATTTACTAAATTAATTTACCTGTTTCAGGTCTGAAATATGACCAGTTTGTAAGTGCGGCTCTTGATTATTTTTCCCTCTCCCATTCTGCACTTTAGGTGGTATTTTCCTGCATAGAAAAATTACCTTTTTTCATTTTTGCTGTTGTAAAAGCAGTGTTAAAATTATCTTGGCCCTGCTGTAAGGTGTGACTGACGTTGAAGGGAGACAAATGGCGCAGTGTTTGGGCATTATTACAAAATCACACTGAATTCTTTATGGAAGTGATTTATATTTAAGGAGTGAACAATGGCAGGGTAACCAGGAGAGGGCTAAAGTTAGATGCAGCACCCCAGGATCATCCAAGCCCTGGAGACAATCCAGTCCATCTGCTCTACAGAGTAAAAGCCCTGAGTGTTTCTGAATTCATTAATTATCTCCTGTATTAACCTGAAAGGTCTCAGGCCACTTACCTGTGGTGACCCCTGCTTGCTAAAAAGGGCCTGATGTGGGGCGATGGGTGTGGATCTCTGTGTCCAGCCACTCAGCCTTGACCCACAGCCTGCAAAAGGGCTTCCCAGAAGGAGCTCCCCAACATTGGTTGTGTACCTGTTCAACAGAAGAGCAGACATCTATTTCCATAGGTCTTCTGAGACACCTCTCTCTCTGGCTGTGTAAGGCAATCAAATTATTATCTCAAGTGATTAGGACAGTAAAATACTGGTGAAGCAGGTCCATGATTAAACAACTAACTCAGGGGAAGGGATTTACTGAGGATGCACTGGGAATAGTGTAGGATCAGAAACAGTGCAGAATAAGAATAGGAACTCTCCAAGTCAGAGCAGTCACTTCCCGTGTTTCTTTGTTAACCATCTTTAAAGAACACATACATAAAAAACTGAAAAGTATTTTCATTCATAGCACTTTCTACAGATTAAAGCCAACTCAAATCAATGTGTCTGACTTTCTTGTTTCAAGAAAACATTCCGAATTTTTCTAAAAGGTTTTAAAATTTTTTTTCCTTGCAATATGCAGTTTTGTCCTCTCTGCCTCAAGTTCAAATTTTCCTTTTCTCTCTGTTCCCTTAGCTCTAAAAACAAGCAATATCATTTCCTGAGCTTCTGAAGATTTGGTCTTCCACATGTAACTAACAATCTGCTCTTTCTGAAGTGTATTTCAATAATTCTCAAATTAGAGCTCTGAACATGAGAGCACTTTTTCTAACAAAACTCCATGCAGAGTACAGAAATGGTGATGAAAGTGAATTTTACCTGAGATGTGATCATTCCAAGAGATCAGATGGCCCTTGCAAGGACTCTATGAACACCATCTTTGCTGTAAAAATATTTGGAGCATCTTCCATTTAAAATCTAGGTAAAGTATACAATGGAAGATGGGTATAATAAACGCAAAGGAACTAAATTGATGCTTATCAGTAATCATTAGTAACATGAAAAGAAGTAGAGCATCCGAGTATCAATGGCACTGGGAACTGAATAAAGCAGGAAGCAGAGTTGTGCTTCCTGGTGTTGGAACAGGTCAATGACTGAATTTTCTGAGTTTTCTGGGTGTAAAATTAAATCATTGAAGTTTACTGATTTACAGTCACATCTCTTCAGTTCTTGGGAGCGTCTGCAGAAGCCATGTCACCGATAGCTCCCAGTACTCATTGTGGCCCCCCTCTTCCAATATTAGACCAGTGACAAAAATAAAAATGCATTTTGGCTTTGCTGACAGAGATACTAGACCTGGCACTGTTTCATATTCCAAACATCTGTCTTTCTTAACAAATCATTCTACTTTTCTGAAAGTGCCGAGTTACCCTGCATTACCTCACTCTGGGTACCCTGACCAACCATCCTCAACCTTGGCAAAAACAAACGTGCAAAGCCAAAGAACCAAATTACTAGAAAGCAGAAAAATTCCACTCTTAAACAAAGTTACCTTTACCAGCTGCTATAAACATTCAGAGTCACCATGACATTGCTGAGTACAAACAGGCAAGCAGTATAATAAGTGTGGTTACGTTCTGATAGCAAGAAATTAGATTAGGTTTTCATTGCATCAGAAACAAGACTTCACAGTACCAAACAGATGACTTAACTGCATGTGTAGGAAAGGAAAAGTAGTTCGTACGCCAAAATAACTGGGTATAGCCTGGATTTATTTTGTAGATGTATATGGTATGTATGTAATTTCTGTACATTTTGCACCCATAGCACACTGCTATCATAGCTTAAAAAAAAAAAAAAAGCATAAGGGCAGTGCTAATGATGGCTATACCACCTGGATGTGCCCATGGTGACTGACCAAAAGAAGGACCATACCACAGCAGAAGGCACCTAAATCCATTGATGTTCATTTCCAGAGCTATTGGTGTTGAGGGATCTGGAGGTGGAAGGGGAGCCAGGCAAAGTACAATTTGAAGGAAAACATTTGCATAGCACTAATGAATAATTAACAAGAAGGGCAAATTTATAGCCAGAGGCATAGGGAACCTGAACGGTGGGAGCAGAGACCGTTGCCACTCACTTTCCGGGAGAGGTTGGGGGAAAGGGTGGCATATTGTGTCACGTTTGCATGAGGCGGGCAGCTGGGCAGAAGGTACCAAGGGCTTTTCTAACTATCAAAACCTCAGAGAATCATTTATTTCAGGAGACAAATGGTGCTGTATGTCTGGGTTGTGGAAGCTCCAGGATGAAAGATTAAAGATTCTTTGAATATTCTGAAATATCCCCCCTTAGAGAGCGTTAAAGACAAAGCTGCAGGAGACCAATGCAATCAGGAACATCACAGACATGTCAAGCTATAATGAGAAAGAGCCAAATGCGTTCCTGGTGCAACGCTGCCAACATTAGTGGATACTCACCAGGGGACAATTTGTCCCATTTTCATTATTAGCAGCATCTGTAAGAACTGTTTGCCACCTTCTGGCAATACATAATTTCAGACAAAAAGTGGGGGGAAAAAAAAGCACCATATTTTTTATTTAATCAAAACCTCTTTGATTCCCTAGAAAAATAATTCTGTGAAGATACAAAAACAGCTGCTTAGACATTTCAGGAAATGTTTCATTCAGACTACTGAAAGCGTTCAAAGCTTTAATAAATTGTTCGTTATTCACATACTTTGGAAATTTAAAAGGCCTTGAGATTTTATTGTACTTAGATAATAAAATGTGATGTAATTTTTACATTACTATTAAATATTAAATAAATCGATACTAGTATTTTATGGTTAATTTTATCTGATGAAAAATCCCACATTCTGGATAAACCAACAATTATTTTAAATATATAGATGCAAAAGGAGAACCTAGTAACAAATCCGAGGTCTAATCTCTGTTGACCTGAGATCTTGGCAGAGCAGATAACCACGGCAAGATGAGACCTGACAGAATCTTAAAAGGCCGACCTGTGAAAAAACCATAAGTATTGCAGGAAATTAAATAAACTTATCAATAGGCTGAGCTCTTTCCTCTGACTTAGCACCTTGGCAACGCTCGGAAATTCAGACAGACAGACAGACCTGTCTTCTCCATTAGCAGTAACGCCAGGTCTCTTTTGCTAGTGATTCAGATGCAAGTCATCAGCAAGCACTGCATCCAGGTAGAAGACTAGGCTGGAGTTGAGAGAGGAGCAAGTAGACACAGGAGAGTAGTACCCTCATTTCCACTCCACTGAACGTATGTAAGCTGATGTGGCAAAGCAAACAATTCCTGTATATGGCAGTTCTACCTCAAACAAGTAAGCTTTTAGACAGAAAACTTCTGCTCCTGATGTGTTGCCCTTGTCACTCTTCCTCCCAAATGGCTGTGTTCATCTCCTACTTGTCCTCCTACACGCTCAAGATCTTGTGTCTGTGGTGTCTCTTACTCAGTTAGCAATTTACTCCTTGCCTGGGAGTTATGTGAAACAGGTCGTAGGTGAGTCATTCTCATACAGCCCGTGGAGAAGCGCTGCCAACCTGCATGACAGGAGCTTGTGGAAACTAAAAGCCACCCAGAAAACACCTACTAAATTACACCAAATCAAATGCCATCACAGTGACAGATTATAGTGCTTCTCCCAGCTCATTTATCTTGTCTAAATTAGTAGGTCAAGGGAGACTTTTCTCCCTTCAAAGAAGGGAGGAAGACATCTATTAGCCTTCAGTGAGATGTGTACCTTTGAAAAACAATTTCTCCCACAGTAAGGATCATATCCATGGTGACAAAGTCAGAAACAAATATGAAACTACATCGTCCCTAAATCTCTCCAGCAGTTTCAACTGAATGTGATATCCGTCACTTCTGCTTGTGAGTCGTTTGGGCATTAGTAGCTCATGCTCTATTAAACAAATACTGTCTTCAGCCTCCCAGAGGTGAAGGGAGAAAAAAGTAAAATCGTTGCTCTGTCTCCGATTTACTATGTTTGCAAAATATTTTGAGATACTTTGGAATAACAGTAAAAGTAGGTTACGTTCACAATTAACATATAGGTTTTATATAAAGCTTCAAAAATACAGGAAAAAAAAAATCCAGAATTATTAATAACTCACTCCAAAATGCAGCCATAACTTCAGAATAAGCATAAAGAGAAATCATTAGTTTGGTTGCTCTACAGAATAAAATTTTGCATTTTTCTCATGTTTATATTTGTTATGGAAAAGCAATCATTTCAATGCTGTTTGAACAAGTGCAAATGAACCCTTATGGCTTGAGCACAGCTCTTTAAAAGGTTTGTCTTTTGAGCAACAAATTACTTACATTACTGCACTTTGCTCTACTCTAGTAATTTTGATGTTTTCCCATGATGTTGAAACATTAGAGGAAAGTCAGTTACAGTACCCTCACATCAGTATTCTCCTCGCTAGCCAGTGACATATTGCAACAATGCCTTGTTGACATTAGCGTCTACCAAGGCTGAGGATGACTTTCTACATAATTTCATTTCATTTGAAAGAAAAAACAGGTTAGGTTGGGTTTTGGCTGTCTCAGATGATGGTACTTAAACCTTACAGAAAGTCATTTTGTCAAGTACTATATTGCCACAGAATATGAATGATAGTTTTATTTCATGGCGGATTTTTCACCCAGCCACAGCCTGTACAGGTGCCTCCCCAGCAAGAAGGCACAGTATTTTAGACAAACTGCAGCCACTGGCCCATCTGGGGTTTTCCCCCAGCCAAACTTCCCTTTAACCTGTGGCTACAAGTCTTCTTGCTTAGTTGGCCAAGTTGTCTTTTTCTTAGGGTTTTCTGGGGGAGGGGCAGAAATCCAGTAATGTGTATAATATTGCATGTCCTAATTTATAGATATCTATATTTATATATCATTACATGTAACAAATACGTTGATTCACTTCTGTTGAAGTAGGTTCTAACCCACTAGGATTTCTCACTGCAACATTTGGTGGTTTTTCCCTCCCCTTCAAAAACAGAAAATAGGAAAAAAAAAAAGAAAATTGTGTAGGGGGACAGTCTATTAATAAATCAGTTCTCTCGTGTCTAGGGAATAAAATACCAGGTCACTTAGCCCCACATCTCCTCCCCTGAGTGTCCCACAGATAACCGGTACAATATTGCCTTTGTGCCTCAGGGGAGCCGTGAGAGGTGTTTGCCACGCTGGTTTTGAATGGTGGCCACCAGGCTTTTCGTTCTGGACAAGAAACAGGTGATCTGAGCATAGTGACACCTTTTGCACAGAGGCGCTCTTGTTACCCGAAAGCATCTTGCTTCTCCAGGCCATTTTACTGGTGTGCAGCTGGTACTTCCCAAAGTAACAAGCCCTTTCTGTAACTTCAGATGCACTCAGAGCCTTGCATGAGACCTGGTAATGACCCACTGCTCTTCGCTGCCACTCAGTAAAGGACACCAGCTTGTAGACAACTGGGAATGAAGGCTGTAGTTGAGTCAAATATGTTGATAAGGCCAATGCTCGGTGCCACCTCAACCCTGGGGAGGTGTGACAATGCCATAAAAAGTACAAATAATTTTCTATGCCCAAGGTGGCTTGTTTAGTGCTAGCTCAGGTACCTCGCTGGTGCACACAGGCAGCTTCATGCCGCTCGGCAGAGTCCAGGCGTAGTTTTAGACAACCAGACAATGTGACATGGACCCCATGCATGGTCCCGGGTTCAAGTGTTAACCAAAATAGGATCCCCTGGATTCCAGATGTGGAAGAAGCCGGGGTGGGGTCTGCGCCTCCCTCATCAGGCACAGCCTGTGGTCCTGCACCGGCGGGGCAGCGCTGACGAGCAGAGGTAAAGAAGTAGCCCATCAAAGCAGATGCTTTTTGTAGGCAAGCTCCTAAGAGCTGATCACTCTGCATGCATGAGCCTTCCCTTTATTTTTTCTTGCTCAAGTGCCAAGCAGGGAGCAGATGGTACATTACTCAGTCTTAACTGGAGGGTAAGAAAGTGTGATTCTTTAAAAAAAAAAATCAGTTGAGACCCTCAGCCCATTTAGATTCCCAGCTCAAAGTTTATTTGTCTTACACAGAACTTGTACTTTCTCCCCTCTCAAATGCTAATCCTCTCCACACATATGCTCATTATGCAAAAGCATATGACAAACACCATCTGGGAAAATAAATAGCTCCTCAGCTAACCGCACTGCTCCTTCCCTTTACGTCACCCACCTCACTATTGTCTCTCCTATTTTTATCTGCAAGACAGCAATCACTCAATCAAGCTATTAACTTAAAAGTGCCGTCTCAGTCAAGCAAGCTGCAGATCCCAGGCCGGGCAGTAAAACCCATTCCATTTTTCGAGATGATGTGCATCTTCATGATAATTTGAAGGCAGCCATAGCACTGAGAAAAATAAATGTATCTTTTAAAGGACAGTTGAGATCACTGAGAGATACTAGTCCTGACCTGCAGAAGTCCATGCTTGTTTTTCAGCTAGAAGGTTACATTTTCTCCCCCCATGAAATATGCGGCTCTTGCAATGAGTTCCACCTCGTTTCCATGGATCCCCGAGATAGTCCTTCATCTCTGACAGATTATTGCTCATACCGTTCAGAGCCAGGCAATGGTGCTAAATAGGGAATGACATTATCCAAGTTCAGTGATTTCTCTAACCTCCGTGTAGACGGGTAAGAATAGGAGTCGTGCTGTCATTAGTCATGACGGACTCGTTGTCTGCCAGAACGTTAATCAAAAGAAATGAGGGTTGCGTATGCAAGAGAAAGGCATCTCAGAATATTCTCCTTTGTACCAACGGATTAGGAAAATCATCATGATTCAGCAAAGGAGATGTCTATTTAGTGAAATTAAACAGGATCTGCACAATCCAACCATATTGTGTTGAGGCTAAGTAACCAGGAGAAATTCAAAATGCGCAGCCGAGAGACTCAGCGGCTGACGCTGTGATATAAAGGCAGAGCTTTGTAAGTACCCTGTAAGAATTGTGGGGCCATAAACACCGCTATATTATATCTGTTTAGAAAAAATATGAGACAGAATTCAATGATGACCTTATCTGAGCTACAAATTCTTGTCAATTATTATATGCTTGTAGGGACATGTTTAATAGATGGCAGAAAGTCCTTCTCATTTGTCCTCAGAGACAGCGCTGATATTGCCCAGCTAAGAAATCCATTATACGGCTACAAAAGAGGCAATTTGATTTCATGAGCACGTGCCTTTATTATTTTAAGAATAATTTAACGTAGGCAGAGGAAAGCAGAAAAAAGACTGAGGTTTTCATCCTTTGCCGTTACCAGCCCTGCGGTTCTCGCTTCTCCTGGACTTTTGTTTTGGGAGGGAGGGAGGTGATTTTTGTTTTACTCCTCATTGACTCCCCTGGGAGTTTCACCTCATGCAAGACAGAAGAGTCTAAGTCTGGTATGAGGTTTGGGTGTTGGGGTTGCTCAGAATACCTGTGCCTATGTAATGCACGCTCTGCGCGGCCGAATACGCCCTTAACTCCCTTCTCTTTGTTGTTGCAACAGACGAACCAAACTCCTGGAGTGCTCCCTCTGCCACCTCCCCAGGTCTGCCGGAAGTAGCTCTTTCCCTTGACGACATAATCTCACCATTATCTTCATCACACATAGCCCCACCCTCTGACCCTTCTCACCAGATAAGCCCAGAGGCAACATGGGATATCAAGAGGGAACACGACGTAAGGAAACCAAAGGAGCTTTCGGTGAACGGTCACAAAAAGAAAAGGTTAGGAGAACAAAGAGAAAGGTCAGCAAGTCCTAAAAAGGTAGACAGGTCAAAGCATGAAGAGGCTTCTTGGAAAGGATATTCAGAAGGCAAAAATAAGACCACTGACGGTGGCAGGCCCACCTCAGAAAGCAAAGTGGTGGGACACAGCATTCTGATCGAGGCTGGCGCAAGAGAGCACGTGTGTGCTGGAACCAGTGATGAACAGTTTGGGAGGCTGAGGAAGCCGGAAAGCAAGAGAGGAGGATCTCTTAGCAAAAAAGAAGATCACAAACCCACAAATACCAGTGAGAAGAAGTCAGCTGCAGCACCCGACCATGTCAGGCTTGATACAGGTGCTACCAAGACATACAGTAGCAACCGCTGCAGCTCTCCTGGAAGTGATATGGACCACAGCCAGAGGGACCCTGACGGGAAACCCAGCGAGTTCCCCAGGAAGGGACATCTCCACTCCATTAGCACTCGCAGCACCAACCCCACAGTTCGGAAGGCAACGGTCTCCCCAGGGCCGTGGAAGATCCCTGGCTCAGATAAGCTACCTAGCGTCCTGAAGTCTGGTACTTCTGCCATGAGCAGATAAAGCAAGGGACTGTTGCCCTCTAACTGTCTCAAACTGACGCAGAACATTCTTCTTAGTTTTTGTCTCACATTGGTTTGTTTTAATTTATTTTAACTATCACACATATACACAAAGCATTGAGGAATGAAAACATTAGTGTGTAATTCCATGACAATGTGCACAGTACCTAATAAGTTCAAAAGCATATAGTCAACACGGAGAATTAAAATCGACCCTAAAGTCCCAGTTCCATTTTAGGGACTTTGGCAGCTATGGAAGAAACCAAAACAATATGAAGGACAGTACATCAGAGAAGGATAGTGCAGTGTAGCTTTAGCATTTTTTTCCCACTGCATGAAGGACTTGGATTTCATTCAAACTTTATATCAAGAAACTGGAACAAGTAAGAGCAATCACAAACTGGAACATCGCCTTAAATAAAACTGCACGGAGCAAGCTGAAACTGAGAGAGGATCTTTTCATGGAGCTAAAATGTTGTAAATAAATTGTTCTCGACATATCTAGACAGGGGTTAAAGGGTTTCTTTGAAGCATCATTTGGAACTGTACACCCATGACACGTCTCCACTGTTATCGCTTTGGGATAGTCCACGTGTTAGTCCTGTAGCATAATTCACTGGGCGCTACGGGAGGAGTGGGGAATCCAGTGGATTCGTTTCTGTGATACCATTTCTACTGCCATTTTTGTGAACAAACCATGTTTCTGTACATTGGAAAGGAGTTAGGGTGGAGTTGTATTTGCAAATTACTCTCAAAAGCGATTTACTACAGGTTCCCCAAGTCCTGCGAGGTAGCACGCAAACCAATTGGCCAGGCTCAAAACCCAGACGTCCGCAAGGCCCTTGCAATGGAAGGAAGAGTGCCACAGAGAAAAAGCTGCAGTTTCCTTAAGGAAAGGCCTTTCCCTCCTGCAGAAAACGAGAGCTTCACTTGTCAACAGTGCTATGTTTCGTACCCATCTACATTTAGTTAGGACACTCTCACCTTTCATCCCCTCAGTTTGGCAGAGCAGGTGCCTTTCAGGCACACGTTAACGATAATTAGGCTGGTTTCTGAAATACAGTTGTCGGTGTCCTCATTCAGTAAATTCGGTATATTTCGATTTTCAAAAGGGTTTTCATTTTGTCACTTCTTCCCTACCTCCATTTTATTTATTTTTTGATTTTTTTTTTTTTTGGTCTTTTTTGGTTTTCTTTCTTGCTTGTCTGTTTTGAATTTCAAGCCTTAAGTGCCAGGTAAACATTCCAGTCTGCCTTCACAGGAAATAACTCCGAGTTCAGTCAATCAGTCATTATCTTGTTTCAAAAAGATGCGTGTGTGTCTGTGTAAGTGTGCATCTGCTTATTTGTCTGTCAAAATTAAAACAAAATCCTGGGCAATAATACATTGGTAATTAAAAACAAAAACATAAAGCTAGGTACTGTCAAAAAGTCGTATTTAAAAATTATTGTTCTCTAGCAATCTTAGTTCCTCACATGCTCTGCTGAAAAATTAGATTGAAATTGGCTTCGTTCCAAGAAATTAGCACATTACTGTATGTTTCAAACATTGCACTGGACTGAGAAATTTATAGGCATGTTTCTTCCTGTCCAATTATTTGAAAAGCCTCAAGTCAAGGATTTTGCAGCTTTCAAACAATTTTTTTTTAGAAAGAAAAATCCATTTATAATTTCTAAAAAAGCACAAGTCCATGTAGCTGTTTATAAAACTCTTATTTAATGGGAAAAAAAAAAATCTTTATCCCCTGAACTAGACTCCAATATAATTTGCCATTAATTTATTGAATCTGATTTTGGACAATGCTTCTGTAGTGTAGATGCACGTCCCAGTATCTTATTTTTTATGTATAAAGAAAGCAAACAATGAAATCTGAAAAACAGTTGAGATTATGCTTGCATAAACTCTAATTTGCACAGTTCACAGCTACTCCTTGTGCAGTAATTGCTTTATGCGGCTGTAATCGATAACCTGTGAAGACAGCACATCATCTAAACCCCATTCCAAATAATATTTCTGTGTAGTGTTAGCTGTGAATTTACCCTGTACAGCTCTATCTCTATAAATATAATTCCATGTATTAATAGTCACAGAAAGGCTGTAAGTGAGCAACTATTTTTATGAAACGCACCACTATGGATAAATTAACTTTTACAGAAATCTTGTTTACTGTATGATATTCTAAACCACTGTCAAATAAAATATATATCCAAAAATCTTTTTTTTTTTTCAATTTCTGTGTTAATTTTGAGTAACAGGCTTCAGGGTTACACTGAGAAACATTTACATGCATATGAGTAGAATTAATTAACTACTGCATTATAGAAAAGGGAATGCTCCGTTTTGATTTCTTACTCCAAAGAGGGGTATAATTTATGAATATACATGTAGGTGACCAAACAAATTCTGTGTAGGCAACTTAAGGTGTACGAGGCTACACAGATGCAGAGAAACCTCTCCCTTAGTGGAGAAACTTGAACTTTTATTCTCCCTCCAGTCCCAGGAGACACAGGACAGACACCCAGCACTGAGAGACAACTTCTGAGCAAACACCATATACACCAAAGGAATCTGGCAGCTCCCACTAGCCCTAGAAAGCCGTGTGAAGGGGACACAGTTTGGTTTCCAGTTTTCTTTACAACGTCTCAGAAAGCATCATAAAAATAATGGTAACCAGGCAGCCTCTTCTGGGGTCTAATCCATCCCTTGTTGAACTGAACAGAAAAATACTCCTCACCTTCAGTTAGGCAAAATAAATCACCAGTTTACAGACTGTAGGCGCCATAAGATGTGCTGGCTGGAAAACTACCAATATTTTTCACCCAAATACGACTTATTTTAAAATAAAAATTTCCTCTTTCCTTAAAATAAATTTGTCTTTAAAAATAATCATTTGCCTTCACACACCCTGAGTCAGTTTTGTCAGAGCCTCGTTTTTCAGAAGGTTGATGCTTAAGAAATTAGAATCAGCTGAACTAATGACATCGTTTTTCGTTACAACAAACACATAACTAATTTGAAGCGTTATATGTACTCCGCAAATAGTACCAAATAGTTACTGCTCTTGAAATAGCCACCATTGTCATGGTCAGAAATCTGAGTGTGGGCCCGAGTCAGACCCAGAGGTACCACGGGGAGGTGTGCTGAAGCCGTGTAGCCTCACCAGTACGTTACTCTGCCCAGTCCAGCTTTTCCTGATAATAACATGTCCTTTCTCTTTTAAACGTAGTAGTACCGGGTTTGCATTGCATTGCCCGTCTTACAACCCGTTTTTATCTACCTTTTCGTACCTATGCAACAACACACAAAATTGGACATTTATTTTGATGCAGGTTCTGATGGGGTTAGGTAAAAACCTCACAGCAGACATTGGCGCAGCCCTTTTCTTAATCGGTGCCAAATGTTGGCTCTGGGGTTCTCTTCAGGTATTTCTCTGCTCAGTATCTTTAGGAAGTGCACACAAACTGCAGGGCCTGGAAGAGTGGATCTTCAAACAAGTTTAATAAAAAAGAGAAAATTCAACAACTCCTGCAAGGTCTTGCCAAAGATGCCATATTGTCTTCCAGAAAGCTGCTGGACTGACAACACTCTTCATCTAGGTACAACAGAGCACAGGCTGCACTGGTTTCTCTGCAATACCCTCCCCTAACCAGGAGGGACCTTTGTAGCCCATACATCTACCTACTCCGTGGCCCTGCTGATAAGACTGCCAACAATTTAGCACCACTGTGGATAGCTGTCTGCTAGGAATAGATGCAGAAGTTCAAGCACGGCCCCATTTCTTACCTTTCCGTCTCCTGTCTGAATGTGCAGCCAACCACCATTGCCAAGAATTTCTCAACTCCATCAAAGAAAGATCAGCTTCAGCCTGATTTGCGCTGCCTCTGCTGAATATGAACATCTCATACTTATCCTCCTCTACACCCCAGGTGCCCTCAGCACCACCACATCTACCCTGAATCTCTCCTCTTCTTTCACAGCTCCCCACTGCTTTTGTTCTTAATCCTAACGCTGAGATCAAAGTCCTGCTGTCTTTCAGAGGATTAATTCTTCCATTCTCCATTTCCTGCTTCTGTCCCTCAGAACTTTGTCTTTCTCTTTTTTTCCTCTTTCCTTCTGGCCCTCTCTCACCAGCTGACATCATTTGCCGCTTAACCTCTACCTCACACTCTCAACCTCTACCTTACCTCAGCCTCTCAGCAGCTGCACATTAGACAGCTCTGCTGAGACGTGTCATGACCAGTTACTGACACTGGCCAAGTCATTAACGTACACCTGGGTGTCATAAAAACATGTAGACATACCCAATACCTCGTATTGAAGCCCAACACAGATCATCGGTCTTGGGCTCCAGAGACCAGCAGCAGTTACTGATTAGATGTACTAACTTTAGATGCAACCAGTAGCTCCATTTGCAAGTACAAATACTGGTTTTTCATCAATGCTAGTATAGCTACACATCTGTACTGATAGTGATCCAAGCATTCAGGCCAGGTTTTGTGGCTGCAACATGCCATGATCTCTACTGGCAGTCTGCAAATTCATTTTACAAAGGCAAGGACAAGGCAAAGCCGCAGGCACATTTCTGTCTTAGCTGCTATGGTCTTTCTGTACACCCCTGCTGCAGCAGAAACACCGGGCCAGAACTGCAGACACGTAAGTAGAAGAGCACATCTCCACTAACGAGGATGTCGCCCTCCACATTTCTCCTTGCTTGGAGGGAAGCTTTGGTGTGAAGGGGAAAAGTTTCTTGGTACACTGCCGTGGAGCTCAAAGTTAGGGAAGGCTTTAGACTTGCCCAGGGATGACTGATCTCATTAGGGATTTACTTCACAGTTCACTTCTGTGAGTCTCCAAAAGAGTCCTTTCCCTCTTTTGTCGCCTTGACACCTAGGATATTTTCCGTAATTGTTGCTAAAAAGTCTGCACAGGCAAGGCAGGCTGCCTACTCTCATGACTAATAGAGGACTTGGAGAGAATTTCCATAGCTGTGTCATGCAGGGCTCCAACCCCGACGTCTATTAGACTCAAGGACTCCCAAGGTTGTTTCTCCATCTATCATGTCAGAGCCGAACATCACCTTTACCTTCACAGCTGTCATGGAAACAGCAAGCCATTTTAATTAGCCATTACTCCCAAAGAAAAATCCAGTGCACCATCTGAACAGAAACATCTGTGCTTTGGGAGGGGCCAGGACTCAGATGTCACCTGTGCCCCAAGCCCCTCGATGGCCGACCTGCAGGTCCCCTGCTCAGCACCCAGGACTGGCCTCTCCCTTGGAGCAACAACAGCCTCTTCCCGCTGCCCAAGGAAGTACCCCCAGGCTCTGCGTAGACCATCACCCTCCCACAGCCACTGCAGGCATGCACAGTCTGCTCTTCCTGGTCCCCAAATATTTTTCTCGGTATTTCTAACAGTAATGACGTGATCGCACATTTATCTCCATAGCTGGTACCTAAGTTTAGAGCAATTTTTTTAAAATATATCGTCAAGACACAGTAACATAAGCAATATCTCTGAATTATAGCCAATCTAAAAATGATGTTCTGTCCTTTCCTGCCTTTAGTGCCTCTATGGCAATAAGTCACTCTGCCACTTCAATTAATCGATAAGGAGAGGTTTGCTTACAAGGTACAAATATATCTCTTTTAAACAGCTGGGGGAATGCCAGTGCGCAAATAGCCACACAGAGGCCTGGAGCACCACCGTCCACTCCCACCCAGGAACTTCCCAAATATCTATGTCTGAGATGGGGGCCTGACCCTCTCAGAAAACAAACAAACAAACAAACAAACAAAACCAAAACAAACAAAAAAAAATCCACACACACGTAAGGATGCAGAAAGCTATTGTTCTTCCATGAATGAACTGCTGTTAAGTGTTTTAAAGGTAGGAGATATTTAAAATGAAAAAAATAAGCAAGAAAGTGTGTGGTGAGAAAGAGAAGGACTGACAGGGCTTTCTGTGATGTGCCCATTTGCTGACCTGCTCTGTTTTCAACTTCTTCAAGCTTAAAAATGGAAAAAGATGACCTATCAAACATGGCAAATACTGCAACAAAGCACTGCAAGTTTGGGGGACAGCAAGAAAGGATATTCAGTGACTACATATCTGGAAAAAAAAGATTTATTTAAGTAAAAGGCCTGGTTAAACACAAGGAGAGGGCTGGAGCCAGGGGAAAGGAGAGCTGGCTGTCCTCTGCCCTCCGGGGCAGCTCCGGGGTGCCGACGGGCTCTTCCTCACAGACTAATCCCTCAGCTTCTCCAGAGGTTGCAGCCGTGTCGAGTGGCCTCAGCAGCGTGCTGGCACGGCAGTGACAGCCCAGCAGCAGCAATCACTTCCCTGCAACGTAGGAAGGTCAAGAATCCAGCCCCTGTGATGCTTCTCTTTACCTCTGTGCCCAGGACTGCTGCGTACCACCAAGGGACAGCCTTGTTGCCCACCTAAAGAAGCTGTAGATGTAAATCAGCGGGAGAGGTAAGGGAAACATGAAAGCCAAATCCAGACCTGCGGTGAGAGTCCCGGTGCAGCTGCAAGTTGGAAGAAAGGATCTGAGCAACCACAGAACCCCAGCTACAGCAGGACACCCAACAGGACTGAGACCAGGGCACTTCTTATCCCTCCCCTCCCAGTAAATTGGGGGCACTGCTGTGACTGAAGCCACATGAATCTTTATGCTGCTTTTCTAACACTCTACAAAAAAAATGTGAGTTTTGCTTCCTGGATTGCCCTTTGCTCAAAAGTAGTGAAAAAGAACAGGCAACCCAACCAGGCTGAAACACCCTCCCCTGCCATCACCAGGCATCAGGGCTGCCCATGGCTCCAAAGTTTCTGTTCGTACATATGTATGAAATTAATGAATTTTAGTGTTTGTACTTTTCCAAAGTGATTAAAAACCATGACAAGAGATTTGACTAAAGTATTTAAAGAATTGAAGTCCATAAACCAGAAAATTGTTCACCCTGTGTCTAAGCCAGCAAGTACAAAGGGCTACATTTAGGTACCTCTTTAATTCAGGAAGAAAATCAGACCTTTTCCTGCATAGTCCACAAAGCTCACAATGTAAGAAACACCTATTCCAATTAGCACTTCACTCACTCCAGAAGTTTTTAAAAAATAAGCCCAGCAGGCAATACAGAGCACTGTAGTGTGTTAGTACAGAATATTTCAGAGTCCTTCTCAAACCTCCAAAATCACAAACAATACCAACTGATTACTCTTACAATACCAACTCTTTATACTCACCCCAGGAAAGATGAATGACTCCTGTCCCCCGTATCCCTGGTCCTGCACAGCTTTTCAGGGTGGTTGCTGGTAGAGACATGCCCCGAGTGCCACCGTGCCATGGCGGCTGCAGCGGGTCACAAAGCTTTTTGGAGGCACCTTCCCGTTCGAGTTGCACACCAGCACCGCAGCTTCCCGCCTGCACCCAGGAGCACGGAGAGCCATCCTGCACGGCATCCAGCTGACAGGGGGTCACAAGCCTGGACTGTGGGGCTACAGGAACAGCTCTGCGTCCCCAGGCATCGGCACTAAGTCCTGTGTTGTCCTAAGTCCTATGTTGGCACCTCCCAACAACCTGCACCCTGCAGCACAAGCCCCCAAACTAGCCTTGTGCCGTGGAGAAAAAGCTTTTTCCCTAACTGCAACAGTTTATCCCTGTTTTGGAGCATACAGCGCCCTTAACCTGGCTGCTAATTCACCTGCCATGTCGATTTATAGCAAGGCGCTCTTCCTGAGAGAAGGCGGCTTCAGCAATGCTTCTGCCCCGGCTTCATGCCCCAAAATCCAAGATAGGCTTCACATTTAATGACACTGAAAGAGCCCAGCCCCAGGCCCTGCTCTTAAAGCATCTCTGGAGGATCAGCAACCTCACTCCCTGTGGACAGACTCCTTGAGCCGCCTCTGCCCAGTTCCCCTCTCTCTTCTCTCATCCTGTTCTCTTTATATTGAATGTTTTTCATGCTGGCATACAAGTGCAAATGCAGCCTGAATTGATCCCCTCCATACCTTTGGTCCCCTGAGGTTAACAGGTAGGTCTCTACTTCATAGTTTTATACATCCATTATGTTATTTGATTAGCAGCTCCTTCCCAGACTAAATGGCTTTGAAATAAATTCAGAAGGTTTGATAGCTAGTGTTTTTAAGACTGATTGTTAAAGTGTTTTGCAAATTGCATAGAAATTATTCATATTTCAGCCTCACTCACAAGCACTAGCATCCCTGATCTTCATTAGCTACAGCAGAATGCCAGCAAGCACCCCAGCAGTGGGGCTGGAGGCGGCAAGGCGCCAAGTGCGTTGGGCCTGGATGCCACCAGAGCCCTCCGCTCTCAGTCAGACCTCCCCACATAGGAGTCCATGCTCCGCTCTGCAGGACCCGTCAATCCCCACGGCTTATCACGGAATCACGGAATCTTCAGAGTTGGAAGGGACCTCTAGAGATCATCTAGTCCAACTCCCCTGCTAGAGCAGGATTGCCTAAAGCACATCCCTCAGGGCTGCATCCAGGCGGGTCTTGAAAATCTCCAGAGAAGGGGACTCCACAACCTCCCTGGGCAGCCTGTTCCAGTGCTCTGTCACCCTCACCGTAAAGAAGTTTTTCCATGTATTTGAACGGAACTTCCTATGTTCTAGCTTGTGCCCATTGCCCCTTGTCCTGTCACTGGGAACCATTGAAAAGAGCCTGGCACCATCCTCCTTAAACCCACCCTTTAGATACTTGTAAACATTAATCAGGTCCCCCCTCAACCTTCTCTTCTCCAGGCTAAAGAGTCCCAGCTCTTTCAGCCTTTCCTCATAAGGGAGGTGCTCCAGTCCCATAATCATCTTGGTTGCCCTTCGCTGGACTCGCTCCAGTGGTTCCCTGTCCCTCTTGAACTGGGGAGCCCAAAACTGGACACAGTACTCCAGTTGTGGCCTCACCAGTGCAGAGTAGAGGGGGAGAATGACCTCCCTCGACCTGCTGGCCACAGTCTTCCCTATGCAGCCCAGGATGCCATTGGCCTTCTTGGCGACAAGGGCACCCTGCTGGCTCATGGATAATTTGCTGTCTACCAGGACCCCCAGGTCCTTCTCCTCAGAGCTGCTTCCCAGCATGTCCGCCCCTAACATATACTGGTGTTTGGCATTCTTCCTTCCCAGGTGCAGGACCCTACACTTGCTTTTGTTGAACCTCATTAGGTTCTTCTCTGCCCAGCTCTCCAGCCTGTCCAGGTCACGCTGGATGGCAGCACGGCCCTCTGGAGTGTCGGCCACCCCTCCCAGCTTGGTATCATCAGCAAACTTGCTGAGGATACACTCTGTCCCCTCATCTAGGTCATTAATGAATATATTGAACAAAATTGGTCCAAGTACTGACCCCTGAGGGACACCACTCATTACAGGCCTCCAACTGGACTCTGTGCCGCTGATCACAACCCTCTGAGTTCTGTCGCTCAGCCAGCTCTCGATCCACCTCACTGTCACCTCGTCTAGCCCATACTTCCTCAGCTTCCTAATGAGGATGTTATGGGAGACAGTGTCAAAAGCCTTGCTAAGGTCAAGGTAGATGACATCTACGGCTCTCCCCTCATCCAGCCAACCTGTTATAACATCATAGAAAGCTATCAGATTGGTCAGGCATGATTTGCCCTTGGTAAATCCATGCTGACCACTTCCAGTAACTTCCTGTTCCTCTACGTGTTTGGAGACGACATCCAGAATGAGTCGCTCCATTACCTTGCCAGGGACAGAGGTGAGACTAACACCTTATGAAGCTGCCAAAGTCCAAAGGGCGTAAATGATGGACCAATCTAGTGACAAATCCTCCTCATTTCCCCATTTATTTCAGGCACTTTCCTCACACCAGCAGAACCCAGCAAATAACGCGCACAGCAGCATCGAGCTCTGCCGCCATCAGCCCAAGAGCAGGCTTGCCTGGGGCAAACAGCTCTGGAGAATCAGACACTAATTTTCACCATCCATGTCCGTATTGCCTCCTGGTGACCCAGCCAACATAGAAAAGTGGTTGGGGACCTCTGATCCAGGACTGGCCATGTAAACATTGTAGGCTCAGATGGAATAAATGGGCCCCAGGAGTCAAAGTGGGGTGGTACGGGCTGTCGCTGCACAAGAGTAGCAATTACTCTCACATCAAGCTACCAAGCGCAGGAACCTCGGCCAGCATGGCCTGAGGGACAGTAAGGAACTATTACATCTTTTTTATAAAACATTGTGTTGAGGTAATAGATAAAAAAAAAGCAAAAAGGCAGTTGTAGCATGTAAAATATGAAGTTGACCGCGGATTTTAACAGCGTCTCTTGCTCTATTTCCTTGGAGTTAGAGACAGCCTTTGTATGCCAAAAAGCCATCCATGGCCAGCTTTTATAGGACACAGGAATGGTGGGAGCTGCTTGATGAGGAAGGGGGGGAAAAGTTAAATGAAGTGAGCTGCCGCTGACCTTGCTCTGTGCCCATGAACTCAGCGCAGGCGCCCATACGCACGTCCAGGGCAGAGAGAAGCAGGCACCTCTGTTGCTGGTGCTGCCTCTTCCTTGCCGCCTCACCGCTGGGAAAGGACAACTGGGACGTGTGATCTTCATCATCCCTCCAGCCCGCGGCAGGCTTGCTGCCGGGCTGCTTGGGACCGTGCCACTGGGTGTGCCATCCATGCTGGCACGGCCCTGCTAGAGCTCTTCTGCTCCATATACGGAAGTATTTATAGGCAAGAGAAAATAGGCTCTGTAACCCAGTGCTGATCTTCTGAGCATTAGCAGTAAGCTTAATAGCAAACATCGCTTTTTCTACTGAGGTCTTTCAGTAGAAAAGTGATTCACCAGCATAATAAAAAACATAATAGTTTAAGAGGAAACAATTTTGTCCGTTCAATCATAAATAATATATATAGTCATAGACTTCTTATAATTAGCTAATATTGCACCATTTTAAGAAATTATTGCAAATTACCTTGTAAGTATGTAACCTTAGGGAACTACCAGATATTTTACAACATCTAATGGAATCAAGGCATGAAAACACTGAATAAAACTGACACAGAAGAAACTACCAAGTCATAAGAACTCAAATCACAGCAACACAGTTACTTAGACTGACCTACAGCCTAAGTAACCCAATGGATACAATCCATAAACAGTGAAAGAAACCTACAACTACATAAATCTATAAAAATAGGATTAGAAAATCCAGTTATAAAAAACACTGAAACTTTGAGTCTTTGTGAGAGAAGAAATATCCTCCCCCAGGCTGGTATCTGCCTGGTATCTGGTCAACCTAACACCAACTGGGGTCATCTTCATGAAAATAAGACTTTTCATCTAAGAAGTTCTGTGATTTCTTCTCTGTGTATTCATTATGCAGTGACTTTTCAATTAGTTTTCCAGTTTGAAACAGACTTTTTTGAGTTTTCCTATTTCTTCCAGCATGACAGTTAACTATTTTGTAGTGGGTCACAGTCAAGAACTCAAAGGACACATAGCCTTAATCAATATCAGGAATTGGTAATCAATGGCTGTCTGTACTGTATAGCAAGGAGCTCTGAAAGCATGAACGTGGGATGGCAGCAGAGGAACTCCCCAAAGGATGCATTACAGAAATAGGATGACGCTGGGGTCACAAACACAAAGCACAAATTACCAATTAGTGGGCCCAAAAGGAATGCGACCTCAAAAGCTGGGAGGAACCTGGTTTTAGTGCACAGCAAAAACATGTAACATGAAATATCCTGCATAGGGTGACACAACAAACAAGCAAGAGGGTACAAAAGACAGTTACAGACCCTACAAGAACAAGATCAAAGGAAGAAGAGGGAAAAGAATCGCTCCAGCACCATCTCCCTTGGTTAAAGACTCTACACATGATCAACATTGCTGCATATCTGCACGGGGTCAAAGAGCTCTGCCGTTGGATTTCCCATTTGCCACGTTCTGCCACTGCAGCTCAGCAGTTGTCTCTATAAGGTTATCTTTTACTATATCACTGGGTGACGGAAATCAGGATTTTAAGAGCAGTGTGTGTGTGTGCGTTCATGTGCTTTCTGCTCCAGCTTTCCTCCATGACAAGGTGGTGCTGGGGTGCTCAGATGCACAACTAGTCATTATGGAGTCAAGGCAAGTCCTCACTCCCTGTAAACATTTATATAATATAGACCACGTGAGACTAAGAATATTCAGTAGCCCAATGGTTAGGAAGATGAATGTTAGTGTCCCAAGTTCAGTCCCTGCTCCAGAGACTAATGGGATATGAATACAGAGCAGGATTCATCTTACCCAAGTTTAGACATCTACTTTACTGTTACTCATTTTAGGCTTTTTACAAAGGAGGCAGTGCCTTTTTACATAGGCACTTTTAGAAAGAGATTTGCCTGACACCATTAAGACGAAATTAATTGTCCTGCTGACGCGTCTAAATCTTCCCATTGACTGGAAGGAGCGTGCAGGGTCACTACCTCCGAGTCATGGTTGATGTCTCCATTTCTGAAGTCAGGATAGATAAATCCCTGCTAAAATGTTCCCAGATGCTTTCAATTTCAGACATGTCCTGAGCATATCTGTAGGATCAGGCTGCATGAAGGAGATAAGCAGGGAAACCCTGAGGGTTCCGCCGGAGCTCTGAGCTATATTATCTGCGTGCAACATCTCCGCTCAGGTGCCCACAGCCGATGCAGGGACTCAGCCACACGGGCAGGTAGGAGGTAGCTGAGCTGCAGCTCTGCCGATCTGGGGCAACCGAGAGGATTGCCACCGGCTCTAACGAGGCAGGAAGGTGACCAGGCTCTTCAGAGAATCAGGACCTTCCTACCCAGGGGCTCCTGCTGAAACCAAAACTCTTCCAGCATCTGTTATTGCCCTCCCTGCGCGGCCACTGCCCCAGAACACACATGGGATGCTCAGAAAGTAACACAAAAGTGAATAACTGTGGATGTCACAGGTTTATAAGAATGAATATTTCGCAGTGCATCTAACTAGCAGGTCATTACTAATGTGTTTGCAATGGTGTCATGTTGGTAACTTGAAGTCTCTCTTTCTGAAGTTCACATTTGCATCGCAGACCCTGTGTCCTCTCCCCAGCGAGATGCTGCTGCTTTTCACCGTGATGTGCATTCAAGCATCTACAGACAGCAGCTCGGGGTTGGTGTACAGCTGTTAAAGAAAAACGCGTGTTTCTAAACAGACCGCACGCACAGTTTCCCTCAGAGTGCGATTCCTGCACGGGTCATCACGGGTCCTTTCTTCTGGGTGCTTCTGCCTAGAACCCATCAACATGTCTGTCCCTGACACATAGTCCACCATCCCAGCTCTAGCTACCCCAGACTTGTTTATCTCTCCTTTTTGCAGACCGGATTTGATTAGTTTGGTCTGCTTTTTTTCTCCATAAATTGTCCTTATGATTTTTTTTCTGTTTTAAAAGAATACCAGATATGTTAAATATCTAAGCCCAGGTCTCTCAAAGAAATAGGTCCTTACGGAATATGGAGGAAATCAATACCTGGGCACTCCCTTCTTCCTTTGGGGACACACAAGCAGAAATGTTTTCTGCCTCCTTGCACATGCGGCATGTATGACGAGGAACAGAAAATGAAGCAGAACTCTCCTGCCCAAACGGGGCACAGCAAGGGGGACCTGTACGTGCCCGCACACACACACACTCGCACAAACACATCCCGAGCGTCGCGCAAGCAGCCCTGCTCAGCCAGAGCTTTGCCAGTAAAGCCTGTGTAGGAATATCAAGGCCTGAAGCTCTCTCGGTTCTGGGATCATTTTGGCTTTCTATCATACAACCTGAATTTTGCATTTGGCATTATTCTTCTTAGGTTAACCATGTACTTGTATTTATGTATACCAAATTATTATTCTGATCTCAAGGAAATAAAAGATGTCCCATTTGAAGACAACGAAGTGAGAGTGCTTAGCGAGCACCATCTGCTCCATGCCTGAATCCCAAGGTACCCTTTAACTTCCTTGGTTTGCTGAAGGACAGTTAGGGGATGGTTACCAGAACAAGTGATTAAAACCGTTATCCCCCCTGCGCCATTCAGTGGCACTGGTAGAAGAGTAGGATATTACAGTCGTGACATGCTGAGCACTGTAGTTGGACTATGTTTGTCTATTCTAGAATTAACCCATCCAGGATTTTTCATATCGTAAGAAAAAGGAGATTGCAGCACTACCAAGTATAGTTACCATATATTTGCACCATTCACAGCCCAGTTTGACGCTCCGTTGCTACTGAGTAGGTGACATAAAGGGTACTGTACTAGTTGGGACACACCAGAGGTAGTTTTTTATTTCTTAGCTAGGTGATACCTTAATCAGTTATGTTTGTAGCCTAGGCATTTTGAGAATAGGAGTTCAAAAGGACTTCTTTTCCTAATCCCTTTTACCAACTACAGAATTTTTATTTCCTTCTAATATTTCCTCCAAGGAAGAAGAAACCCTTGGAATTAGAGTAACGTTAGTTGTCTATTACTGGATAGCACAAAGAGAGACAGAAATTTAGGACTAACAATATCCTGAAACGAGCATGACCTTAAATTACAGCAGGTTAATAAATCACTTCAAATGTAAATCTCTGTCTGCTCTCACCTTGAGTTCTGAATGCTTTTAATCAAGTAGCATAATAGAAATTTTGACGATCAAAGGCTGTAACTGCCGGTGGAGTGAGACTACAAGTTGGAGAGACAGCTGGGACTTAAAATTTGGGCTGTTCAACAAAAAATGCTTTGGAAATTCAGTCTCTCCAGAGCCTGTAAAACCTAACGAAGTGATGGAAATGTTTCAATATTTAACAAAAGACAATGTAAAGCTTGTAAAGCCCAGCATGGGTGATGCAGGTGGGAACTCAGAGGCACCAAGGAGATAGGAATGGAAGAGACTCTGGGACGAGTCACAAGATCAAGCTTCACGAGCACAACTGTGTGGGAGGAGTTATGGCAGCCCGTGTCCCAGCAGGGCTCTTCCATAATGCCATTCCCCTGGGATGAGAACGGGTTGGGTTCTTGGGTTGACACCACCAGAGTTCAGAGACCTGCATCCTGCAACGCAAGAACATACGGTGTATAATGAAGCCGAGACCCACAAACCTCAGAGAACCAACGATAAACGTGGGGCTTCTGTCCTGATAAGGAACCTGAGGGCAGCTGCAGCACCAGCATCCTAATGCCACCTTCCCACAGCAGCTCTTTGTGGAAGCTGAGGCAAAGGTCCAACGTCGCTCACTCTGCAGCCTTTTTTAACGTGAACACAAAAAAAAGACTTGTATGCATCCCATTTTTTTTAAAAAGCTATTGCTATGCCAAAGGTCTGCAAATGTGAACAAGCAGAGTTTATAAGCCTTCAACCTGCAAATCCGGGAGGAGACGGACAGAAGAGCCAATTCAAGACAGAGAAGAAAATTCAGAGCGGCATTACCTGCCTCACACGCCTCCCTCCCCGCCTGGAATTTGTACGGGGTTGCTAAATTTGAGGTGTTCGTGTTTTTCTGAGCACGTTCTCCTTTATGTGTTTACACCCTAGTGGGGTGCAAGGCAGCATGAGGCTCTCATGGTTTTCTCCCTGTTTATCGCTATTACTGCTTACGGTCACAAAAACACCCTCATCCTAGAGACATAATTGGTGGGTATGCCTGTCCCTCCACACTTAGGAAGCTTCTAAATGGGCAAAAAAAAAAAAAGGTATCCTTACAAGAATAATAAGTTTTATAAAACTCTCAATCATATAAATCAGAGCAAACTCCCCATGAAATAAAAATGAAAGCTTGGCTCCACTGAAATCAAACATAAACCTCTGATTTCAGGGTGGACAGAATTTCATCTAACACCTGGAAGAGAAACCGGCTGTTATGCCCAGCTTATTACAGCGTGGGGAGAAGCCCCCCCAGCGGAGGGAGGGGCGTGAGCACTTCAAGCCTTTTACGAGGAACATAAAAGCCAGAGCCTTGGTGCTGAGCCCCCTGCTTGGGCGCTCCCCAAAATGAGGAGTAACTCTCACTTATCATGGAAGATTTCAGCACGTTCTGGGACGCAGGTATCTAGATTTGCTCCATGCAAAGCGAAACACTGGCTGCAGGGGCACGGAGCCGGACACCTCCAGGCAGAGCCACCCTTGGTCACGCCTTTCCATGTCATCTCCAAAGCTGAGCTGGCCTGGGAATATGCATAACCACAGTCCCACGGCACTACGCCTCAGCTGAGAAGCGTGATGCACAGCAGCCTTCTCCGATTATCAGTGTAACGAATGCAGACTGGATCATCTGCTCTCCAAATATCCCATTCACAGAGAATCAATAGCGGGCTCGCCAAGCTGCCTTTCCCTGCTGCTACACCTCCCGGCATAGCTAACAGGAAAGATACTTCAGCCATGTTTTTTTTTTTTATCTAGCATTTTCTATTTGATATATAAAACAGAGCATACTAAACGCATATACGTGTACGTGCGTGTATTTGTATGCAGTTACACCTGTTTGAGCATATTTCTTACAGAGGTCTGCACTGATAAATTATATCTATTGCTGGTCCTTCGGGTTCCTTCTGTTTTTCAGCAGAGGACCCGGGAATTCAGCTCAAGGGGAAGGACTGCTGCTCTTTAAACACTGCGCTCCCCTCCTCAAGAAATGCGGGTCTCAGGAGGAGGTAGAGCCTGGCTCGCAGGGGATGAGTAATTGCCTTGTGGAAGCGAGCTGCAGCGTGGCTCGGTGAAGCTGTGCCTTCAAAATGCAGTTTTCAGTCCCCATCTGCAGGCAGGATGGGGCAGAGCAGCTCAGCACCCCAGCTGGGCTGGGGTAAAGCCATGGCACCCCAGTGCAGGATGAGGCGCAGCCCCACTGTGCAAACCACGGCAGGGATCTGCAGGTAAAATCTCATCTCCCATTCATCGCTTCATCACCTACCTGCCAACGCTCTGAGGGGCTGCTCTCCTTACCTGGCTCTAAACACATTCCGCTGTTCTGCCAGAGAGGCTGGGGGATAAGTGCAGGTTTGCAATATGCATACGCACCTCATTGCCCTCTACAGCTACCTGAAAGGAGGTTGTGGAGAGGTGGGTGTTGGCCTCTTCTCCCGGGTGAATAACGACAGGACCAGAGGAAATGGTCTGAAGTTGTGGCAGGGGAGGTTTAGATTAGATATTAAGAGGAATTACTTTACTGCAAGAGTGGTCAGGCACTGGAACAGCCTGCGCAGGGAGGTGGTTGAGTCACCATCCCTAGAGGTGTTTAAGAAACGTCTAGATGTGGCACTTCAGGGCATGCTCTGAAGGGCAGAGATTGTAGGTTGTGTTTTTGGGGGCTTTTTGTTGTTTTTTTTGTGTATATGGTTGGACTCGATGATCTCAAAGGTCCTTTCCAACCATGAAGATTCTATGATTCTATGATTCTATTTTGGTAAAATGGCAGAAAGTGATAATTTTAAAATTAAGGAGGGAAAAGCTATTCATAGACCCATATCACACGGGGCACATGGGGCAGAGCAGGCAGCCGGGGGGCAGCATGGAACACGTTGGGGCAGCCCCAAGGGTGCAGAGAAGAGCAGCGCAAAGCCCTGCAGAGATGGGGGACTCCATCGAAGGCTCAGGCCGGCGCGTTGCTCCAGTGACCCAAAGCACCCCCCAGACCACTGCAGCTTCCCAAGTCTCACGCCAGACTGGAATTCCATGACAGCTGAAAGAAGAAAGCGAACTACCTGCTCCGACAGCAACGTACGTATCGATTGCTTCAGGAAAACCGGATGGATTCCCAGATTTCCAGCCCAAGGAAAGAGCTACACACACGGAGAATCTGGGGAGCTGGGTGCACACAGTTGAGCTTTGAGCTCCATAGCAGCTGTACGGTGACTCACTACTCCCTCAAACACAAATAACCACTAAGCTCCTGCCTATACCAAAAATTTTGTCTGCTTGGTATATTGGTGCCCAAACCCTATGGCAGAAAAATCTTAAAGGCAAATTTTCCTTGCTCCCTGCTTTGGAAAGCAGTGATTGAGAGCAAGGTTTTTAGCTTCAGCCCAAGGCAAAAGGAAAGTACAACTCAATCAGTACTTTCAGGTGAGAGAATATTCCCTTCAGCTGAGGAAGCACAAGGAGAATCCGGAGGTTTTGATTAAAGTCCACCTTCCAGCCCTTCCTCGTGTTAGGAGGTTTCACCGTTATCTAAGCACTCTCCTTCGCCTGCTGACGGACAGCTTGCTAATACATGCGATATTATTCAAACTTGTCAAAAGTCATTTAAAATCCCATCAACTGAAAAGGAGAATATTAACCCCTAATTCCAGCTAGTCAAGAACTGCACTTTCACTAGTTTCTAATGGAAATGACTCTGTAATAAGTTTGTCTTCATTTTTTGTTGTGACACAGTGCTTTAATTAATACGTTTTTACAGCCAAAGTAATGAGTTTTCTCCATCATATCTGTCTGATAATACATCTTCTAAGAAAAATGAGATTAATCATTATTTTAAAACATTGGCTTCATGATTTTTTCCATTTCATTTATGATATCTGCATAGATAAATCAAAAAAACCCACCCCGTTTCCATCACCGTTGCAGAATGGGATTAATTTACTATAACGAAAATGGATGGGAGCATCAGAAGTGCTCGCTCCAAATATGCTCACAGTGACTAATACCATGAATATGAAAAGCTATCTTAACCGATTCTAAGTTGCAGATGGATCTTGGCAGAAAGGAAGCCAGAGGAAATGAATGTAATAGCTGCAAAATATGTAAAAATGACAGAGAGAAGGAAAGTCTAGACAATGTGAGATGATTGCCATGTTCTCCAGCTTGGAATGCAAAGCTTGTCTTCTGATTGTTCTGGGGTTTAATCTGCCGACCACACATCGCTCTTCGAACCCATATGGGCAAGTAATTTGCCATATGTTTTAGTACATGGCACGAGTACCCGGAGATGTACTACTGCTAACGCTGCAAACAGAAAAAAAGCAAGAAATGCCGCCCATGTCTCTCTGATACTCTAACAAGGGGGTGGAGCGTTCCGGGGTCTTTTTTAAAACAAATACCAGCCTTCTACATGGTATCTTCTCGCAGCCATGTGAGCTCTCCCTGACTACTGGAGTCCCAGGATGACAGAAGGAGATCTGGGGGTTTGGGTGGATGGCAAATTGAATATCAGTCAACAGTGTGCCCTGGCAGACAAAAGGGCCAACTGTGTCCTGGGGCGCATCCAGCACAGCATCGCTAGCCAGTCAAGGGAGGGGGTTATCCCACTCTACACTGCACTGGTGTGGCCCCATCTCGAGTTCTGTGCGCAGGTTTGGACGCCTGAATGGAAGGACATCAAACTATTAGTGTGTGTCCAGAGGAGGGTGACCAATGTGGTGAAAGGCCTTGAGGGCAAGACTTATGACGAGCAGCTGAGGACAGTTGGTGTGTTCAGCTTGGAGAATCGAAGGCTGAGGGGTGCCCTCCCGGCAGTCTACAGCTTCCTCACGAGGGGCAGCAGAGGGGAAGGTGCTGATCTCCTCTCTCTGGTGACCAGTGATAGGACACCGGGAAGTGGAATGAAGCTGCATCAGGGGAAGTTCAAATTGGACATTAGGAAAGGGTTCTTCACTGACAAGGTGGTCGGTCACTGGAACAACTGTATCCCAAAGGTTCTGGAAATGTCTCCTCAAATAATAATCGCGTGTGATAAGGAGCATTGCAGGGAATTAACAGTCCCGCAGTCTTGCTTGTTGATCTTTGTTGGTTTTTATCTCTTGGCTTATTTTGTATTCTGATACAATGAAAGTCTGCGTTTTCAGAATATAGGTGCGTGTACGAAAGGAAATCTTCCATGGTTGAAACAGGCAATTTGTACCGTTGCCCCTTGTCTTCTCCGTGTGGCTGCTTGTGAAGAAAGAGCCTCCATCCTTTCTGTAGCTGCCCTTTAAGTACTGGAATACTGTGATGAGGTCCTCCTGAGCCTTCACTTCTCCAGGGAGAAGAAACCTAAGTCCTTCAGTCTTTCCTCATAGCACAGGTTCAGATAGTAGTTTGGTCATCTTCATGGCCCTCCTTTGGATCCTCTCCACTCTGCCCGCATCTAAGCTCAGTAGAAATGTTTTAATGTTCAATACCACAACTGCTATCCAAGCTATCTAATCATCTACATCATTTTCTTGTACTGCAATGACAGCTATTAGTTTTGTAGAGCTGGGCTGCTATCTCGAAGAGTAGAAGTCACAGCTGTTGTTAGAAGGAGCTGGTTCAAAAGGTCAGATCTGGAAAAAAGAGCATTGTGGTTCTCAGTGCATTCCCCACCTGCGAGCTCCAGGTGTTAAATCTGCATTATCAGTAGTAACTTCAACAAGGCATCAACCTTATCTTCAGTGAAACTAGATTTTTAAATTTATTTTTTTAATACAACCAGATCTTGGTGTTTTTTTAATGTTATTTTCAAGCATGAATATTCTATTTTGCCTTTTATTTCAAGAATAGTTACTGTCCCAGTTAAGAGAATTCAAAAGAAACAAAATATAAAAATAGTGGCAAGGCCTGCTACGCTAGTCCCAGTAGTGCTTCCTTTGGCTGTGGATTATTAAGCTAACACAAAGAACATTTTGAGGAATACCATTATGCTGCTGCATAGAGAAAAATGTTTCTGATTAGCAAGTACTCGATATGCTTGGAGAATTAGTTCTCCTTCAGAGAGTTCCAGCAACAAGTGAAACATCTGTTGCTTCCTCCAAGTTATAACAATTATTTCACAATTATTCCTTTGTGTACTTTGAATTTCTAATTTTTTTATTTTTATCTAGAAAGCCAGGATTTGTGGTGCAATTGAAATGCATAATGTGCCCATGTGTGCGGGAAAGCAGCATAGGAAATAACAGCGGTCCCTGACTGCAGCGTTATGTCACCTCAAGGCCAAAATTGTTGGCCGTCTACGTTATTTGCATTCACTGTATTAATTCCACTCTAAACACAACAGGAATTAATCCTGTTTCAAGAGCTTCAATGGCTCCTATTTATTCCAGGGTTGATGCCAGTGATCACTGTTGTGTGTCGCTACACAATACGCTTTCTGCAGCCAACAAGCCAGCTTCAAGTTTCTACCCCCTCACCGCAGTGAATTGCTTCTGCGGCTGTATCAGTACCAACGCTCATGGTATAAACACCACTGAAATAAATCATGGTAAAAGAAAACCCCATCTGGGCTGGAGTAGCAAACCGCATGGCAGCAAAACTGTGCAGCTGCTCTCAGGAGAGGCAGGAATTGCTTCAGCCGGCTTCACGAGCAGTGAAAACAAATTGTAGCCCAAACTAGCGAGAGCTGCAAACAGGCATACCCCCTCGTCAGCACAGAAGTCAAAAGATTTCTCTTCTGGGCAGAGAATGGATTGAGAACATCCCTGAGGAGAAGGGCTTGGGGGTGTTGGTTGAGGAGAAGCTCGACATGAGCCAGCAATGTGCGCTTGCAGCCCAGAAACCCAACCGTACCCTGGGCTGTATCAAGAGTGGCCAGCAGGGCAAGGGAGGTGATTCTGCCCCTCTGGTGAGACCCCACCTGGAGTACTGCGTCCAGCTGTGGGGCCTCAGCACAAAAAGGACAGGGACCTGTTGGAACAGGTCCAGAGGAGGGCCATGAAGATGATCAGAAAGCTGGAGCACCTCTCCTGTGCAGACAGGTTGAGAGAGTTGGGGTTGTTCAGCCTGGAGAAGAGAAGGCTCCGGGGAGACCTTACAGCGTCCTTCCAGTATCTGAAGGGGGCCTACAAGAAAGTTGCAGAGGGACTTTTTACATGGGCATGTAGTGACAGGATGAGGGGTAATGGCTTCAGACTGGAAGCGGGTAGATTTAGATTAGCTATCAGGAAGAATTTTTTCACTGTGAGGGTGGTGAGACACTGGAACAGGTTGCCCAGAGAAGTTGTGGATGTCCCTTCCCTCAAGTGTTCAAGGCCAGGCTGGATGGGGCTTTGAGCAGCCTGGTCTAGTGGGAGGTGTCCCTGCCCATGGCAGGGGGGTTGGAACTAGATGATCTTTAAGGTCCCTTCCAACCCAAACCATTCTGTGATTCTGTGATTCTATAAGAGCAAAAGTGGCGTTACCCCTACAACTCCCTGCAAATAACAGGAGTGGCATTTCCCCATGAGCAGGTCAAGTTTAGAGCTGATCTTATCCAGCCTTCAAGTTACTCATTTTTGTAATAAAGAAGCAGGTCTCTTCAGGTACCTGGGTGTTATTCTGGTGCCGTCTGTGACTGCGCCGGTGCCGTGGCTCTGCCTGCCCCGTGCTGTCTGCAGGCTGCAGAGGTGGGCAGTTCAACAGCTGGACTGCCCCAGCTCCTGAGGTGGGGGGAGGCTTTCTGAGCACTGGTGCAGGATTATGGAAATTTGCACTTGGAAATCCTTTTTTCTAGGAGCAAACCCATTAAAAAAAAAATAAAAAAAGTCTTGTTTTCCAATGGCAGCTGAACTAATTACACAGCTGTGAACACTACTGAAGGCTTCACTGCAGAACAAAACAGCAAAGTAGGATTAATCTGCCCTAATTTAGGTGGCTAAAAGTTTCAAATCTGATTCTAAATTATCCACACAATTTTCCTTTTATGCTCAAGAGAGAAATACCCCAGAGGATCACTAAAATTAGCGTCAAAGATCAACTGAACGAACCCCCCTCTGAAGGTCAACGCGTGTTCCCAGCAACTGCAAAGGCAGCCTTGGGTCAGTTCCTCAGGTGACTCTGAGACGCATGAAGCTCAGGCCAATGAACCCTATGCAAAGTGTACGACCACAGCCATAGGTATGGCATGGGGCAGGCAGAGCTGCTGGAGAGTGACCTTTCATCAGGGTCAGGCCCTTATTTCTAGACTGGTTTAGTTGAGTTTGATCCCAATCAGCACTACTGTAGAGATGGTTTACTGAAATATTAGAGCACTTCTTCATACGCCAATGTAAAACAATTATTTCACCTAAACTCACTGTTTTGGTGGCCATCTACCACTCAGGTTCCATTTGTTTAACTGTTTTTTTTCAATTAGCCAAATAATTCACCGCCCATCCATTCACACAGGTGAGACAGAGCAAAAGCAGGTGGTTTCATTTAATTTACAACCACCCATCTAGAGACTCGGGCTTGGATCCACAATATCGTCAGGAGGCGGCCACCTAATCCCTGACAAATTCCATTACCACTGAGATTGCGCGCAAGGGACGGGAGCTGTTTGCAGGTAAGGGCTGGAATTAAAAAGAGGGTTGGGTGGCTGTTCAAGGATTCAAGCGTGCCTAAACACAAAGTACTGTCACTGTTAAACATGAAGACTAAATTAATTAATGAAACAAGTAACAAATGTAAATAGAAATAATTTTGGAAGCTTGTCCCTAAACTGCACGTCCTTTCTTTTGCTTGAATTTATTAATCGAACCTAGGAAAAAAGAAGAAAACAAAAAGGACCAATCTTTCTGCAGCATGACCTTATTTCTTTCTCCAGGTAATAAAAGCTTAGACAAACTTAGACTGGAAAAATTGAATCTGGCCAGCAATCAGTGCTGTTTACTTTATCACAGGTGCTCGTGTCCATGCTGAAGGTTGTAGCTTCATCTCTCAAGGGCTAGAAAGGAAAAGAAAATCTCTCTTGATTTCTCTCTCCAGAGAATCCTGTTTCTGATAGCAGAAGACACGGCATTGCGTACAGCCCAGAGAACTGACTTTTTATCAGGAAACCCAATTTGCAGCACTTTCAGATTTCTGAAATTTGGTTTCACCAGGGAAAGTTTGCAGTGTGACAGTAGCAAAAAAACAGGGAAGAGCAAAGAAAACCCCTTGGAAGATGCCAGCTGGATTAAGTGTCAGGTTGCCAGTATAAGCTCGTCATTTGAGAACTTCCCGCTGTTACCTTCAGCACACTTCCTTATGGAATGTCTTAATTATGCAAGTGCAAAATATCCCTATAGAGTTAGTTTAGATTAAATGTTGGAGAGTCAATATCTGACCTCAACATGTTAAAAATAACCCCCAAAGTGTTATTATGAAATAATGTGAAATTAATTTTAAAAATTTATATTTTTACCTTTTCTTTCCCACTCTTTAATCATTTTACACTTGAGCTGACACTTGCCATCTTTAAGTGGCCTGAGCTTTTACATTAATATATGACAATTTAAATCCATGCTCTTATATACCTGCTTAGAAAATATTCCATTGCATCTTTGGCACGACAGCACTAAAGCAAGACCTTCTGACGTCTCATTGCCAGAAAGCCTGATCTGCCTTAAAGCTGGTATAATACCAGCTGAAGTGCAGAACAGCCGGTGGTGTCCAGGCTGGTGTGGTGACAGTGGTGTGCTCCACCCCTGGCCCCAAGAAGACATCTCTGCAAGGGGCTGGCCTGGGGCTGGAGGAGGAGATCCAAGTAGTAAACTAGCGATACAGTCATAAGAAGATTGACAAGTTTTCCTTCTTGTAGAACATCCCCTATACAAAACATCCAATGTTACGCAATAGTCTGCAGCATCCTCAAGATGACTGCAGTTGCCCGTACCTATAAAGTCCATGAGGATTCCACAGTATTCATGAGGATTAAAATGACCAAAGAGGAAAAACATGTGGTGGCAATAGTTGACCAGCTTTGAGACTGGCTGCAGACAATCTTCTACGTTTAGAACCAATTTCTGCACATGATTTAGTCTGATGACATGGTACCTACAACTGGGTCAACAATAGTCTTGAGCCTGCAAGATGACCATCTTACATCCACAGCAAAAACAAGTGACAAGGGATCAGACTCACAGCCATAGCCTCCTCGGTAACTTCTATAGTTTTATGTTATTACCACTGAACTTTCCATCACCATCCACTGCAAGTTCTGTCTCAATCCTAATCAAGGGGGTTAGAAGCACTCTCTGAGGAAGATCTTGGAGTCCTTAGTGGAGGGACTCTGGAAATACAACTCTCTCTTTAGGTGGTACCAGGATGAGATTGGTGAGACACTGCAACAGGTTGCCCAGGGAAGTTGTGGCTGCCCCATGCCTGGAGGTGTTCAAGGCCAGGCTGGATGGGGCTTTGAGCAGCCTGGTCCAGTGGGAGGTGTCCCTGCCCATGGCAAGGATTGGAACTCGATGATCTTTAAGGTCCCTTCCAACCTAAATCATTCTATGTTCTATGGTTTCCCAATCCTAACAACCAGTGTAAGACAGAGGATGTATTTCAGCATATGCTGAATTTGTGCCCGAGCACTGACAGCTGCTTAGATTCCTTGTAGGATTTTCTATTGGATCAGGCAGTTTTAAGAAGGTCAAGATTGATAAAAATGGGATGCTATTTGAAGCAAGGAAGTAAGCAACAATGCATCGGTCTGATCCCATCATCTTCATCCCCATAACTATTTTGGAAGGCACTCAGACATAGATGGGGTCCCTACGAAGGAAACTTGGACTATGCATAACGTTTTCTGGCAGTATCTTCACACCTGGGTGAGAATTCTGTCACACTAAGGTGCCACCTGGAGATGGATGTTAAAAAGAATGGCGCTCAGAAAATATGAATTTCTCAAAGTATGTAGTGTCTTTCACGACCATCAAAAGAAATTTTAAATTGTAAATAGCCTACATTTGGAGTAAGTTTAGAAAGTGAGCGAATGGACACAAGTGTGGAAGTGTAACCTACTGCCCAGTAACAAGCGGTCACAGGGATACCACGAGCAGAACGCATTTAAAGTTCAAAGACTTAAGCTTTGGAAAAGCCAAAATTAAGCTAATAAAAGTGGGTGTTTGGGAGCTATCAACAGAACAGTTTTCTGTTAGAAAATATTTCATGGATCAGTAAACAAATAGATAAAATACAGAAGTTATCACACATTAATTCTGTCCAAATATTCCATAACATGTTATTGAAACACCTCACTTTGATTTTGCTTGTATTCTTATTTTTACATGGAAGTGTATCTTGTGACACAATGAAATGGTGTCAAAATGGTGATTGAAATTAGTCCCTTAAATAGGGGGGGAATAGGACTGAATTCTGTTTCTATGTTTTTCAAAAAGAAACAGTTATTTGGAAGCTGCATGTCCAGTAGTCTTAATAAAATTAAACTACTTTGAGTAACTTAAAGTGTCTGAAAGTTTTTGTTCTTGCAATAAAGTGCACTTTTAACAGCCATCATTTGCATTCCATGTGCAGGATTTCATTCCCAAATGTGCTTTCATTTAAATAGAATATATGGATTTCAATCAAAACAGGCAGATTCAGAAATATGCTGGATATTACTAAAAGATAGAGCTCACCACCGTTGGTTTTTTTCTTTTTTACCATCAACCATAGAAAGCTTTATTCCAAGCCTGATCACACTTTCAGTTACAAAACATGTGGCAAAGAATAACAGTTAACACGCAAGATCTGCCATATTTCTACTTGCCTCTATTCGCACACTGGATTTTCCATATTGAGGGATGGAGAACAAACCTCTCCCATTTTCAACATAACGAATATACCTAATGGTAGCAAATAAAGGTTTTTATTATTTTTAATTTCACAAATCTTTTGCTCTCCCCAAGCCGCCATTTGTTAGTGCAACAATCCAGCACAGTGCTAGTTGCTGAGGTATATACATGGTTAAACTAATTTCACTTTCAACCAAAACCGCAATGTTTTCCTGTTTTCCCTCCTTCCCTTTTTTTTTCCCAGGATACTGAAGGCCGTATATTCACCATTTTAGATTTTTAAAAATAATTCCATTCCAGAGTAAAGAGTGGTTTTGTAATAGTGACAGGCTGCAAAAAGCAATGGCCTCATCTTTTATCACTCATAGAACTCCTGCTGTACTTTTTTTTTTCTTAAAATATATTTTGTGCAAAATTAAGTTCTGTGTAGGTCTGTACCATAATCTGGAAAAAATTGTGTATAAAATGTACTTAATTTTTTAAAAACAATCCCAACATCAAACAACAGAGAAAGAAGAAACAGATCAGATGCAGCTGAAGTTTTCACATGAGAAACTAAATATAGTATGTTCTTAAAGCTCCAGTAATACATTCTTTCAAAAACCAGAATGCACTTTGGTCATTATTAAACATTAGTACAGAGGCAAATAAAATACAAAATGCTTGTTTGTGTTGCTTTATATATAAAAATATTTTTATACCACATAAGTTTAAGATCCATTACTTCAAATCTTTCAAGATTCTGAAGATTAGCAAACATAGTGCAATGTCCAGACTCTTGTCACCTAATTGCTTGTCATTTCTCAGTATGAGCCCAGTATTTTAGAAACATAAAATCCGCGAATACTTCAGCCTGGTGATATTAATCCTCCCGATATAATTTGTAGATGGAAATGTTGTTCCCATTAACTTAAGTCTCCAGGTGTTCCAATGTTGTTCCAATTAACTGAAGTCACACTGAAGGACCACGAGTCAGTAGGACTGGTCCCTGTGGGAGGCAGGGAGAGGTGGGAAACCCAAGGCCGGGAAATCCCAGCCGGGAAAGCACCAGGGAATGAGCCATGCTGGGGAGGACTGAGGTTATTTGAACACACAAATCTGCAGAACACCAGGCTTCATGAGCTCACCAGAGGAACTTGTTTTCTGTGTTTACCTGTTCTTAAACTTCAACGTGGTATGAATGGCATATACTATAGTGTACAAGAGAGCATCTATCTATCTTACGCTCAGTCATTCATAGCATTCCGTTCATCAGTAAATCTTTCGCTTGTTTAAATATTCAACTTCAACATATAATATATACTGCTCCATAGTTCACCATAATATATTCCAATTAATATACATTTATATGTATATATATATAAAGTTTCTCATTAAAAGTAACAATAAAAAGTGCACATATTGAGCATGCACAGTCAGAGCTGCGCAGAACAGCTCAGTATTTCAAATAAATACAATATTTAATTTTATCAAAATATCATACAGCATGGTAATCATTTACAATTATTGCTCTAATAAAAGTGTTAGCAAAGAGCACTTGTTGACTTGTTATATAATACCTTATTAATATCCAGGATATTTAAACTGCAGCCGACATGAGTTTAGATCCTGGAATTACTCAAAATATTAAAAATTCCCACTTGTTTCTAATAGTAATATAAAATACTTCTGCTACCTGTCATACTGCATTGTCAGTACTTTATTTTTTTATGTCTCATTTTTCTATTGCAACCAAACATCTATTGATGTTATGTTGTCCTCATAAATGATTGGTGCAAATGAAATATTCTAATCAATTTTACCACACTATCAAAAATCCAATGACTTCCATATAGCATTACTGTAACTAAGTGTTCAGCATCAGCTTCAGCTTTAACAACAGATACAGTAATTTAGTGTAATAAATTTCAAGTTCTCAGACACACAGTTTTTGACCTTTTGCAAATCTGACCCTTTTCAAAACTAAACAAATAAGTTTGAAAATAAAATATAAATGTCAACTAAAATTAACATAAAACAGTGAGAAGATGAAATAAATACAAAGATTGCACAAGACAGTCAGATGTAAACACTTCAATTTTCCAAACATCCTTGAAGAGGTTGTAGCATCTGAAATACAGATTCAGTGGCTGCTTTGAGGCAGTTTTGTCAATCGATGAGCTTTTCTGTAACACTGTGTTATCTCATCTTCTTTATACGTTGTCAAGATTTGATCTTCCAGAGCTGGAAAAGTTAGAGCAGTAAATCAATGTTATTTCCCATCTCAGCTTTCTGTTTACCGAAACTGCAATACCAACACATTTTTTTCTTTTTGCATTTGCTGCATATTCTATGATACACAATATAAATTTTACATTCTTTTACTTCTTATAGGAAAAAAATGGGTAGACGTAAGCAAACTCAATGGCCAATTAAGGGCTTTGTGCTACAAGCTTGTGGAAACTAGGATGCCTCATAACCTGAATCTTGAAATAGTTTCCAGAGTTTGTAGTTCAGAGGGGGCAGGGAGTAGGACCTAACAAGACAGTCCTTCAGCCATGACAAACTGACACTGTGTAAGGTTGGTCACAGTAATACTGTATCTACTGTAATACTTTACTGCAGTGCAAGACAAGGGTAGGTGGCAACTTTCTGCACCCCTCAAAGAACTACAAAGTCAAAAATAAGGAATTCAAGAGAGAAATCAGATCTGGGATACAAAGAAAAGTTAAATAAGGTCTTGTACTTATGTCAAGTATGGACACCTCTATATTTATGTCTAAAAATTCTTGGTAATTATGTGTCCTAAATGAAGTTAGAGAGCCACAAATGCAAAGAAAAAAAAATTTAAAAGGGCCGCTTTGACAAACACTATTCTTCTGATACAGCTTAAGTTTCATAACCATTTTCAAACAATAAATCTAATACAGTTAAGAATTCATTAGGCTACAATCTGTGACCTATCTATCATAACGTTCTGAACACCACGGTGAAAAATAAGGATGCTTATTAACTAGTTACCTTTAGATTAAATCCAAGCAAGTCACTGATGACGCCAGAAACAGCTGACAGGATCACAACTTGGGTGATATTATAGAGCAGTGGATTCATTGTAAGCCCATATAACCTAAAGGGACTGTCCAGTTCCTAGTAATGCAAAACAACATCATCATTAAAAAGCAAAAATTACACAAAAGGGGTTTTGTCACATAGGTATTGAGCAATATTAGATAGTTTAGGAAGTCTTAAAGTCACAGTAGAGTAAAACATTCTCCTATTCTTCTACATATATAAAACAATGTGCAAGAAAACACCCATCACATTAACTGACTGTTGACTAATGCTTCAAAAAATTGGAGGCTACCCATCTAGAGCATCTACCAATTTGCTCATGGAGCCATGAAAACAGAGATTTAGTTTTCCTGGCACCAAGATGCCATTATTTTAGAATTACTTATAATTTTCCAGAAATCGCCTTCAGTGTTAGAAGAGTTGACAAACAACAGAACCACAAAAAAAAAAAAAAAAAAAAAAAAAAAAGATTTTCCATAGGAAAAGTGACAGAAAGCTACCTCACTACTACTTTGAAAATTTAACAAAAATGTCTTTCCTAATGCAATTCCCTTACTTTTCCATTAATTTTGAGAATAATTACTGATTAACATAGCCATAAAAAGAATATAAGGGAAAAAATACTAATAACCTTTAACTGCCAATATTTTACTTTTTTTTTTTATTGTAAGGATCAAAAAATTAGCCAATATTAATCTGCAACAAAACTTGAACAAAGAGGCTATTTCACCAATTTTCAATTATCGGTGTGTGAATAAAGGCACCCAAAGTTTTCTGGTCTAGAAATATGTCAAATAAAGGAAGAAAAAAAAAAGAGAGTTTTAAACTGTAAGAGTGGATTATATAAAGCATAACAACTATCATTGCTTTGGTCATTTATACTTTCTACCTTTAAATTCATCTTCACCCCTGTCCTGCATTGCATCCTGGGCATTGAAAAGGCCTTATAGACCCCTTTTTTAGTAAAGAAGAATTTCAGAGCTCTGCCTCTTCTTTCAAAAGAGGTGAAATAAGATGAACAACCTTTTCAATTAGATGTAATGTGGTATAAAACTCTGCTACAAATACAAAAGGTATAAAAGACATGATTCTGAGAAGAATAGCAGAGAAATTCTTTACGGAAAAACTTTTTAGATTTTGGTTTCACCTTACCAATTTGGGGAGTAAGAAAATAGTAAGAATATTCAACATAATATAGTCTTCAGTAAAAGCTTAAGAATCAAATACATGCAAAACTAAATTAAAAACAAAACAACACAATTCCATTTAGCTACTGGTCATGAAATAAGAAATTGGGTTGATTACTAACCACCAAGAATTCATTTAAAGCTCATACTAGGTGTCTTAAAAATCCCTTCTCACTTTAGGGCACGTTCTCACAGTAACTAAGTGATGGCCCGTGTCTGGGATTTGTACCACAAAAGCCAAGTCCCCTGTTGGAAAGGCCATGTCAATTACTACATTTCTGGGAAGAGTAAAACACGAACATTTTTTTTTTAAAACCCTGAGAAAAGTGTGAAAAAGACTGAAGTGAATCAGATCAAGGGTTGATCAGCATCCTGACACCAACAGCAGCTATTTCTCACCCTACCTACATTCTCACAGCACAGAAACATTTCAACCCATGAGATACATCCATTGTCCCCTGGCCAACAGTTGCACAAGTTTGCTACCCAATGCACAGAGAATATTTCCCTTCATTTGTTCCAAAATCAAATTTGGAAAAAAACCCCAGAGATACAGTCAGTAACTGACTTAACCAGGATCTCCATATTGCTGTACCATAACTCTCAAGTTGTTGCTTTGCCAGCTTTGAGTGCTCGCTGACTCCATCAGTCCTCTCATGGAAAGTGCTGTGTACTTTTTTTGAGATGGGAAGAATTACTCAGCTGACTAGAAGAAACACTCCATCATCTCAGCTACTTGCTGGCTAGATTAAACAGAGTTTAAGCTACATTTTAAGAATGGCTCCTTGGCGCACAGGAATCAATGGGGTAAGTGACCACAATTCAATGTGTGTTAGAATGAGGCAGCAAGGTCTTAAAGCACTATTATATGCAAAAACCCCACAATTATTTCTCTTAATAGGCTTGAATTTTCCTGACTGCAGAGGAAAGGTACAGAGGTTTACTGTATGATAACCCAGCCATTCCCTCTACTGATGGGGATCTCCGCACATGGAATCAGTGTCAGTTGTGCTATACTCAAACTGGTGGGAAGGGTGTGTGGACTGGAGGAAATTTATCTGAGGAAGAGCAAAATACTTTTACATTTGCCAGTCATTCCACTGCCAGAACAGGGGAACTGTTCTACGTGCCCACTCTATCTTGGACTAAATGAAGAAGTTGAGTCTCTGAAGGAGAAATCAAAATACTGTTGTTACCTTACTTCTGAATCCAAGAATAACAACGTGGCAGCATCTTTTTAAGAACTTTACCACAACAGCAGAATGTATAACAAAAACTGAATATTAAAAGCTGAAGCTAGACAAATTTAATTTAAAAATAGTTTACACACCAGCAGAAGTGATTAAGCACTGTAACACCATGCCAAGAGAGGTGGGGAGGCAAGTCATGAATTTGTTTTTTGTAGTGTCAGGACTGGCTTCCTCTTTGAAAGCCCACTTCAGTCAATTATAAGTTATATACTGTTAATTTTAGTGTAAAAACACACCCGGAATACTAGATTTAACTGATTTTATTTGTTCATAAAAGCCAAACCTAAAATAATTTTTTTTTTCCAAGTGTTAAATTTATCACTCTTATTTGGCATTCAGGTAACCCTTAATTAAGTTTTGGATTCGGGCAATGTTTAGTCTGAAGGAGAATGAGACATTCCTCCCAGACAACTGAAAGAACAAAACAGCTTGCTTCCCAAATTTTGACACATCTGTGAGTTTGAAGGAACAGAAGAACCCAGCAGAGGCAACTTAGGATCAAATGTGTCTTCCCAAGAACCTAACCACTGCTTTGTTAATAACAACACCACCACCAAGTTTAAAAGCCCTAAGCGTATTCGTGCTCTAGCTCCAGATGAGTGAAAGTAAAATGAATTTTCTTCAGTAGAATTCTAGAAATATGAAGTAATAAAAAATTCACATTCTCTCACTGTGAAGAAATATCTTCTACCCACCAAATATAGTTAGCTGGCAAACAGGATAATATTGCATATGCAAAAAACTTTTCTGCTAATCAGCAAAATTCCATGCAAAAAAAAAATAAATTGCCAAATAGTTCAAGGGCACAGCTGACAAATATCTGAATTACATTAAATTAAATCCATCTCTTTAATTCACTTATAAATGGACCTATGTAACAATTTCTCTCTGTCTTTCAAAAGGATTCTTCTATGACAGTATGTAAAGAAGACAACAAGCATAATCTAGTTTTAATTTGAAATGCTAACCACTGACTGTTGTTAAGAGGAATTATTTTTGTGGAAGAATACAAATCCTCAAGCAGGTTATCACTAGAAGCAGATATCGACACTCAAAATAGAAAACAAAATTGCATCATTTATTTCCCAAGAATTCATCAGCCTGTCCATCCCAAAGTACCATCTCTCATGCTGCTCATAGACTATTAAAGAATAAAACGTATTCTTTAAGTAATCCACAACAATAGCAACAAAACAGACAGTAGAGTATGAACAAGCAGCATTGCTGTGAAAGTTACAGAGCAGATTTAAACCAAAGCATACTGCACTGCCTGCACAAGTAAGGCAAGTGACTCAGTAAGCAATCTATTCTGTTTCTTAGTTATATATAATACGGTAATACTATTTTAACGCTTACCTTCAATAACTTAGTAGCAAGTTTTAAAACATTGTTCACTAGTGTCAGTTCCTCCTTCTTATTAGGCTTTTTCTCCATTTTCAAGTACAAGTTTATCTGATCAAAATAAAATACAAGTATCACCACTTATTCAGAATTTAAAGGAATTAATTTGGAAATATTTAATAATAAAATGAAGTGATGCCTCAGCAGCCATATGATAGAACAGCAATGACTTTCTGCAAGAAAGCAAATTTTTAGCTTCCTTTTTAAATTTTAAGAACAAATACTGGTTCAGTACCATAAGAAAATATATTTGACACTATATACGCAACAACTTTAAAGTTTAGTGTAATCTACAAATTAGGCAAGAAAAACCACCACATATGTAAGGCTGCATAATTTCTTTTTCCTTCTTCAATAATTGCCTCAGGTTTGTCAATTCACTTCCAGTAGCTTTTTATACTAGTATGCAGACCTTGCAAGGCTTAACATCCCCAAAAATTACTGAATAGACTGAAATGCTAAAACGTAATTCTGTTAATGTGTAATTTCTTTTAAAAGATTTTAGTATAATTGAGTACTTCATGAGCACCTTGAGTGCAGAAAATCAATCTTTCCAGTGCCTTGAAATATTTGAAAAACTATTAAACTCTTCATTGCTGTAGAAGAACAGTACATTGATCATTTCAACACTTCTGTGATCCAGACTTTTTTAGGTCTTTGTTTCTGAGAAAGTTTAGTTAAGAGTACAAATTAGGTCTCTCTCAGCCTTCTAGCAATTTTGAAACATCAGCTTCTGTTCTCAAATGACCTATATTTGATATCCTAGACCAGGCAAAGGTTAATTTTTCTTTTTTATTGCATAACAAAAGCAAATCAAAGAAAAAATATCTTGAAAAGCCATGAACCTTTTATTTTAGAATGACGACCTTCAACAAAATAAAAAATGAAGAATTTAGCAATAAGCTGAAGAAGTCCTTCACAGGACAGAGACTCTTACCAAGTTACAGAAAGGAAGCGATGATATATGATGCTATGAGATATTTCACTACCTTGTTGTAAGCTGGTTATTGAAATAAGGGCCACAGACAAAGTAACTGAATATTATCAGATATCCCTAAAAAGGTCACTGTAAGTTTCCTATACAAATTGAAAAATCAAAAACTATGCCAAATATATTCCAAGACATATTAAGCTCCTGAACTATCCGTTTAATTTTTAAGTAAATTATGCTTTTAGAGGCAGAGATTCCATTCTTTAAATATAAAATTACTGTTTTCAACAATTCAAGTGTTTAGTCTAATAAACTAAGAATAAAGGCTCTATTTAGCAACTCTGAAAAAATGGTAAGTAATAAACCCTAGGAAGGTTCAAATCTCTTTTAACAGTTACTATGATTTCATTCATTTATGAAAAAAAAAAATTCAACATTTGACAACAAACTTTGAATCAGGAGGGGAGTCTGAATGTGTATATGCACAGCCATCTACCATATCTGTTCTGAGACTTGAAATTGGCAAGACAACACCTTTGATCAGACCACACAATGTATTTTATGCACAAAGGAACCACTGAGGCACTTAATTTACAAGACCAATTAAAAACACTTTCAGAAGGACTTGAAAAATTACAGGCAAACAGCATCCAGTCAAAAAATCCCTGGATGTAAAATGATTACTCTCTTAGTTTCCCATCACGATTCCTAATCATGAAATTCATAGGTTGAATATAAAGCACACAGAAGTAGCTGGAACTTTGCTGACAGAACGTAGAATTTGCAATTTCATTTTATCAGTGAAGGATTTAAATTGAATCTGGGGGTTGAGGCTTGTTTGGCCTCTTGTGGTTTTTTGTTGTATTTTTGGGGGTTTGGTTTTAAACCTTCATTCTGTTCTCAGTAAGCTAATAACACTGGTGTGCGATTTTCAAGGACACCAGTTCAGATGTGCTTTTTTAGATCAAGCGAGTATCAGTCAATTATTTGGGCTTGGCCTCTCATGAAAGGCCAAAATGTCAGACTTTCATGAGTTTGTCTGAGGAACACTGTAAATATGCTTTGGCATATGAATGTGAAACCAGTCCAAAATGAGTTCTACCCAGGGTGACGTGTCTCCTTTTTATTTTCTGAGAAACAATTGTGAATTCTATTTTGGTTTTCATTTCATAAAGCTCTCAGGCGTTTTTGAGAGAAATGACTTCTAACAGGATAAGCTGGATTCAATACAAAGCTAAGCGTCGGATGACATAGTACTTTCTGAATTTTATTTTTTATTTTTAAGTCCTGGGGACATAGAGTGCTTCTTTCAACGTGTATACTGGCTTAAAATGTTCAAACACTGACTGTCATGAAAAGCATAATTTAGAAACCTATGAAAGCAAAACAAAGGCTTGACACACTCTGTCTCTCTCACCTTGCTCTCTGCATTTTCTTCCAATCCTTATCCCAAACATTTCCCTCAATTTTCAATCCAGAAACAGAGGACTGTGTTGTCTCACTACACCATAATTAACTCTCTGATCCAGACTATTTTAACACATCTAAAATGCATGCCTGAGACCTACCAGATGAATTACTTGTTTAGATATAAAAATATAGGTCTATACAAATTCTCACCTGCTCAGTAAGTAATATTGAGGTATTGCTGTACTTTTTACTGGTTTCAGATCCAAGAGTAACAAATCTTAAGAGAAAAAGAGTTAGTGAAATGCACCAAATTACAAGTTCCCAATTGTAGTGACAATCAAGGAAGATCTCATGCATGTGAAGCAGCTGAAAACAAAAGAGAAAAAAGCTAAATTAAAATTTAATTCAAAACTAATAGTTACATTACAACGTAAGAAAATAATTACATATCTCCCCAATTCCAAGAAAAAAGTTCCCAGTAATAAATATATGGGTTGTTTCTAGGCACAAAAGATTTTTCAATCATAATTTAAAATCAACACTGTGTCAAAGATACGAGGTTTGAGAAAGGATATGATCTGAAAGGCTCAATCGGAATTTAGATACATCTTTTTTTCATTATCCCTAAAGCAACAGAAAAAAAATATACACTCTAAGACAATTTTAAACTCATGTTCAAACTTGCAAAGACACTATACGAGATAAAAACCAAAATATACTCTCAAAATGTACTGAATTATACAGAAAATTGAATCCAAGCACAGCTACTGCTAAAATACATCTTCATTAAAATATTTATAATTAGCTACCAGGAAAACACATGAGCGTTAACTAGGGAAGAAAGTGGGAAAAAAATACAACCAGAAGCCATTGAGAAGCTTCCCTGTATTCTGAAACAGAAGCTCAAGGAAAAATCTTAAGCAGTAAAAATCGTCTTTAAACACAGACTTGCTTACTAAAAGATATTCCACTAGAGGGCAGGCCAATATAGCCAACAATCTTGTTTCTCACAAAAATCATCAACCAAGGTCAATCTCAACTGTCTTTGCAAAAAGTGTGTTTTGATGTAAAATGTTGGAAAAAAGCCCGTGTGTTCCAAAATCCAGGATGGAAAATGGAAGAGGACACAGATTTAAAAAGCAACAATAGTATCATGTTAGGAATTATGCTATCAATAAGTTTCTTTAGTTCTTCTAGAATACTATTTTAAAGTAGGTAAAACGAACAACACAAAATGGAGCTTAATCTTCTGAAAAGCTGTAACAGCTGTTACTGATTTTTCACTGTGGTCTTCTAACTTAATAGGTATCACCATGCAAAAGGCACTCAAAATTATTTTAAAAAATAAAACTTAAGTCATGGGTGTTTCTATACACGTAAGATTTCCTCACCTGTGCACAACAGATAAACACAACCGAGATAGTCAGTAGGAAGGCAGATGAAACTATCACGTCAACTGAGCGTTGAGGACCTCGACGCTGAAAATAAAGGATATGCACATATGTGAGTGAAACCCTACCCAGTCAGCACTGATATTTAGCATATCCAGTTAGATTCACACCTTGAACCTACGTTTCATTGTGACTCGCAATTCGTTAATCTGAGTTCCAAACACCATATTAGACCCTAATAATATCACTACATTTGAATACCTCTAAAGGCACGTGAGATTAATTCGGATGCAAACACTTAAAGGTAACTATGATAAAAGAAAATATTCACCACTTGTTCAGTCAGCTCCTTCATGATGTGAAGTAACTTTAATTTAGGCAGCATTCCCTGACATAAAAAATTCGATATGGCCTAGGCTTTAACCTCAAGTACCAAACCAGTGCTAACGGAAGATTTTTGAACACCACATCACAACAGGATATCAAGATACGATTTCACATGGCTGGTATTTTCCATTATTTGCTTCTTTTTGATGCACGAACATTTTAGCTGTAAATCACTGTCCCATTATGGTAGGTTCAATAGTATAATTCTCTCCTCCAGAACAAGAAGGAAAAGCGGGGAACAAACACAGTTGTCTTGAAAGGCGCAACCTCACTGTTTTCAACCATTTTTTTCTTGCTTACTGGTACAATGAAACGTTTCTACCTACTGAGCTTTTTCTTCATTTTTTTAATTAAAGAATTAAACATCCTGTGCTACACTGAAACATGTACAAGTTATAACATTTATTTCTCTACTTTGTTCTCCAGATATGCTACTAATTGTATAAACATGAGAAGAATGGGAGGTGTGCATATATATATATAAGATATATTTGTATATATGTGTGTGTGTATATATATATAAAGCCTTCAAGATATAACCTTGAACTCGGAGAGATAGGAAGCTTAACTACTGAAAAAAAATGAAGTGTAAATTACGACTGCAGGTATGCATACACTACTTCTGTACTGAAGTATAGAAGTACACAGTTTGCCTGTGCGAGACTAGAGATGTGCATATACCCCAGTTCACATCTTCCCGGGGGACACATAGATAGACGGGTAATATGCAAGTGTATTTTGGACAATCGCTATGCCAGTATATGCCAGCAGCGCCAGTGCAAGAAGGTAGCCCTGCTCCTTAGCTACTTGTCTCCATTCCTTTCCTTGTGCTGGCACAGGCATTACAGAGCTGCCCAGTGAACCAAGCAAAGCAACGGATGGAGGTGAAAATCACTGTTCTTAACCGGTTATTTTTCAATTGGGTCAGTTCCC